>NW_024070203.1:27031482-27458433 GCF_014754425.2 Oryx dammah
CTGGATGGCAGGGAGTGGTGTGAGGTGCCCTCCAGTCTACAGTGTGGGCTCATCTGGATGGCAGGGAGTGGTGAGAGGCACCCTCCAGTCTACAGTGTGGCCTCATCTGGACGGCAGGGAGTGGTGCGAGGTGCCCTCCAGTCTACAGTGTGGCCTCATCTGGATGGCAGAGAGTGGTGAGAGGTGCCCTCCAGTCTACAGTGTGGCCTCATCTGGGTGGCAGGGAGTGGTGCGAGGTGCCAAGCCACTAGCACACACACCCCAGCACTGCAGGTGGACAAGGCTATACCACAGCTCTCCGATTGCTCTGAGGACAATTCTCTCTGTTAGCGAACAATTCTCTTGAGACAAAAGCCAAACCTGGGGTGGGATGAATTGGGAGATTAGGATTGACATATATACACTATCAATATTATGTATAATGACAAACCTAGACAGTGTGTTAAAAAGTAGAGACAGTTTACCGACAAAGTTTCGTGTAGTTAAAGCTATGGCTTTTCCAGGAGTCATGCACAGATGTGAGAGTTGGACCATAAAGAAGGCTCAGCACCAAAGAATTGATGCTTTTGAACTGTAGTGTTGGATAAGATTCTTGAGAGTCCTCTGGACTGCATGGAGATCAAACCAGTCAATCCTAAAGGAAATCAATCCTGAATATTCAATGGACGCACTGATGCTGAAGCTGAAACTCCAATACTTCGACCACCTGATGTGAAGGGCTGACTCATTGGAAAAGACCCTGATGCTGGGAAAGATTGAAGGTGGGAGGAGAAGGGGACAACAGAGGATGAAATTGTTGGATGGAATCACAACTCGAAGGACATGAGTTTGAGCAAGCTCCGGGAGATCGTGAAGGACAGGCAAGTGTGGCATGCTGCAGTCCATGTGCTCAGAAAGAGTTGGACACAACTGAGTGAGTGACTGAACAACAACAACTATTATAAAATAACTAATGGGGACCCACTGTATAGCTAAGTCACTTCAGTCGTGACTGGCTCTTTGTGACCCTACAGACCCACAGCCAGCTAGGCTCCTCTGTCCATGGGGATTCTCCAGGCAAGAATACTGGAGCGGGTTGCCACGCCCTCCTCCAGGGGGTTTTCCTGACCCAGGGATTGAACCTGCTTCTCTTATGTCTCTGGCACTGGCAGCCAGGTTCTTTACCACTAGCGCTACCTGGGAAGCCATATCTCAAGGAACTCCTACGCAATTCTCTGTGATGACCTAAATGGGAAGGAGGGGGCTATATATATATATATATAGTTGAATCACTTCGCTTTACAGCAGAAACTAACACAACATTGTAGAATAATTTTTTAAAAAGGCAAACATGGTGAGGCAGCTGGCTGAGACTCGCTTTGAGGCGCTCCCCCAGCAGTCCCGGGAGGGAAAAGCCAGCAGGGTGTTCAGGACCTGACAGAGGAGGCAGGCTGAAAATACACAAAGGGTGAACACCAAGGAGGAAGGGGATTGCGCAGGGGAGGCAACCAGCACACTAATTATAGGGTCATAATGAAGAATGATGGAATGAAATGAGGAAAAGGAAAATGTTAATTGTCAGGAAAAACTTGGTTGGGCCCTCAGTGAGGGAGAGATGGGTTTCTCACAGTCTTCACAGAGTCTGAAGGCCATTCATCTCTCCAGAGCTGGTTCAAAATGAGCTAGAAATTATTTAAAGGCAATTTTATTTTTGTTACCAAAAGCAGATGAGGTTACTTGATGACACACACAAGGCCTCTCATATTTAATTTTATCATTCTGTTCTCTCTTCTAAATTAAACTGTAAAATAGTTAATGATGAAAAAAGTCTATGACTATTTCATTCCAAAAATATGATTCAACATCTAAGGAGATTGAAACCGGCAAAGTGAGAACAAGTGAGGAGAATGGAAAACAGTCAAACAGGCTTCAATTGACAACAGATTTACAGATGACAGTAAAACTAGAAAAAAAAAAAGTACTGAAAATATGACGAGTTTCTCTTATTTTTCAGAATGAGTTCAGTTACTTTGTTTTTCAGAATTAATACAGAGATGGCAATTAAACTTAACTGATCATTGTCAAGACACCATAAAGAGCCTTAGCTTTCAAATTTTAACCCAGTTTTAGTCTGGTAGCAGTCTCACAGCTGTTAGATCACTGAAACTTGCAGCCCTAAATAGGTTAAACTTTAGGTCATAAAAAGAGACTACAGTATTGAAAGCTCATAGATTGGGAGCAAGAAAATCTATTTTCTCTTCCTCATTTAGAAGCCCAAGGAATGATTCATGTAACTTTCATTGAGTAAATGTCTGCTGACAAAGCCTGTTTCCTAGGTGCGGAGGATGCAAAGGCCAGGGGTTGAAACGAACCAGAAAACATAAAACTTTATACTGGGGGGCTGAGTACCAGGATGGACATGAGTTTAGTGGGGTGGGGGAGCTTACAGAGAGGCTTCTAAACACGACTACAGCAGCAACAGTGGCACTGGAAAGAACCCTGAAGGAAGAGGTGAGATGAGCAAAGGCAAAAAGGTGAGAGAAAGCAGTGTTGGCTGTTTCACCATCCTCGGTGGATGAGTTTAAAAGCAGCAACTCCAGTGATGGGCACAGGTTCCCTGTTATGTACATTACAATAAAGGAAGCAGTAAAAGCATCTTAAAGTCAGGCTTTCTGATATTACTGATACTTCTCCAGTATTATTACTCTGGAAAAAGGAATAAGTACTGAAAACATGATGGGTTTCTCTTATTTTTCAGAACAAATTCAGTTACTTTATTTTTCAGAATTAATACACAGATGGCAATTAAATTTAATGATCATTGTCAGGACACCATAAAGAGAAGTGTAAGAATATAAATATTCTTATATTTGGCTCACCAGGTCTCAGTCTTAGTTGCGGCATGTGGGATCTATTTTCCTGACCAGGGATTGAACCTTGGCCCCCTGTATTGGGAGCCTAGAGTCTTAACCACTGGACTGCCAGGAAAGTCCCCCCAGTATTATTATTATTACTTTAAAATATCCTAGAATGTAAGCTGGGGCTTCCCTGGTGGCTCAGTGTAAAACCGTCTGCCAATACGGGAGACACAGGAGTGGCGGGTTTGACCCCTGGGTCAGGAAGATCTCCTGCAGAAGGAAACGGCAACCCACTGCAGTGCTCTTGCCTGGGAAATCCCATGGACAGAGGAGCCTGGTGAGCTACAGTCCACAGGGTCTCAGAGTTGGACATGACTTGGTTACCAAACAATAGCAAAATGTAAGCTACCCAGCAGGCTGTCTGCTTGCTTCTTCCTCTTCCACCGGCCCACCCACCCACCACCATGGACTGAGGGCCTGCCATCTTGGTAGGTCCTCCATGCACCAAGATCAGCCGGGCCGCGCAGACCCCTTGACCTAAATGACTCACTGTCTGGCGTCAGGGCAGAGAGCGCCTTTAAAACACAGTGGGGTAAGTTCTATGAGCTTCAGCAATGGTTTCCAGAGAAGAAAGGGGATTCCAAGCAGGGTGGAGAGCTCCTGCTCCCCCCAGAGGCAAGAGAGATCCAGATGCATTTTGGGAGAGGAAGCTGGGAGTAGATGGGACGTAAAGAGACATGACGACACCAGATACTGCCAAGCAGTGACCCTTGCAGAGCAGCAAGGCGTCAGGGAGCTTGTTAAAAATTTTCCTCTCCCTATGTGAATTATCTACATGTTACATTTTGGACAAGATTTCAGGATAAGTTATATCTGATGAGGTACTCTGTGTTCTGCCCAGTGTGTCTACTCATTCTTGCCCTTCAGGTCAATTGCAAATTCAGGGCTAAAGCTATAAATAAGTTTTCAGAGACTCTCTTAAAAAACTTTGGTCTGATTTCAGATCCAAAGATGTCTTAAGCATTGTGATGGCCTGATTCTGTCCTTATCAAAAAATCTGTTCCATACACATTCAATTTCACCATCCATACTATATTTATGACTCCTGAAACAAATTTTATTTCAAATCCTACTTCTGACAAGAGGCATTGCATTTTGAAGACAGACAGGCTGCAGGCAGATTCAAAAGTTGAGTTTACAACACTCAGAATTTTCTAATTCAGGCTTTCATCTTGTATAATGTTAACTGTGTAATTGCTAACTTGATTTTTCTTTTCTTCTCTGTATTGCTTCTGAGGTTCTGATGAAATGTTGGCTGCCATTGCTAATGAAATTCAGAAAAGGAGTATTCATTTTTCCCTCTGCTTGGGAACTTTGATGCAATAGATGTTTGCACACTGCTGTCAGAACAAATAAGATTCGCTATTCCTAAGCGCAAAGCGAACATGGCTTTTCAAAAGAAAAGTGAGAAGAAAATTCAAGCAGAGGGGACTTGGGGAAATTTGGCAGGCAGAAACTTTTGTGCTCTGCTGATCTGATTGTTTGAGAAACATTTTGAAGAGCTTTAATGTAAAAGGCAGTTGTTTCTTTTTTTCTCCCAACCAACATCTAGGGTAGAAAAACAGTGTCTTCAAAAGAACTATTTGCCAATTAGAAGAAAGCAGTACTTTGGCAGATAGTGAAAGGGAAGTGACTGAAAGTTCTGGGTTCTGCCACTGGGAGGTCATGCCACTTAAACTAATGTTCTTTTTCCAATCTGAAAAACAAAGGACTGAGACTAGGTAGGAAGGTAGATTCTACAGTTTCTAAAATCCATTCTAGTTTAAAATCCCTCATCCTTATAACCATTATCAAACCTTAACAGTATCTGAAAACCAAAAAAACAAAGATTTGCATGAATATTTAGGTAGTCAACTCAAAGGATTCCTTGCACTAATTTTAAGGCAAACGTTGCCTTCAAGAGTCAACCTACTTGTAAACCAAACTTGCACAACATCCTAATTTATGTTACAGAAATAAGTGGCCATTAGTAACCTAGCAAATAAAATTTGGATTTCAAGTGATGAAAACATGTTTCACTATGACCAATGTTAAGTATAAATTGAGCAACAGAGATGGTTACCCAAGTACAGCAGGTAGGTGCAATGTGGTTATTACTAACATTTTGAAAACTGTGTTCGGGAAGCCTTATAATCACAGCATTATTTTACAGGAGTCAGTGGACTACCAAGAAGAATTATGTTCAGACCTGACACATACTAAGAGGGGGAGTAGGGCTATAAGTCAGCAACAATAACAGAAATTAATTTAGATCTTTTTATTTTTTAATATTTAAAAAATTTTTTATTGAAGTATAGTTGCTTTACACGATTGTGTTAGTTTCTGCTGTACAGCAGTGAATCAGCTCTACATAGAATATATTGGGCTTCCCTGATAGCTCAGTTGGTAAAGAATCTGCCTGCAAGGAGGGAGACCTGGGTTCAATCCCTGCGTTAGGAAGATCCCCTGAAGAAGGGAAAGACTACCCACTCCAGTATTCTGGCCTGGAGAATTCCATGGTGGACTGTATAGTCTATGGGGCTGCAAACGGCTGGACATGACTGAACAACTTTGAATCATACATATATGCCCTCTTTTTTGGACTTCCTTCTCCTTTACGTCACCACAGAGCACTGAGTAGAGTTTCCTATGCTCTACAGCAGGTTCTTGTTAGTCATCTATTTTATACATAGTGGTGTAAATATGTCAATCCCAATCTCTCAATTCATCCCACCACCACCCTTTTCTCTCCTTGGTGTCTATGTTTTTTCCTTTATATCTGTGTCTCTATTTTTGTTTTGCAACCTAAAAAATTAGGTTCTTTTAAAATAAGACATTTGCCCAGTCTTTTTTTTCATACTTCAAGATTACAAAATCCGCCTACAGATTAACCCCATTTCCCCAAATTATAATCATTTTTTCACCAATCATTTGCAATTCACATAAACCCATAATCTCACAAACATGAAGTGGCCCTTCAGTCACTGAAAAGGGTAAGGAGGTCAGACTTGGGGATATTACTGAACACATATGGCCAAATCTCTGGATGAGCTGGGGGAGAGGATTCCCATAACTTCCAGATGTCCTGCTTGTGTGAATGTATAGGTAGCCAACAGGATTATTAGTTTAAAAATATGAAAACCACACACTGGAGCCAGTATTTTTCTTGGAAGTAATATTTGAAGAGGCATTGATCTGGAAGCCCCACCTTATTCCCATGTAGACTAAAATGTGGCTTGCAAAGAATCTGCACACAAGCAACTCACATTCATTTACTATTCCATGTTTCAGAGAGTAAAATGCCACACGTGGCAAATGAATCATGAACTCGATCATGTGAATTTCCTTGTGGTCAATGTCTCCCACTTCTGCTCTTCGGCAGTCTCACTCAGTGAGACCCCCAGCATCCTTGTCACTTCTCTGAACCCATTTTGATCCTTGTCCTCCTTTCACAGCTTATGACTCTGCACATAACCAGTTCCCCCCTCCTCACCCTACAAGCCCTATCTCCCACCCAACCTGTGACTGGGGCAGTAGGGAGGAGCAGGGTCTTCAGAGTCAGATCTAGGTGGAACTTGCCTCCACCAGCTCTCTGATTGCAGGAGAGGCACCACCTGGCAGAGCCTTGCCTGTAAAATGGAACAACACTCAATTGGCGGGACTGTTGTGTGGACCGAGAATTTAACTGAAGACCCGATTTAATTTGAGCAAATGGATTATCAAGCACACATCAGCTCTTCTCTCCCTCTCTCCCCTTGGATTCCAGGGGGCTGGATGTGTTTGCTTTGGTTTCTGCCTCAACTCTTCCATATCTTCTTCAGTGATCCCTTCTTCCTGGGACTGGGATCCTGTCAGGGCTTAACATGCCCTACTCTTCTGCCTCTATCACAGGATGCCGTGTGACGATACATGGCCTCTTCTAGTCTGTTACTTTCCTAGTCCTAACTATTCACCTCCTTGTTACAGTGTCTTAGTATAGTGCCGTACGCACACAGGGCCATAGATAGTGCTTTCTGAGGATCTAGCCCACTCAGTGCCACTACCTTATGTGTTTAGAAGACACATCAACCAGTATCCACTCTGAACTTTTCCCTTCAGTTGAGCAAAGCCTAGGCCTCAGTCTTCAACACCCCAAGTCATTAGTAACTCTGTTTTATATGACATATGCTTATCTTTTTTCTGAGTCTTCCTCTGCTTTGTCTCAGTTGAGCAGGCCCCAGGTCAGTGATCTGTCAAATCCGTAACCTCTAGCCATGCTCCACTTGTCCTCTCCAGGGCATGATTCAGGCTACTGCAAAGGCCTGTGTCAGTCTCCCACCTCGCAGTCTGCGCAATATCCCCTCTATTGGTCCTGTCTTTGTTCACAGGCAAAAAGGAATAATTTTATTTACTTTCTGGCTGGATATCCATAACTTTCCTCCCAATATTCTCAGACAGACTTCATAGAAGGAGACAACATGAGCTTAACTTCTGCCTCCCTCAGTACCTCTGTGTTTTTGAGCTGGTTATCCGATCTTTTCTGAGTGTGCCCTGTCTATAGATGGGAAAACCTGACCTGTGTGGTAGGGCTGCTCTGAGGATAAAAACATTTGGGGTAAAATGTTAAATACGGGCCTTGGCATGTGACAGCTGTCAAAAAAAGAGGGAAAAGATTCTTCTTAAACATCCAGAGCTGCTTCCTACCACCCAACCAATTCATTGCACTCCATCCCTGTCCTTTCATCGGCAGGAATTTTGAGTGTCTGGCTTCCCCTTCAGGGTCCCACTGTGACTTTCCTCTGAGGTGCAAATCACGCCCAAGAACTTCATCCACTGCTTCAAGGCTTCTTTCTAGACTGTTTTAAGATATTCCATGATCCTTTTTGGCTCCAAATCCTCTTACACACTCTGCCCACCATCCCCTAAGCTACATCCTGAGCTCTCTCATCTCAAGATGTCCTTGAGATGCCAACCCCAAGATGATGGTCCAGTGGTTAAGACTTCACCTTCCAGTGCAGGGGGTCAAGGAGTCCAGATCCCACATGCCTCATGGTCAAAAACCCAAAACATAAAACAGAAGAAGTAATATTGTAACAAACTCAATTAAGACTTTAAAAGTGGTCCACAGCAAAAAAAAAAAAAAGAGAGAGAGAGAGAGAGAAATGCCAACTCCCAACTTTCCTGATTAAAATATAATGGACATTGCTACCTTCCAACCCTTGAGAAAAACAACTCTGCTCCAGCAGGGGGAGGTGGGAAGAAGGCTGGTCAGATCAGGCAATCTGCTCCCAACTTGCTATATGATCTGGGCTAAGGCACTTTGCTTCCCTAAGCCAGGGAGGAAGACTGGAATGTCTCCCAGCTTCTTCCATGCCGGAAGATTAGACTCTCTGAATTTGGTATACTTGGATGCCCAGTCTCGTCCTCTTATCTGTGTTTTTCTGCTGCTGTGTGAATAACCTTTAGGCCCCTCAGCCTCAGTGTTGTTCTCAAGGGCAGAGACTATTATCTGAGTAACTCACTTAGCACAGCCTGGAACGCGGTGCCACAGATAGTGTAATACTTAATGCACGCATTTAGATGACAATGATCAAAGCAACTCCAGTGAGGCACAGACAGCTGCCTCTAGATGACTCAGACCTCTCTGCAAAATGGCTTTATTTAGCACCCTTTCACTCATCTACAGAACAGACTCTGAGTGAAGAACGAAGTGAACTGAATACCCTTTAACTAACTTAACTTTGAGATAGCCCTGTAAGGTCAGGAGTTTCTATATCTAGAACACAGATGAGAATGCACAGACACAGACAGCTCCGTCCGTGTCTCCTGAGTCAATGGTGCACCCAGGGGCCTGAGGGAGTCGTGGAAAAACCCTGGACTGATGGGGAGGTAGACCTGAGCTCCAGGCAGGCTTCCGCCATTAGCCATGTGTGTGACCTGGGAGGTGGTACTTTGGGGGTCTGACTTTCTTCATCTTGAGCAGTGGTTCTCAAGCCTGGCAGGGGACTGGGACCACAAAGGAGATGATATTAGAAACAAATCTAGACTCTCAGGTCCACTCCATGGGTCTGGAGGAGGCCCAGTCCACTCTACCTTCTGTACGTGCTTCCATATGTGAACAAAAGTCATAGGCAGTGAGAAATGACACTGGAGTTTCAGCTTAGTGTTCCATTCAGACAACTTGGAAACCAAGTTCCCAAACCCATTAGATCATCTAATCCTTCTTTCTTTCTTAAGAACCCAAACTGGACCACTTCCAAGCATATTGCATGGGAGCTTACCACATGCATGAGAACCCAAAGAATTTTGAAATCAAATGTTGGTTCATGGGACTCACGGGGTCAAGTCAAGAAGTAATCTTGTTTTGACAGAAATCCAAGCTAAAGTGCAGTAACTCCTCTCTGAGCAAGTTTCTTGTAATCAGCGTGGAAGGCTGAAGCAGAAAGGGAAAAGGCAGCAGGCTTGTGGGAGCAGCCTAAGAAGCTTCTTTTCAAAACAAATACCTGTAATACATCTGGATTTGCTTGACTAAATCTTAAAGATTCAGTGAAAGTCTGATTAACAAGGGAAGAAGGAACCTAAGTATTGGTTTGCTTCAGAGTCTGAGCACTCTTATCTATTGAAGGCTTACTGTGTGTGTCAGGCCCCATGCTAAACATTTTATACACATTATTGCATTTCATTGAATCAACCCTGATTCAAGTAACTTGCTAGTCGCTCAGTTGTGTCTGACTCTTTGTGACCCCAGGGACTGTAGCCCGTCAGGCTCCTCTTGTCCAGGGAATTCTCAAGGCCAAGAGTATTGGCCATACTGGAGTGGGTTGCCATTCCCTTCTTCAGGGGAAACTTCCTAAGCTAGGG
Source organism: Oryx dammah (assembly GCF_014754425.2). Taxonomy (NCBI): domain Eukaryota; kingdom Metazoa; phylum Chordata; class Mammalia; order Artiodactyla; family Bovidae; genus Oryx; species Oryx dammah. Next base: position 27,041,199 of record NW_024070203.1, read on the forward strand.
ATAGAACCTGGGTCTCCTGCATTGCAGGCAGATTCTTTACCATTGGAGCAACAGGGAAGTCCTTAAATACCTTATTCACATTTTACTGAAAACTGAAGTTCACAGAGCTAGCCAAACCCAGGAATAATTTGACTCCATAAACCATGCAATACTACAATAGGTCAAAATTTCTTGAGTATCTAACACTGAATAGCAAAGTTCAACAAACTGGTCAGGTTTCTAGGAATCTATGAATTGGAGACAAAAGTATATCTTTTCTGGAATTCACAAATGTGCTTCACTTAGAAGAAGCTGGACAAACAGAAAGAAAATAATAAAACATAATTTAGAAAATTTGAATCCAACTCCCATTCTTGATGTTGGTTTGATCGTGAATGTACCCTTGAAAAGACAGTTTTCATATCTTGCTATGGGTTCCATATCAGCAGAGTGAGGGTGATAGGAGCTACTTACATGGTGGGGATGTTGTGAGAATTAAATAAGTCCACAAAGCAGCTTTGATCTCTTTAGAGAAAGGTGCCAAATAAATGAAATATGGAATTATTATTTGTCCTTCTAAATGCTGTAGCTGATTGACGCTTATAAGAAGCACCCCAGAGACCAGACTCCTGAGAGTCCCTTGGACTGCAAGGTCAAACCAGTTAATCCTAAAGGAAATCAGTCCTGATTATTCACTGGAAGGACTGAAGCTGAAGCTGAAGCTCCAATACTTTGGCCACTTGATGTGAAGAACTGACTCATTGGAAAAGACCCTGATGCTGGGAAAGACTGAAGGCGGGAGGAGGGGACAACTGAGGATGAGATGGTTAGATGGCATCACTGACTTGATGGACATGAGTTTGAGCAAGTTCAGGGAGTTGGTGATGGACAGGGAAGCCTGGCATGCTGTAGTCCATGGGGTCGCAAAGAGCTGGACATGACTGTGAGACTGAACTGAACTGAGAGACCAGACTTCCTCCATCATTTTCTAAACTTTCGAAATCTTACCCCACAAATAAATCTGTGACAGCAAGAGGTGGAGCAAGCTATATAGGCTGCCAGTTCATTGTTGATTGGAATTTGAAATACAGTAACAAACCAGAGGCTACCAGTGTGGAGAGGGAGGGAGGAGGGGCAGGGAGGGACAGGGGATAGAGAGGGACAAACTATGATGTATAAAATGAGCTATAAGGATATATTGCACAACAAGAAGAATATAGTCAATATGTTTTAATAACTGTAAGTGGAGTGTAACCTTTAAAAACCGAATCACTACACTGTACACCTATATATAATATGGTACATCACCTATACTTCAATTTAAAAAAGCACAATAAGCCTGTCTTAAATTCTTTCCAAATTCTTTCCCCTTTCCAAGGGGATTTGAGTTCTGAAACTCCATTTGGGTTCTGTTGAAGTAACCTCTTACAACAGGTCTGATTTTGAAGGCAGTCCCTCAAACTGTGCTATTACAAAGTATTAGTAGAAAAGTATACAAAAAGCATTCAGTTGTTTTCTGTTAAAAAGCAAAGAGGAAAGCATGTATTTTTTTAAACCTCAGGAAGAAGAAAAGTTACGGTGTTCATCTTTTGCATGCTGTTTTCCTACCCTGTTTGAGGTTACTCTTTCCCATGACACAGTTCCTGACATTTACACAGTGTTTTACAATCTTTCTATTATCTCATGTTCACAGGCACCCTATGGAGGAGGGCCTGGGGACTGATAACCCTTTCACAGGTGAGGAAACATTCACAGAACCTTCATGACGTGTTCCAAACTGGGAGGAAACCTTTCTTCCTTAATATACGGCATTGTACCACCTGTTTGAGAGGGTCTGCGCGAAGTCAAAAACTGAACACAACGAAATTCCAAAGTCAGATATATTCCTATTACATGAAGGCATCATGAAAGCTTGGAGCTTACCCTCTTCCTTTGCTTGAGGATTCAATTAAATTAATGTCATCAACTACTACTTATTGGACATTATGAAAGACTTTTTCACAAAACCGATCACAACAATATTTTCCATTCCTCATGCTCTTCTGTAAGGTAAACTTGAGATTTCCTCACAAAGGGACGAGTCTAATTTCCTTCTCTTTGAGTGGTTTTTAGTGATTCAGCTGTAACCCATAGAATCCAGAGGCAGTGACAGTGCATACTTTCTGAAGGCAAGTCAGACAAACGACCAAGCTTCTACCTTGGTCATTTCAACAGTCACTCTCAGGACTCTTCCTCTCACAGGCTTTGAGAAGCCAAAGACCCAAGGAGAAGTCAAGTAGGATCTCAGGTCTGGAGTCAGAGCTAAGCCCATACTTTCAGTCATCCCATCTCAGCTGCAAGAGACATGAGTGCAGGAGCCTCTGATGATTTCAGCCTCCAGCCACTTCAGTCAGTCACTGGTATGTGTGTTACCAGTCAAGTGCCTGGACATCATGCAGGAAGCAGAAGCCATCCCCCACTACGATCTATCCAAATTCTTAGCCACAGTACACGTGAGCATAATAAAATGTTTGCAGCTTTTTGCTACTGAAAAAAATAATACCTAAACACATAAAGGGAACAAGGTTTGGGTTTCTCTTTTAGTGGAATCAGTATTACATTAAAACCGAAAGAAGCCTGTGGTCATCTAGGTCAAACCTCGAATTTTACAGATGGGACCAGGAGAGGCGAGTGCTCAGGCCTCACGCTCTTTATAACCTGTGTCAGGAAGCCCACTGCTCCTCAAACCTGAGACTTGCAGGCTTCCCACGTGGACCATCCTTTCTTGTTGGGATGTGAAATTCTAAAAGGTTAGATCTAAATTGTTTTATTTAGCACCTAGTATACATTCAAGGCTGAAGAAATGAATGTCATTAGGCATGGAATTTAAATCTAGAGTCCTCCAGGTGTCAGTTTACCACTTGTCCGTGAATTCCTCAAACCTGTGGAGTAGATCTGTGTTCCTCTGAGACTAGCCTCCTCCTTGAGGTTGGATATTATCAAAAGGGCAGTAGAGTTGACTGCCATGCTTCTCATGGTGGGTCATGGAGTGAGTTCTGTTTTCCCAAGCAAGTGAAGTGAAAGTTTCTCAGTCATGTCCAACTCTTTTTGACCTGATGGACTACAGAGTCCATGGAATTCTCTAGGTCAGAATACTGGAGTGGGTAGCCTTTCCCTTCTCCAGAGGATCTTCCCAACCCAGGGATTGAACCCAGATCTCCCACAATGCAGGCAGATTCTTTACCAGCTGAGCCACAAGGGAAGACCAAGAATACTGGAGTGGGTAGCCTATCCCTTCTCCAGCAGATATTCCCGACCCAGGAATTGAACTGGGGTCTCCTTCATTGCAGGCGGATTCTTTAACTGAAGAGAGCTGCTTTATTTCTATCCCTCTGAAAGCTACATGCTCTTAAAGCTACCCATTCCCTCCAGTTCTCACATCATCATCCCTCCCCCTTCAGCTAACCTACTTTTGACTCTAACTCCCAACCTCACTGGCCCCAAAGTCAACAGTTTAGGTAACTGTGGTTCTTTTGGAGGGGTCTGGAGAATAGTAGCAATAATGACCATTCTTACTGCTAATATCACCACTATCACCACCTCTGCCACCCATTACTTTGGGAAGGCTCACCATGTTCCAGGCCCTGTGCTAAGACAACACTGTGTATTAACCTAATTCTTTCTGTTTCACTACAACATTCTGATGCAGGTTACAGATAAGGAAACTGAGGCACAGAGAGGTAAAGCGGCTCAATGTCCCACTGCTAAGTCTGGCCTCAGAGGCTATACTCGCTACCACTCTCTATATTGCAGTGGGGTCACAAGATAAAGAAGGGCCTCCAGACTCTGCGTTTATCCAGGGATACTAGAACAAGCTGGACAGGTGTGCTGCTGGTGAATAAGATAATCTAGCAATGAAGCTGTCTATAATCGAATGCTGATGTGGATTCCAAGCGGAAATCCACATAAATCCCTAACGCTGAAAGTAAACAAAGCACAGTATTTGTTCCAAAGGAAATGTTTTTGTTAACTAAAAAGAAAGGAAACAGGATATCAAAAAACAATGGCAATTCAAAGGTTCTGTGGTAGCTTTGAAGGAAGAGCCAAGTTGAGCAGCCCTGCTCATAGCTGAGGGCTCCTGCAATACTGAGCTGATGCTGGTTCCTGGGCTGAACGAACCCAAGTTGCAAGGCTGTGCTGGGTTGTCAAACATTTCGAGGGAGAGAACCTATTAAGAAAGGATGTCCTGCTGTGGACTGAGGTCAGCCTGATCTCGCTACACTTGAGACTTGGTTTCCTAGGTAGGGATGTCACTGGGAATATCCTTGATGCTGCAACGTGATTCAAGAGTAAAGTTTTCTCTGCATCTAAACTCACAGTTTAATCTTGGATGAGTCTGAACAATGCTCCTCACTTTTCTTTAGTCTGCAGTCTGTTGGAGGTGACAGGTGCGACGTAAAAGGTACTGAGGTGGGGTCAGGAGATCTGACTTCAGGTCCCACTTGATGTACCAGACAGACATTTCCTCATCTATGAGAGGATTAGAACTAGATGACCTGGGATATTATTGCTGTTGTTAACTATAACATTTGAAGACTCTATAACTCCCTGGCCACTAAAAAGGAAAATCACCAGAAAATGGAAACCCAGCTGACCAGAATTAATGGAAAGGTTGATGCTGTATCTGATGAAACAGTGATGATGGATAGCCTATCACTGATTCACACCAGAAAACAAATAAGGTTGCAACTGTGTGCACCAACCTCTGAATCATATGGAGGATCCTCAAGACCACATTTTGAAAATCCCTGAGCTGGGCTTTCACGAGAGAACTACTCATCATCCACTTCTGGCTTGGCAGCTAATCAAGTTTCCAAACCAACAGGGCTCAGCATCTTGATTTTCTCCAATGAAAATGTGCATCAAGATACCACTTTGCCCGGCACAGACCAGTCCTGGCTCTTGATATGCTCAGTCAATCACAGGTTCATAGCTCTCCATGTGCTTTTTTAAAAAAAATATTATTTATTTTTATTGGAGGATAATTGCTTTACCATATTGTGCTGGTTTCCTGCACACATCAACATGAATCAGCCACAGGTGTAAACTCCATGTGCTTTTATACACATGAATGTTACTCTCTTTTCACTAGACGCTGATATGACAGGCATGATTTTTAAATGGAGAATATCATTATTACACTTGGCTCCACTTCACCTTGTGTTAATGCATGATTTGATAAATAAGTTTATGAACACTTGTAAAAAGAGAGACATCATGAAGGTCTCTAACATCAGGTTTAGAACCTGCTACTTGCAGACAGGATTCTCATAGTCAATTTCAATGTATTTTTTTAAAAGATCAAAGAATCTGTAGAAAGAGCCAGTGAAGGGTCTTTGGGGGATGTCTGCCTCTTAGAAGTGATTAACAAACTTGAAAAAAATGTCCACTGCTGTTCCCTTAAAAGTCAGTTTTACTAAAGCAAACAGTTAAAAAGTGCTTTTCCTTGTGCTGGAAAACCTCACCTGTAATTATGACAGTTCTCAAATATGGCAATCTTTCATTGAGGAGGAACTCTTTAATTTATACTAATCTCAAAAGATTCAAAGGGAGTTCCCAGATTACCTATTTATAATCCATTTGGACCCGTTTAGAGATGTTGAGAAACTTTGTTAACCCTATTCATGATAATCTCCATGATAATTAATTACCTAATACAGTTTTGCCTTTAAATCCTTCAACAATTATATACATGAATTTTGTGGTTACTTACCCATATTGGAGAAATGACTCCTTCAGGTCAAACATTCAAATCTATACTCCTAAAGAAAGGTTACTTTCAACAGCTTTTATTTCTGGACATTCTGTGCCCAATACCTGTATTAAAAGTACTTGTTGTTTAGTTGCTAAATTGTGTCCGGCTCTTTTGCAATTCCATAGACTATAGCCTGCCAGGCTCCTCTGTCTATGGGATTCTCCAGGCAAGAATACTGGAGTGGGTTGCCATCTCCTTTCCAGGGGATCTTTCCGACCCAAGGCATCTCCTACTTGGAGGGTGGATTCTTTACTGCTGAGCCACCTGAGAATTCCAATCTCCTTAATTCTGCATCTGATTTCTTATAATATAGCTGTCCCTTGCACACAACACCAAGAAGTTTATTTTTTAGTTCAATATAAAGGGCCTTTTGAAATATAATATTCGCTTGCTTCAACTTGACCAGGAAATAAGGCAAAAAACTTAAGCTATTTTGGACAAATCTATAAAATCAATTTCTTAACTCAGAATAATCTTTAAAAATCTCCTTTAAAGAAAACATCCTATAATGATTCAAAAAATAAAAAACAAGCATTTTTCAATTGGTAACTATATTCATTTGATGATTATATTTCAATCAGTAATTCTCATTTTTTTGTTTTTCTCTTTCCTTCTCTTTTTTAAAACCAGTTTTCTTTTTAAACTTATTTTAAAAAAAGTATGCACACATATGGTTAAAAACTCAACACAAGTGAACAAAATGAGAAGTAAAAGCCTCCCTCACTGTCCACAACCCACAATCCCAATCCTCAGAAATAACTATGTTAGGTTTTTGTGTATGCTTCGAGAAATGCCTTACACACACACACAATGTCTATTTTTCATTCAAAAGAGATCCTATGTTAATATATATTGTTTTGGATCTTGCTTTTTATGTCTAATAATATATTTGGGTGATCATTTCCTCCAGAATACTGGAGTGGGTTGCCATGCCCTTCTCCAGGGGATCCTCCTGACCCAGGAACAAAACCCAGATCTCCCGCATTGCAGGTGGATTCTTTACTGTCTGAGCCACCAAGGAAGCCAAGAATTCACTTAATGAGTCTCCTAATAAATACCATTTAAGTAGTTTCCTTCCCCCTCTTTAACTGAGGTATAAATTGACATACAATGAATTAGCATATAATTTGATATACTTGACATAGGTATGTATCCGTGAAACCACCACCACAATCTACATAGGGCACCCCCAATTTCCTTGTGCCCTGGGTGATCCCTCCCTTCCACTCCTTCCCATCCCTACTTCCAGGCAAGAGCTGATCCATTTTCTGCCATTTTAGGTCAATTTGTAAAGAATTTCATATAAAGAATTACATAGCATGTGTTGTCTTTTTTTTTTTTTTTTCTGGTTACTTGCTGCATGTATCAAAAATTTGTTCCTGTTTTTTTTCCTTGCTGAGCAGTCCATGGCTATATCATAGAATGTTTCTCCATTCATCAGTTGATGGACATGTTTCATTTTGAATGACTATAAATAAAGCTGTTGTGAACATCTGTGTAGAAGCCTTTGCGTGGACGTATGTTTCCAATGCTTCTGTATACACCTAAAAATGGGACGGCTGAATCATATGGCTGCTGTGTCGTGTCTGCCTCTTTTGCGACCCCATGAGCTGTAGTCTGCCAGGCTCCTCTGTCCATGGGGTTTCCCAGGCAAGAATACTGGAGTGGGTTGCCATTTCCTTTTCCAGGGGATCTTCTGGACCCAGGGATCGAACCCGAGTCTCTTGTGTTTGTTACACGGGAAGGTGGATTCTGTACCACTGAGCCGCCAGGAAAGCCACCATATTACACTTGATCTTAGCCAAAAGGCTGAGAAGTGATTCACAGGTTTTTCACAAACACCATTTTTAGGTTTAAGTAGGTTCCTTCTATTCTTGGGGCTTCCTAGGTAGCCTGACAATGCAGGAGAACTAAGAGACATGGGTTAGATTCCTGGGTTGGGAAGATCCCCTGGAGGAGGGCATGGCAACCCACTCCAGTATTCTTGCCTGGAAAATCCCATGGACACCCAGAGAGGGCTCCCACACTCCCAGGGCACGTCAAGGCAACCTCCACACGTTTGCTCCGTCACATCTGCTCTGCAGGAGAGAGCTTCTGAGCCTAGGAGGGCTACAGTCCATGGGGTCGCAATGAGTCAGATAAGACAAAAGTGACTTAGCATAGCACTTCTATTCTTAGTTTACTGAGAGCTTTAATCAAGAATCAATACTGGATTTTGTCAAATGCTTTTTCTGCATCTATTGAGATGATCATATGATCTTCTTTGACCCACTAATATGGTGAATTACACTGATCAATTTTCAAATGTTAAATTTACTTTGCATTTGTGAAATAAATCCTACTTGGTCATGATGTATATCTTATATATATATATATTGATTCCATTTGCTAAAAATCTGCTTAGAATTTTTACATGTATGTTTATGAGGGATACTGGATTAGTACCTTTCCTATAATAACTGGTTTTGGTATCAGAGTAATGCTGACCTCAAAGAATATGTTTGTTGGGTAGTAGTTTCTCTTTTTGATTTTCTATAAAAGTTTGTGTAAAATTGGTATTATCTCTTCCTTAAATATTTGGTGGAATTCATCATAAAGCCACCTTGGACTGGAATTTTCTTTGTGGAAACCATGTTTTTCTTTTTAAGTACAATTATATTTCATTAATAGATACAGCACTATTTTTTATAGCACTATCTATTTTTTCATAAGGGAGCTTTGGTAGTCTGAGGCATTAAAGGCATTTGTTCATTTTATCTATGGTGTTAGATTAATTTGCATGAAGTTGTTCACAATATTAACATCCTCTGTTATGTGTAGAACCTATGTTGATGTAACATCTCTCATTCCAGATGCTGGTAATTAATATAATCTTTTTGTTTTGCTTTGTTTTTTTCCCCCTTGGTCTGGCTGAAGGTTTATCCATCTTCTCAAACAAGCTACTTTTGGTTTCACTGAGTTTTTCTGCTGATTAGCTAATTTCTATCTAGCTCTGCTCTTATAATTTCTACTCTGCTCTTTTTCTTTCATCTGCTTACCTTTGATTTCACCTATTCTTCTTTTCCAGTTTTTAACATGGAAATTGAGGTGATTCATTTGAGAACCTCCTTTTCTAATACGGGCAGGTGTTTAAAGCTACACATTTCTATTGCTTTAGCTGTACTCAATTAATTTTGATATGTTAGATTTTCATTTTATTTAGCTCAAAATACTTTTTAAATTCCCTTTGATATCTTTTGGACTACAGGTTATTTAGAAGTATTTAGTTTCCAAATATTTAGAAATACTCCAGATATCTTTCTGTTATTGATTTCTAACTTAATTCCATTGTGGTCAGAGAACATTAGATAACTTGAATCCTTCAAATTCACTGAGACATGGTCTATTTTAATAAATACTGCATATGCACTTGAAAAGAATGTGTTTTCTGCTCTTGTTAGGTGAAGTTTGGAGATATTTTCCTATATATATCCTCACTGATTTTTGGAGCACTTGGCCATCAATTGTTGAAATCTCTAACTATAATTGCAAATTTGTCTATTTTCCCTGGCAGTTCTATCAATTTTTTGTTTCAGTAATTTTGAAGCTTTGTTATTAGAAGCATTAATGTATTTATGTTCTCTTGATTAAGTGACTTCACATTATAAAATGACTCTCTCTATCCCTGGTAACAGTCTCTGCTGTGAAATCTACTTTCTCTAATATAGTCATATCAGCTTTCTCTTGTTTAGTATCAGCATGTGCTTCATTCTTTTACTTTTAGTCTGTCTGTGCCTTTATATTTAATGTGGCTTTCTCATAGGTCCATATAGTTGGAGTTTGCTTCTATATAAGGCCTGATAATCCCTATTAACTGTGATGCTTAGACCACTTACATTTAATGAGTATTGACATGATTGAGTTCAAACTTACCATCTTACTATTTGTTTTCTATTTGTCCCATCCACTGTTTATTCCTTTTTTCCTCTTTTTTCATTTTTTTTTTGGGGGGGTGGGAGGGGTGGTGCTAGTAACTTTTAGATTGAGTATTCCTTATGATTCCACTTTATCTTCTTTGTTGGCTTATTAGCTATAATCCTTTGTTGCGGCATTTTAGTGACTACTTTAGATTATAGTACGTATCTTTAACATCACAGTCCACCTTCAAGTGATATTATTATACTATTATATTATCCTGTGTATATTGTAAGAGAATTAGAACAATATACTTCCATTTTCCCCTGCCTGGACTTTGTGCTATTATCATATATTTTACTTCTACAGCTGATATAAACATTGTTATTATTTCCACTTTTAAAAGTTAACAATTAAAGAGGCCAAAATAATATGGAAAAATATTGACATATACCTATATAGTTATTATTTATGGTGTTCTTCATTTTTTTGTGTAGAACCAGTTTTATATCTGGTATCATTTACTTTTCTCTTGAAGGACTTCCTTTAATATTTCTTGTAATGCAGGTTTGCTGATGAATTCTTTCACATTTTAAGTGTCTGAAAAAGTCTTCATCTCATCACTTTTTAAAGATATTTTAAGAATTTTTGATTGATAGTTTTGTTCCTTGCAGTACTTTAAATATTTTGCTCTACTGTTTTCTAGCCTGTATTTTTCTTTTCTAAAATGAGAAATGTTCTGTTATCTTTTTATTTGTCATTTTGGATGCAATGCATCTTTTCCCCCTCTGGTTACTTTTAAGATTTTTCTCTTTATTACTTGTTTTAAGCAATTTGATTATAATATGCTTTGGTGTAGTTTCTTTCATGTGTTCTTGTGCTTGGGGTTTGTTGAATTTGGATCTATGAGTTTAAAGTTTTTGACAAATTTGGAAAATTTCAGCCATTATCTCTTGAAATATTATTTTCAGTCTTCCTCTCTCTCTCTTCTCCTTTGGGAACCTCAATGATACATATATATGACTCCTTGAAGTTCCATAGTTCATTGGTGCCCTTTTCATTTTTTTAAAGTCCTGAGTTTTTATGGCTATGTCATCTGGTTCAGTAGTCTTTTTTCCTGCAATGTCTGTGTTGTTGTTAATCCTATGCAGTGATTTTTTTTTTCTTTCTTTTTTTTAAAAGTTCAGCCATTGTAGGCTTCATCTCTAGAAGTTTAACCTGTGTCTTTAAAAAGATATGAAAAGATCTATCTCCTTACTTAATACGGGCAATCTTTCCACTAGCTCTCTGAACATACGAAATGCAGTCATAACAATCATAACATCCTTGCCTACCTATTTTTATATCCATGTCATTTCTGAGTCAGTTTCAATGAGTATTCTTCCCCTCATTACGGGTTGTATTGTTTTGCTTCTATGCTAAACCTCGTAATTTCTGACTGGATGCCAGGCATGGTGGAGTGGTGTTTATTTCTGTCTTCTCATAAACATTTTTGAGTTTTCTTCTGGGATGCAGTTAAATTAATTGGAAATAGTTTGGTCCTTTTGGGCCTTGTTTTTAAGACTTGTTCACAGTCAGAGCTGTGTATAATCTATGGTTAATTTTACTCTATTACTGAGGCAAGACTTTAACTAATATTCCTAAATTATGAAATTTTGTTGTTTTTGCTGTTGAGAACAGACATTACCCCTTTGCTTCCAATAGTTCCAGGCACTGTTCTCTCTAGTCCTTTAGGTAGTTCTTTCTCTGACCTTGGGTCATTCAGCCATATGCATGCACTCCTCTGTACTCAAGTCAACACACAAGGGAGAGAGATGTTCAGTGCTCCAGATTTCTGTCTTTATGCAGCTTTCTACTCTAGACTAACTTTCTTGGCTTCCTTGGACTTTTAGCTACACCTCCTTCAACTAGGGAGACAACAGAAATCTGCCTGTGTTCTGTTCCCTGTATTCTGGCCTAGAGACTCTCTCCAAGCAGTAAACTGGAGCAATCGGGGGCTCTTTTTCTTGTCTTCAAAGATCATTGCTTTCTGATGCATGATGTCCAACATCCTGGGAGATATTGTTTCACATAATTTATTCATTTTTTTTCTTTTTTAAAGTTTCAGGTGGAGGTAAATGTGGTCTGTGTTACCTAATCTTAATCAGAAGCTAAAGTCTCCTACTTTTTGACTGATATAATAAATGTGGCAATATACCTCACTGCATACACACCTTTGATTTTGTGTATGGATCTATCTGTCAAATAAATTATCTAAGGTGTCTTTGTCAGATTAAACAGTAAGTGCATTTTAAGTGCAAATGATTTTGCCAACTGCCCTCCAAAAAGTTTTCACAACCGATCTCCTACTAACAGTTTTTGAGTATGCCTACTTTACCATATACTCTGAACACTGAGTATTATCAAATATGTTCATCTTTACAACTCTGATAGGTAAAAAAGTTATTTTATTTTCATTTCTTTTATAAGGTTAAACATCTTCTTACATGCTTACTGATGACCAGTACTGCTTTCTTTCTGGAACTATTTATGTCCTTTGAATTTTTAGAAAATTGATTTTTCATTTTCCTATTGATTTGTAAGAAGAAACTGTGTAGGAAATTAACCCTCTAGCATATGAATTACATTTTTCCCCTTTGGTCAGTTGATGGTTTCTCATTGATTTTCCTCAGGTCTTTTTTTTTTTTTTTTTGCCATGAGTAATTTTTAATTAAAAAAAAATGTCGTCCAAGTTATCAATTTTTTCTGTATGTATCAATTTTTCTCTAGAGTTCTCATAGCTCCTGGATATATACATGTACACAATAGTAACAGGAGTTTATATCTTAAACTCATAATTAAGTGAGATAGTTTATTTGTCCCCACCCCCCCACCCCGATAAACTGAAATTAGGTAACAGGCTGCTATACTGAATTCGTGTTTTTTATGCTGATCAAGATCTCTGTTGGGCAACTGTCTTTGATTAATAAAACATAGAAGATACAGATTATTACTTGTAAATACAGTTTGGCAAACAAAAATGTCAAAGCTTAGAGGAGAGCACTGGTATAATAAAGGGATCTTTGGGGGAATCACTGACTTTAAATCACAGTCTTATTTTCCCCAAGATGGACTCATCTTTAGAGTTTGCTGGGAAGATCGAGTGATGATATGAAACCAAAAGTGATGATTATTTCAAGACATGCTGGTTGGTTATGACAGTTCCTAAATTTTGGAGCCTCCCCTAAAAACTCCAGCAACAGCTCCCCTGCTCCCTCTCCCACTGACCAATATAATTACTGCTGGTGTCATAAACAGACTGAGAAAAGACTTTGTATCTTGTCATACTTTCTTCATAAAATTGCCTAACTGTAAGTTTTCTGTAAGTTCTATTTTCCCAACCAGGCAGTCAGCCACTTGAAAGCAGGGCCTTGGCAATACACTTCTCCAATACTGAGCTTAGATATCTACAGCTGAGTTGTACTGAGCTTAAAGCATGTGCTGTTGAAGGTAGTAAAACTGTAGAGAAACTACCAAACTAGGAGGACAGAATCCGAGAAGAAAGTATGCTATTTATTTGCCTGAGGATGACACTTGGCATCATCAGGCATTTGACAAAAACGACACTACTGTCCAACAAAGGAAAATAAATGTGCAAGGCCTGAAAGGAAGACCCCTCCAAGGAGAAAATACAGTTGCTAGAAAGGTCAAGTTCTCTCTTAGCATAGTTAGAGTGAGTAAAGTACCAAGGAAGTGAAAAATTGCATACCATCATATTTTCTTAGGGGAAAGGAACTAACTTTTGGTGAGGGTCTATGCTATGTGATGGAGAAGGAAGAGGATAGCTAAGATTTAATGCTTATCATGTACCCAGCACTGTCCTAATAAATACTTTTCATGCATTAGCTAATTGAATCCTCTTAAGTTCATGAAGAGGATACTACTGTTCCCATTGCACAGGTGAGAAAACCAAGGTTCAAGGACATGCACAATTACTTGGGTAATATAAGAAGGCAGGGCTATCTGACTTCAAGTCCAGCCCTTGACTATGCTATAGACTATCCACCTCATGTCATCCTCAAGAGCAACCTCAGTCGAAGATTTCCCACATTGCTGATGTGGAAACTGGAGTGCTGAAGCAACCACCGACTGGCCCTCTGGGTCTTTCTGACTCTAAAGCTTAAATATTCCTCGCTTGCTATGTGGAGTCTTCTGATCCCCGCTTCTCCACCTGATTGTCCCAGTTCCTCTATCCCTATAACTCTCCTTCCATCTGCTCCCAACACACACACCAAAAGGAAAAAGCAAAAAGGTTTTAGTCACACTTAGAATAGTCAATGATGAAGGAACATGCTCTCCATGGTCATTTGTCTGTGTCTGCCTTGGCTCATGTTATTTTCTGTGCCTACTTATACTCCTTCCTTTAAACCCATCCATGTGAGTTATTTACTCCTTGGAGGCCCTCCTTGATTTTCACCTCCCTTCCTGAATCAGTTGTTCTGACTCTGCCCTTACATAATACTTTCCTTACAACTCTGCCCCTATAGTCCTTCTCACGCTCTGACCATTTCCCCATCTAGACCTCACTAGCGTCTTATTTAACTGTGGTATCATCAATGGCTGGCACAGTGCTCAGGCATGGTGCACAATGAAGGAACCCAATAGCTTGAGAGAGAGCCTGCAGGTTCCTACAGAGCACTTGCTATGGAAAAGAAAGCAACTGCCAGGTTTACAACCCCACTTCCAAAGTTGGACAGACAATCACCACCTGGACAGACAACCTACCTAGGCTTGGTTACTTTCAGGGAGGATTGAATAAGGCTACTTGAAAGGAAACTGCAAGCCTAGAAAAGCACGTTACTGATGTATGGGATCTGTATGAGCTTTTAATGGCACAGAAGAGTTGGCCTGCTGCTCTGACATTCACTCAGGCATTAAGACTTTGCTCCTAGTTGCGAAGTTATTTTGAACAAATCATCTTCTACATCCATCCAACTCAAATCTCTGTATGTTTGCTACCCTATTCAATTACCAGTCTTTGAAGACCTCATGCCTTTGAATACCACAAGGCAATCTTAGTCACTTTCCACTATACTAAATAACTGGGAATGCTCTATAGTAAGTGAACCTTAGGAAACATCACTATGAACAAAGCTAGTGGAGGTGATGGAATTCCAGTTGAGCTATTTCAAATCCTGAAAGATGATGCTGTGAAACTGCTGCACTCAATATGCCAGCAAATTTGGAAAACTCAGCAGTGGCCACAGGATGGGAAAAGGTCAGTTTTCATTCCAATCCCAAAGAAAGGCAATGCCAAAGAATGCTCAGACTATGAACAATTGCACTATGTGAGATGCTCAAAATTCTCCAACCCAGGCTTCAACAGTACCTGAACTGTGAACTTCCAGATGTTCAAGCTGGTTTTAGAAAAGGCAGAGGAACCAGAGATCAAATTGCCAACATCTGCTGGATCATCAGAAAAGCAAGAGAGTTATAGAAAAACATCAACTTCTGTTTATTGACTATGCCAAAGCCTTTGACTGTGTGAATCACAACAAACTGGAAAATTCTTAAAGAGATGGAAATACCAGACCACCTGACTTGCCTCCTGAGAAACCTGTATTCAGGTCAAGAAGCAACAGTTAGAACTGGACATGGAACAACAGACTGGTTCCAAATCAGAAAAGGAGTATGTCAAGGCTGTTTACTGTCACCCTGCTTAACTTATATGCAGAGTACATCATGAGAAATGCTGGACTGGATGAAGCACAAGCTGGAATCAAGATTGCTGAGAGAAATATCAACAACCTCAGACATGCAGATGACACTACCCTTACAGCAAAAATTGAAGAACTAATGAGCCTCTTGATGAAAGTGAAAGAGGAGAATGGAAAAAGTTGGCTTAAAACTCAACATTCAGAAACATAAGATCATGGCATCTGGCCCCATCACTTCATGATAAATGGATGAGGTAATAGTGAGAACAGTGACAGACTTTATTGTGGGGGGCTCCAAAATCACTGCAGATGGTGACTGCAGCCATGAAATTAAAAGACGCTTGCTCCTTGGAAGAAAAGTTATGACCAACCTAGACAGCTTACTAAAAAGCAGAGATATTACTTTGCCAACAAAGGTCTGTCTAATCAAAGCAATGGTTTTTCCAGTGCTCATGTATGGATGTGAGAGTTCGACCATAAAGAAAGCTGAGGGCTGAAGAATTGATGCTTTTGAACTGTGGTGTTGGAGAAGAATCTTCAGAGTCCCTTGGACAGCAAGGAGATCCAACCAGTCCATCCTAAAGGAAATCAGTCCTGAATGTTCACTGGAAGGACTGATGCTGAAACTGAAACTCCAATAAATTTGGCCACCTGATATGAAGAACGGACTCATTTGAAAAGACCCTGACGCTGGGAAAGATTGAAGGTGGGAGAAGGGAACGACAGAGGATGAGATGGCTGGATGGCATTACTGACTCAATGGACATGAGTTTGAGTAAACTTTGAGAGTTGGTGATGGACAGGGAGGCCTGGCATGCTGCAGTCCATGGGGTCGCAAAAAGTTGGACATGACTGAGCAACTGAACCGAACTGAAGTTGCTCACATAGGGCTACATGGGAGATCTCAGTAAGAAGGTAAGAGTAAGAAAGCATCAGTCACTTTCTGCCACTATTTGGTTGTGCTAATTGCTGGTAAACTGTTGTTCCATCATTTTGGGTCCCTTGGATTTTTCATTTTGTCCTGCAAAACCAGTATTTCTTACCTGTTGAGGGAAGGAGAGTTAAGTCGTGGGGGTTTTCCCTTTCTTTGTTATCAGACTTAGCTGTGTCACACTTTGTCCATGAAGGAATGGGGGGCACTAGGAAACTTATCAGAACATGCGTAGCATGAATGCTGGGGTTAAGGGCCGATGCAGAAGGGTGGTCAAAAGGCAAAACTGATTCTGAAGATTTGTTTCAGTGTCCTTAGTTTATGTGAAAGTTGACAGAAAGAGAGGTGTAGCTGGCAAGTCATGAGGTCCTGCCCTTTACAGCTAAAAGTATAGCCTATCTGTTATCAAATACAAATTAGGAAGTTGCAGTTGGTTCAGTCTTGGTATACAGGCCCTTACTATTTCTTCAAAGTGTTTTCCACATGCCATATTTAGACTTGGAATAATTCTGAAACACACGAGTGAGAAGCTTTCATAAAATGAACCCAACTGCTAATTCTTTTCACCCAGTAACGGACTGTTTTGTTTTTTTTTAATCAGGGCTGCCCGTTCCCACCTTTCAGGTCTTACTCCACCCTTCCTGCCTTATGTTCCAACTCCATCTGCCTCCTCATAGTTTCTGGAAGAAGCCATCCCAGCCCCAGGGCCCTTGAATATGCTTCTCCTTTCCTATGTACCTGCTGAGTTCTTCCCTGTGCTCTATCCCTGATGATTCCTTCTGCTTCAGCTAGAGTCACTTCCTCTGAGAGGCTGTCTCAAACCGCTCTTCTCAAAGAGGCCCCCCACTCTTTATCACATCAACCAGCTGTCTCCTACTTACTCCACCCCATCCTGTCACTGGGCAGAAAGCTCATTACATAATCCCTGCACCTGAAATAGATCTCTCTCCTTTCATCCTGTCTAGTATACTTAATGCTACCCCACTTACCATCTTTGTTCTGATGGCACTATGGATGCAACATGGATCATCAGAAGGTTTTCTAACAGTGCCTTAAAAAAGGTTTCTGTTAACTCTATCAAGAAATTAAATTAAAAAATCACTTTCCAAGCATCTGAGATGTTATTTTAATGTTTCTCTTTCAGTTGAGCTCCTAAAGTGTAATACGTGCATCGTCTGAAAGGCACAGAACAGAGACACTGAGGTTTATTAAACGTTTGAAAGACTTTATTATCGCTGAGATTTCTCTAATTCCGTCTGCAACTCTATAATGCTCTCATTTTCAAGAAAAACAGTCATCTTGATTCTATTTCACCACTGAGATTCACACAAACTATTTCACATTTCTTAATTTCCAAGCAACACTTAAATTCTTCAGACTTCTTTCAAAATAGCTACAGGGAAATCCCTGATGATTTCAGCTGACAATTCCTTAATCAGGAAAAGACTTTAAATGCCAATCACCAGAAAAGTTACAATTTACAGGAAAGAAAGAGGAAATGCTGACATATTGCGCAACACAGCACGGATAAAGCATGGTTTATGAATTGCATGGCATACTCATGCTGACCGTTTTATAAAGAATTTCTGGTGACATCATAAACTATGTTAGAGCAAGTGAACTGTTTCTATTGTCCATGCTTCTGAGAGTCTAAGGTGAAAACAGGATTCCCTTCTTTGGAGATTTTATGGGTAAAATGAGGTAACAATTTGTGTACTTTTTGCCTGCCCCTAGACTTCTACAAAGGTTCTGGGTTTTCAATGAAGCAAAGGACTGAGCTAAAGGGAATTCTTATCAAATGTCTAATTTCATCCAGAATGATGAGAGTGCTTTTCTTCTACATTTCCATTACTTGGTAGAGGAAAAGCATGATCTGCTTCTGCCTCTAGCTCTGGGTGTTCAGATCCAAGTTCTCTGCAAGGGCAAATGCTACAGTAGGGCAAAATCCTCCCCAAGTTACAAAAAGAAGATAGTCTGAAGGTGGTAACTACCAGGATGTAACTGTGACCCCTGATTAATCTGGTAATAAAATCAATTAGGTTTCAGTTGTAGTGATTATGTAACATCTTAGAGATGAGATCATCATGAGCAGTGGGTTTTCCCCCTTGGAGTCTATATAAATTCATCAATAAACTATACTCTTTATTAACACTTTATTTTAAGTGATTACAAACAAGGCATTTCATAAACATATTTTGTCATTTGTTACATTGTAATTCAGCAGTATGATGCAAAATTTATAATCTTCAGTAAATGAACAGGAAGTAAACAAACATAAAAAAAAGAAAACCTCCAGAAGGCTAAAATAATAGATCAGCGACTCAGTCCCAGACTCAGCCTAAAGCTCCATTTAGATTGGGTCTTAAGCGTTTACTCATTAGAATGGTGTCGGCAGGGAGTGAGAAACGACTGGAGAATGAGTGAGACATTGGTAAGTACACATAAGACTAAGAGAAGGGGCAGAGAGCAACTGAGGATTTAAACGTAACCATGGAAATCTTAGAAGTAAACTCTGATATCGGCCTTTATTTCGAAAACCATTACCGAATATCCAAAATAACAAGAGATTACAAATTTCTGTTTAACCGAATAGCAATGACCATCACTTATTGGCCACTCATAGGCTAGGTACTGCTCCAAGAATTCTCCACACATTATCTCTTTTTAATCCCCATGATATTTCCATAATGTTCCAATTCCCATTTTAGGGATAAAAAAAATTGAGGAGCAAAAAGGTTAAATAACTTGCTTCAAATCTCACAGTGGAAGCCTGGGAATGGAACTCACTTCTGACTCCAATCTGAGTTATTAACCAATGATGTATCTTCTCTATTTGGGCGTTTTGGAGCTAGTCTCTCCGAGTACCCTTTGGGGCTCGAACAAAACGTTTCAAGTATTTTCAGATGCTTCATCTTACCGATTACACAAGCAATTAGAGTTTCCCAATAGAAAGATACTATCTATTGTTTCTGTGGACTCACACTTCATTCCACTGCAGCTTTGCTGCTTAAATAGGCGGATGTCCCACCTATCAGAATAGACATGAAAAAGAAACTGGCTTCCAACCTGTTTTATTATCTTTCTGAGGTTCTCACAGCAGAGTTTTAACATTTTCTTCCTAAAAATCTAGTAATCACAGACTAGTGCTTCTTGTTTTGACAGTCCAATCTTATTAGATCATATTGTAGCTCAGGCCTTGCTCAATATTCTGAAATTTCAGACCTACCAAAGCTACTAAAAAACTTTTCAATTGAGGACTCTACGACCTCATGTGAAACTGGAGTCATGGGAATTTGAACGAACTAATAAAACATCTCTATGGTAGACCGAAACAGTGATGACAATGGAATGGATGACTAATACGCACATATGACTTTTTTATCCAAAGCCCCCAGTGTTCAATGTGTTCTTGTAAACTGATTGAACTTCTGCACAGTAATAACCAAGCTTTGTACTTTCATGACACGATTCTTTCATGAACTGCTGTGTTCTGGCCTCATGTTAGCACGCTCCAATTGCCCTCAAGTGGCTGGCAGGTGGTATGAGAAATGTACTCTTCCATCTTCAGAATAAAGAAATGGTACAAAGGAAGAAGAATTTGAACTGGGCAGATTTCAGGAACTGAGTGAGGTATGCCTGCTTGAGTGGGGGGCCTGTAGAACCTTGTGGGTGAGGGTTGGCCACACAGCTCAGCAAGAAAGGCAGATGAAATTCCCAATGAAAGCAATTAACAAATACTTAGGCACACATTACCTTTGTGTCCTGTGGCCCCATGACTCAGTGGAAGTGAAACATGTATCTTATTTCCCTTCTAGACCTCCACCCTCCCTTCCCCAGAGCCAGCCCATAACCTCAAATCTCTCAGCAGCCAAAAGCAGATGACTAAAGACAAGGCCAGAGGGTTCACCTTTGAGTAGTCGTTTAGCCTGTATTACTGGTACTAACCAGAGAAGCGTAAAATTTTACCATGAAAAAGGTTAAAGGACAAAAACTGCTCTCTGACTCAGGGAAAACATCAGGCAAGGATAATGTTCAAATGTGTGATTTTAAAATAAATGACACAAAGAACGTTTTACTTGAGATTCTGTCTTAAATCAGAGAGCAAAGGCCTGAGACTCAGTATTTAGCATCTTGTTACATCTGGGTCACCAAGTGTAATGAGGATTTTCACTTTTCATTTGGGGTTATATTGTAAAGAGAATGGCACCAGGCTCTAAGATATTTATATATTTCAGCTCCCCTGGGGTTAGGCAATGAGCTGGTGTAAAGGATGTGGGCCAGGTGGGGACTATGCAAAGTGGAGGGGGTGCTCCCCGACTAACACAGACTATTTCCCATGGGAGGGAAGGGAGACCCAGTGTTGTCAGATCTGGCATATTTAGAATAGAAAGTTGGAAATGTGCATCGTTATGTGAAATCTCCCAACTGTTGTATATTGCAACTAACTGATATATGTATACACAACCACATGGGCCAAAGCAAACACATATGTGGGCTGGATCCAGTGCACAGACTCTGGGGTCTGACCTCTGTGACCACAGTCATGGTTTTTAACCTGTAAGCAGTTAAAAGGAAATAAGATCTGACATATCCTCCAGGGAATAAATTACACCATTACTTAGTCAAATGGCCCTTTATAACTTTACCGTTTGGGGTTTAGAAGTTAAGTCCAGAAGTTGATGATCTACTAACTATATTAAAGTCTCCAACTTTGCCAGTTCTTGTAAGGAGGGAGGTATCAGAGGATTTTAGGGCAAGTGAGGGAAGAGGTTTAGAAGGGAGATGTTTGGTGGCATCACAATGAGGTCTGACCAGCTGACTCCAAGCTGGAGCTCATTCCACCTGTTTAAACATCTAGAATTTATTCTCTGCTGCTCTTAGAGGCAAATGAGCCCAAGAAACGTGCTAACCGGGGGCTTGCAGTTGGCAGCTGAATAGGACTGACAGAAAGGTTTGGCTACCGAGAAAAGAGTCGCATTCCCCTTCTGATCTGAGAACACGCTATGGAACAGACAAGGCACGATGGTGAGCTGGCGGGCTGCCCATCTTCCTTATCATCCGTGAAGCATCACGCCATACACCGTGCTTTCAGCTATCTTCCCATACTGCTCCTGAAAGATTTCTAAACATAACCATTGCACATGTGTTTGGAAGGAAGGAGGTTTCTGTTTTAAAGAAGACAAAGTTCCTCGTCTCTGGCTATGGTGCTTGAAATAGACTACTCGCTGCGTTCTGCCATGGCCCAATGGTCCTCAGTGTTAAAAGTAAAAAGGGAAATAAATGCTGGACTCTTCCCTCCACGCTAAGTGACAGGGGAGCTGACCTGTGACTCATTTGCAGTGGGTTGGGGAGACTGATCCTTACCGGCCTGGCTACCATCTTCATATGCTGTTTCATCCACTAGCATAATACAGCAGTAACACTCGCATCTAACCTTTATGGTTTGTTCACTATGTACACCAGGTACACATGCTTAATAAGTACATGCCAGGTACAGTTCTAAGTGCTTTAGATAGATTAACATATTTCTCACATAACCCTAAGGATGGAGGTACTATTATTACCCTCATTTTACACATGTGGAAACTGAAGCACAGAGAGGTTAAGTATTTTGCCCAAGGTCACACAGTCAGTGACTGGTGGACTAGGAATTCAAACCCAGACAGTCTGGCTCCAGGGCTGGGCTAGATAACCTCTCAAAAGGAGGAATGGATCTCAAGGTAAAAGCTTTGAGACTGAGCTACTTACAGTACAATATGAAAGTTTGGCAATTTTCTGTTCTGATGACAAAGAAATTTTCTGTTTCCCCATTTTATGCAGGTATCAGAGCAATTCAGGAAAAGAAATCTAAGAAATTTCAGGGTGCACATTTGACTCTTCATATTTGCCACAGTGGAGGGCATCATATCATTTTATATGCAGAGATTCAAGCATGGTCGGGGGGAGAAGGAGACACAGACAGGATTCAGACAGAGCACTGGGATCCCAGAAGAGGAATGGGGTGGGGCACCACAGCCAGCTCTCTCTTGGTGGTCCTAGTTCCCTGTGTGCCTCTCTTACTGTGCAGCTCTGGTTGTGCAGAGTGCAAGGCTGTGATGAAAAGATAAGTGGTTTTTTTTTAGTATAATGTGGCTCCTCACACAAGCCAACTACTTCATCTGGTACGCAACCGAAAAAATTGCAACACTTGAGAAAAAACTGTCTGTGGGAGACTGACTTAGGAGACCATGCCTCTGCCTGCCTCAAGGACTTGCAGAATCATCTTCCGTAGATTTAATTTTTGCCTTACACACCTGAAAAACCCAGCTTCCTGCATAACTTGTAGGTAAGTTAATTTCAGAATTAATTAAATTTTCTTGTAATCATTCTCAAGCATTTCTTCAGAAACAGAATCTATAGTTATTTTTAGGTTCAGCAATTGTTTTCCAATTGCTGAAGAGTCAACCTTTTAAAGGACCCTCAGAGAACATCCTATGATAACCCAGAAGCCTATACTGTAATTGACAATGACTCGCTACTGTTTAATTGCTTTCTTATTTATGGCTCTCCACTAGACTACAAGCTCTATGAAGGCAGGGGCCAACTTTTCATGATGACTGGCATGCAAGAACACTCAATATCTAACTATTGAAAAATAAAAGCATTCAAATTCATATATCAAAGCACAGGGCTATACTTTGGTCAGAAAAAAATTCCACTGCATATAGGTATATGAGTGTTTCTAAATTCCTAAACTAGGTGGGCATTCATCTTCTAACCTTCATTTTCTTAGGGTCCATTTCTCTTTAACTAATACACCCCTTGCTGGGTGATCTCATTCATTCCTCCATGCCAACCATATGCCAACAACACCCACATTTTTATATCTCCCCCAACCCCTCCCCAGAGCTACAGGCCTGGTTTTCCAACTGCCCTCAAGATATCTCTGCCTGACATAAGTGACTCAAGGTTAACGTTTCCAGAACTACATTTTATCTGCACCCTCCCAACCCTACTCCATTTCCCCTTCTCTGGAGTAAAGGCTTGTTTCTTGCTGCAGTTTCAAGTGAGGCTTTGGTGTCAGAAAAATCTATATCCAAATCCTTGGGAGACACTGACTGGCTGCACGGCATTGGACTTCTCTGAGTTAAAATTTTTACAAGAGTAAAATGGCCCAACATAACTGACTCCATAAAGGTGGCATGATGACTAAATCAAATGATCCATTAATGCCTTAGCTCAGTGCCAAGTATAAAGCTTCAGCCTGTAATAAAATAGTTCCTTCTATTATTCTCTGTTCTGGTTAATTCAGTATCTCCATAACCTGGAAAACTTAAAAGTCATCCTTTACTTCTGATAATCTTTTTGCTCTCTCTTAATTCAACTAGACCTCAAATTCTCTCAATTCTACTTTTAAAGCCTCCCCAACCTGGATTCATCCTGCATCTCTACTGTTACAGCCTTCACTCGGGCCCTTGTCTTTGTCACCATTTATTTAATTATTCTTTCCTTGTTTCAGGTCTCTCTACATTTAGCTCACACATTACAGTGACCCCAAAATCATTGTTCTTAAAACCTATATGAATCATGTCATTCCCCTGCCTAAAAACCTTCACTGGCTCCCAGAGGTGCAGTCCACATCCACATTTCTTAGGAATGGGGTGGAAGTATCACATAAAATGACTTGTCAGGATCTTTATATACACATTTTCACTTACTCATCACAACAATGCCAATGAAAAAAATAAATTTGTAAAATGAGGCTATTCACCAGCTACTAATGGAAGTCTAACAATTTGCCTATGTCTAAATCAGTCAGAGAAACTGAAATTAACAATCAGGCTTGATGCTAGCTTGTACATCTGTCAGTACAATGAATCCACATCTTATCTCAAGAATGAACTCTAAAGTCAAATATAAAATAAAAGTTTCATATGACTCAAAGCCAACTTGACCAATTCTTAGAAAAGTTGAGCAATATCTCTTTCCATGTTAGGAAGAATGCTGTTTCTTTGGCTGACACAAGATGAAGCAGGTGACAGGCATCACCTGTACTATTTCATTGTAGTCACTGTCTCTCTCCATTTTTGCTGAGTACTAACAGCTGCATTTATGTACAGCAACTGGAATACACAGCTAACAGAGCACCTAGAGTGTACCACGACTGAACATTACCTATCCCTCACAAACAGCTAGAGGAGGCAGAGACCACATAATCTGCACTATTAGGCACCTAATTTACATACTTGTTGGAAAATCAGTCCCCTCTATTCTTTATCATGAGGCATCCCTAGTGGCTCAGACGGTAGAGAATCTGCCTGCAATGCAGGAGATCTGGGTTCGATTCCTGGGTTGGGAAGATACCCCAGAGAAGGGAATGGCAACCCACTCCAGTATTCTTGCCTGGAGATCTCCATGGACCCTAGGAGCCTGCCGGGCTACAGTCCATGGGGTCACAAAGAGTCGGACATGACTGAGTGACTGATGCTTGTCTGCTTCTTAATCTTACAGTTCAGCTCCTTCAACAATCATCACAGATTTCAAAATAGCTGAGTATGGATTAAGAGGCTTCTAGGTAGGTCCTTACTTAGTCCCACAATTTGCAAAACAAATGATCTTATTCCCAGCAAAACTTATGTCTATCCTTCACGTTCTGCACTGCAGTTCGGTCTGGAACACTCAACCTGACTTTGGGGTGTCCACTCAGTTGAGAACAACTTTTTTCAGGGTAAGGAGTCTGAGTTCCCATGGGTTCCTGTGAGTCAAAGCTGAACTGCAGGTTCATGGGTGGGGACAGCTGCTCCGAAAACGGCCTCATTTTCTGGTCTAGTGTGGTCAGGAACAGGAAGCTGAACCTTTGGTATTTTGGGCTTTGATTCTACCCTGCCCTGAGAGAGCATTCACCCCTACTAGGGTCTTTACATATGGAGTGAGCACATTTACAGTGTCTGTTGGAAAAAACAGAAGACGCTCAGAGGTGTGAGGCTAAAGCTTCAAGCCTGTGTCCTACTGCTTGGTGTCCCTGGAAATCACAACTGTGTGGTGAGCACTGTGCACTCTGAGTCTCTGTCTCTGATGTCCAGAGTCCTTTGGAAGCAAGGGCACCCAGTTTCTAACCAGTTCCTGGGCAGTGGTCAAGGAGATTCTGAAGTCAGTTCTGCTGCAATCAATGTGGTGGCAAACAAGTCCGTCTGTGTGTGCATATGCGCTCACTAGTGTCCCATTCTGCAGCCCCATGGACTGTGGAGCCCGCCAGGCTCCTCTGGCCATGGGATTTTCCAGGTAGGAATACTGGAGTGGGTTGCTATTTCCTCCTCCAAGGGATCTTCCCGACCCAGGGATCGAACCCGAGTCTCCTGGGTCTCCTGCACTGGCAGGCAGAGTCTTTACCACTGCGCAGCCTGGGAAGCCCCAAACATGTCCGTATGCTCATTCAGTTACAGTCCACAGATCCGGGTTCCAACACTGCCCCAGGCAGCCTCCCTAACCCCTCTTATCTCAGCTTCCTCCCTGGGGACAGTGTTATTTGCCTTACATCATCATTCTAATCTGTTCTCTCTCTCTGATCCGAACCAGATAACTCAGGTGAAGCAGTTCTGCAAGCTCCATAATCAGTAGTAGTTGCTAGAATTCCTCGTTAGTTCTCACTCCATACTGACCTCAAAGTCAAAGTCTTTATAAAGGTCTATGACACCCTGTGAGATCAGCCTCTTGTTGCCACTCTGATCTCATTTCCTGTATTTCCTCCCCCTGCTCATTCTACACAGACCTCTCGGTCATTCCTGGAACATTCTAGGGCTGTTCCTCTGCGTGGACTGATTTCTCTCATTTTTTTCCAGGTGCTCAGAATGGTGCCCAACACCTAGGAAACATCCAACAGACATGCACTGAATAAGTAATGAATGAATAAATTGCCTTGTGTGGTCAACTAACAGCTCACAGAGCATTCGAAGTGTGAAAATGAAAGTCGCTCAGTCTTGTCCGACTCTTTGCTATCCCTTGTTCTATACAGTCCATGGAATTCTCCAGGGCAGAATACTGGAGTGGGTAGCCATTCCCTTCTCCAGGAGATCTTCCCAACCCAGGGATCGAGCCTGTCTCCCGCACTGCAGGCAGATTCTTTACCAGCTGAGCTACCAGGGAAGCCCCCAGAGCATTCAAGCTTGGTACTAAACACCTCACTCAACTGCACAGGTCTTGGTATGTTTATGTCCCTTTCTGAGAGAACTGGACTCTGTTCGCTAACACTTAACAAGAAACTCTTCCAAGTGCTTTCTATGAATTAGTTCATTGAATCCCCACCTTCATTTCTAGACCTTACTTTAGAGAAAACAAAGCACTGAAAAGCGAAGCAATTTGCTGAAGGTCACCAAGCTAATAAATGATGTAAGCTGGCTGGTGTGAGCCACTGGCTACTCTTACTTTTGGCCAAGGGACCAACCTTTTGGGCTGACGACTACTTTGAGTGATGCTTACTGTCCGGCTCTCGCTGATTTTACAATCCCTTTGGCTGCCAGCCAAGCAGGCAGGTGATCTTTCTCAGGGCCCCCTCTCTCCCTGGCCCATGCACACTCCCCAGCCAATTCTGCTCAGGTTACAGTGGAGGTCAGGCCAGATGGGTAAAGCAGACGGCTTGTTTCAGGGACACAAAGGCCCACAGGGTTTTGTTGTTTTTTTCTTATAGCTTCTACTTCACAAAATCAGCTAATCAAGGAGACCCAGAAATGGACTTTTTCTTTAACAGTCAAATAAGGATGGGGTTTGAAGTCAGCAAGTCAGGGCATCATTTGCAGCTGATGATGCTGGTTAGGTAAGAAAGAACTGCTCAGGGGCTACAGAGGCCAGCGGGAAGGTCCCATTCCGCTTCCCCTCATTGGTG
The DNA here is from genome assembly GCF_014754425.2 of Oryx dammah. NCBI lineage: Eukaryota > Metazoa > Chordata > Mammalia > Artiodactyla > Bovidae > Oryx > Oryx dammah. The sequence continues at coordinate 27,068,351 of NW_024070203.1, forward strand.
CCGATCCACCCTTGAGACTCGTCTCAGCACTCCAGGCCTCAGGAAGCCTTCTCGGAGAAGCCCCACGCTCATCCCACGCCCGCCTTCCCAGGCAAGCCTCTTCTCTACTCGCCAAGCACCAGTATCTCCCTCCACCATAACGCTTGCTGACCTGTACTGGAACTACCTGCCTCCCCACAGGCTGGACACATGAGTGTGGGGACAGTGTCCACTGCATGTCTGTCTCCTCTGTGCCTTGTGAAAAATGTTCCACAGATGGCGGCTGAACCGGATGGCATCACTCTGCTGAGGTAAACTTCTGACATCTTCCGAATCATCCCTGTTATCTTTGATCTGGCTCAGACTGAGACCTGAATGACAAAGCCCTTGAAGTGACCCAGTTACGGCCCATGAGGGGGTCAAAGGAATAATCCTCAAACTCCATGGCACTGTCCCTGCCACGCACTCAAAAGTCCTCCCCTCTGTTCTCAATGAAATTAACTAGCCCCTGAGTCTCCTTAAATAAATGTGTGAAAGGAGTTGTGGCATTTTCTCAAGGGGTCTTCCTTTCTCTTTCAAAAGGCAGCACAAGGATAAAAGATCTCTGGATTTTGCACTTTTGATGAGAAGCCACATCAATCAAAATACCTATAACCTCTTGAGTCTCACCGTATACAGATTAAAAATTGCAGAATGTTTGCAGGTGATCCTATTCGTATTTTTAAGGGTTTACTTTTAGAATAGTTCATTGGGTCAGAGTAAAGAAGCCATCAAAAAGAGGGAAGAAATAATGTCACACTCCTTGTGACTAGTACCAGCTATTCATGAAATATACTGCCTTGAATATCCATGTAGATAAATATTTCAGCAATAAATGGAGAAAGGAAGTGAATTTTAAAGTATCTGAGGAACAACCCCCTTGGGATTATGAAGTCAGACTCTTTAATATCACCCCAAACTGAATCCTACAGCTGACTAATGCTGTAATGAATTTTGCAGTTATCAAGAAGATTAATTAAGAAAAAACCCACCCTGCTTATTCTTAAGCAATGTTGACATGAGTCTCAAATCGGTGACAGCAAACCACATACCACAAAGTATTTAAATGAATCAGAAGTTTCGGGTGGGGCCTAAACTTAAAAAAAAAAAAAAAGGCAAAACGAAACCCTCAGATGTTAAGAGCCACTGGTCATGTTCAATGGCATTCCCTTTAATTCTTACAAGAAACTGGCCCATTTTTACAGGTGAGGAAACTAAAGTGAAGGCAGTTTAAGGAAACTCTCTACACCAGCTGGCTTAGAAGGTGCAGTGGCAGGACTGGATGCTCTAAGTCAACAGAGTATAGGGGTGGGAGTGGGGTCTCTGCAGCCAGGACGTGTGATCTCAAATGCCGGCTCCGACACCTACTAGCCCAGTGACTTTGAGCAAGTTTCTTAACTTTGTGTCTCAATCTTCTCATCTGTAGAAATGGAGATATCAGTAGTACGTATTTCAGAGGGCTGTGGTCAGGATTAATGAGCTAACTTATAGAAAGTGCTTACAACAGTGCCTGGCATACAGTCAGCATTATTTTTGCTCTTATCTGACTTCAAAGCCCATGCCTCTTCTCCCCCATCAACGGTTAAGCACATATACTACTGTTTTGAAACATTTCGCAATTGCCCACCATAAGTAACAAATAAGTGTTTGTTAATTAAAATATTCCACCGTGTTTCATTCCAGAAAGGGTTAGTGTTGAGAAAAGCAGGCATCAGAGAACAGAACATATGGCTCAACAAAGGAAATCCATTTTCACTGTTGAGAACTTCCTGAAAATGGAAGGAGCTGCCTGTCCCAGGAAGTGCCTCAATCAAAGATGACTACTTAGTGAAGATTTTATAGAGCAGATTAAAAAAGGGCTACCTTGATAACACAGGGGAAGGACTGAGGGAGATAAACTCCAAGGAGTCTGTTTTACACTGGAGAAGATTATTGGCTTAAAGAGCTGCTTTTTGGCAAGGCTCTTTTATAGGAATATTACTTCAGCTATGGTATACTCAGACACTTACCTTGACTAAAAAGCATGAATGGTATGAAATAGAGGCTGTTAAAAATGGGTGTGTGGGAAGTGCGTGCGCGCGTGTGTGTGTGTGAATGTAAGACTTGAATTAATTCACTGATTTAGTATATCTCACAGTAAAATGAGAAGCGTGTGTGTGTATGTGTGTGTGTGTGTGTGTGAGAGAGAGAGAGAGAATGTAAGACTTGAATTAATTCACTGATTTTAGTATATCTCACAGTAAAATGGCCCAGTGAAGTGATCACAGTAATTCAACTGAATAAGTAACTATAAAAACTTTATGCTTACAATCAGAAAGAAAACACTTCCCGAGTTTCTACATCTACTCTATATTTCTATGCAAAATAGGTAATCAGAGGTGCTTGGCTTTCTGAAGGAAAACCAGTATAATATTTTTTTTAAAATTCTGATTTCTTAACAGAAAAGAACAAGAAAGAATCTCTGATCTGTTTTTGTTTCATGAAAGATACACCTTGGCCTTTTCCTATAGGAATAACCAGCCTTGAGTGTGCCTCTCCTAAGCAGTTATTGCTTTATGTTTATATGCAAGAATATAAGAGGGAAAAGAAATCATAAAAGCTTTGGTAAAAACTACCATGACAAAAATAAAAACAAAAAACCAAACTTTACTACAGCAAAACTCATCAATTTGCTTCCCTATTTGAGGTCTGCTATCTCATTCATTCATTTATATTCTCTCTCACATTTCCCCATTGCCCATCCCTCCAGTCCTTCCACTATTTCTAGCATGTGATTTTGGGGAGGAAAGGGGAGGCCACAGTACTCAATATGACATGTACAGAAGGGAAGTTGTTTGTTGAAGAGGGCACACGAACTCTGGATAAGGCAAGCACTACATTTCATTAAACTTTGGTTTGTAAAATGGGGATATGATAACAGTACCTATTTCAGAGAACTATGGAAGGAATTAAATGAGATGATCTATGTAAAATTATTAGTATAACCCCTAGCACATAGTCAATGCTCAATAAGTGCTGCTGCTGTTGCTGCTGCTAAGTTGCTTCAGTCGTGTCCGACTCGGTGGGACCCCATAGACGGCAGCCCACCAGGCTCCCCCGTCCCTGGGATTCTCCATGGAAGAACACTGGAGTGGGGTGCCATTGCCTTCTCCCAATAAGTGCTAGGCAGTATTATTTTTTTTATACTCAACAGCTAATCATTGTAAAAATAAGAATCTGAACTATAATTCCTACTTTTATAAACACACTTCAGGTCTTCTTTGATACTTCTAAAGGCACATGGTCAGGGTTATGGGGTAGATGGAGATCTTCATTAGAGGCAACAATTATCATTGTGTCATGACATGCTTGAGTTTTAGCCAAAATAATAGTTTAGGTAACAGAATGCTCAAAATAGAATTTACTAAAGTGTCAAAAAACAAACCCAGCTCTATAAATGTATAAAGTTATTGCTTCCCTTTCCCTTGTGGGAGACAAAAGTCAAGCTCTGCCCATAAGCCTGACTCATATACTTCCAATCTCCCAGGCCTCCCTCAACCTTACCCCAAACCAAACTACAAAAAATGCATATTAAAAGTTGAGGAACAAAGAAGGCAGAACGTATGATGATAAATTATGAAAGGATCAATTATCCACTCTGAGTTAGTTTTCCTCCCCCTGATTCCTTCCTGAGCCACTCTGAACTGTGCTAACTGGACACAGACATGCAGAGACTGGGGAGAATCTGAACCTCTGTGGCCATCCCCTCTATGGTCAGGAAACATGATCAGGCTACCATCGGGATCTCTTTTTGGGGGGTGCTTTCTGAGAAATCTCAGGACCTTCTCTGAAGAAAGCATCCTCTCAATTTTGACCGACTTTTAATTTTTTCTTCTCTCATCAAATGGCCTTTGTGGACACTCTGTCTACATATCTGCCAACTGGCGAAATCAAGATGGTGAAACTGATACCTTCTAAGCTCCGAAATTTTTTTTTTCTTTGACAGAGATACAAAGATAACCATAGTAGAAGCCTCAGTCTGTAAAGAGATGAAAGGTACAACAGGTACAGAATAAAGTCTAGGCATATAAGCAAAGGCTAAAAAATCACAGTGCTTTTACTGGAAACGAGGGATACGGAGGCAACCACAAGTTATAAAACAGTGCTTTCCCTTCTTGTGCAGCCAAACCCCGATGTCATCACAGCAACACGATATTCAAGAAAGTCCAACCTATTTTAAGTAGTTTCAGGTGACAGATTATTGGCCCACAATGAGACACAGACTGATGGATCACAGAGGAGAAAAGTTCACTGTGCTGTGAAGCACTGCTAATCTAGACTGATAAAACCAGAAGAGACAGGCATCTCTCCTTTCCAGTGTTTACTGGATGACATCACACTGTGGATTTAACCAAAGTGCTGTCTAGATTATCCAGCAAATGTCACATAAGAGTACTTGAGTAGCTTAGATAAAGGTCTCAGAACACTGTGAATGAATTCATCCTGCAAAACAAATTTCCCAGATGAGTTCATAATCTTAACTCCATGTCATTTCACTTTGTATTCTTTCAGGCATAACTCTAACCCCATAAATGACATTCATCTTGGATAGAACAACTGTGTTGTTTGAGAACGTCAACCCGGTAATGTAAGGCAGTTTCCATTATGTGCGTAAGAAAGCATAAAGGTTGAAGCTCTTGCCTTAGGTTGGTAAAATAAATATTACAATATTAATTCATCAGGGAAACACACATCAAAACAATGAGATACCAATTCACAACCACTAGGATGGCTACAATCAAAGAGACAGATAGTAACAAGTGTCGGCGAGGACGTGGAGCAATTGGGACCCTCACACACTGCTGGTGGGAATGTAAAATGGTGCAGTCGCTTTGGAAAACAGTCTGGAAGTTCCTAAAAAGGATAAACATAGAGTTACCATATGACCCAGCAATTACACTCCCAAATACCACAAGAAATGAAAATGAAAACATAAGTCCACTTGTACATGAATGTTCATAGCAGGATTATTCAAAACAGTCAAAAAATAGATACAACCCAAATGACTATCAGTTGATGAAAGGATAAACAAAATGTGATCTATCCATACAATGACATGTTATTCAGCACTGAAAAGAATGGAGGTCTGATTCATGCTACAGCATGGATGAAACTTGAAAACATTATATTAAGTAAAAGAAGCCAGTCGCAAAAGACCACATATGCATATTTATATGAAATGTCCAGAAGAAGTAAATCTTTTAAAGACAGAATGTAGATTAGTGGTTGCCTAGAGCTGGGGGGATGGAGGGTAGGGGTTGGGGGTGGGTTGGAGGAAAATGGGAAGTGAATGCTAATGGATACAGGGTTTCTTTCTGAAAATGTTCTAAAATTGATTGTAGTGCTTGGTTTCACAACTCTGTGAATATACTAAAAGCCACTGCATTGTGTCCTTTAAATGGCTGAACTGTATGATATGTGAATTATGTCCAATAAAGCTGTTATAAAAATAATATTAACATATCAGATAGAAGGAGATATGGTCATCTAACTACAGCAAGGATCACTTCTGTCACAACATTAAGTATGAAACCTATCAGCTAAAGGCTAAAGACTTAAATAATGGCTTTCAAATGTTCGTGACCTCACTAATGTTTAAAGTAATCCTGCCATGTCTACTAATCAGTATCCTTGGTAATTAAGCATTCCTCCTGTTTGGATTCCCTGCAATAATTAATTAATTCCCTGCATAAAGCTTTCCACATAGGAGATGCTCAATGTTTTACTGATTTCAAGTACATTTAAAAAATAATCAACTGAAACCAGTAAATAAAAATCAAACCAAATCTGGGGAAAGCTGACTGGCACTACTATAGCTACTTGCCAAATTAAACCTGGGGCATCTAAAATGCAGTCTCCTCTCCCAAATTTTAGTAAGTCATTACTGGCTACAAAAAGATTGATGCCCTTCATTTGCCTGGGTTGCATCTCCCTGGATAAAATCTGGATAAAATCTGGAACTTTCTAGGCACGGGTTACTTCTGATGTATATTAATACACAAGATCCCTTAAGAGAACAGACTCAATGATTTTAATACCTTTAGACCGTGAAATTTTTGCACCTTATTTTATGTCCCTGGATATGTTCCAGTGTCTCCTAGTTTACAGAAGAATAGAATTTGTATCCTACCGCTGTATGAGAACTGGATAAATCTTAATTATGCTGAATTGATTCACAGTGCTTTTTAAGTCTACTATATCCTTCTACTTCTCTGTATATTCATTCTATTAACTTTTGAGATTTTGGTATTGAAACTCCAACTAAAAATCTTAATTTATCTATTTAAAGAAAATAGTGGAATTATATGTAACCTTATTCTGTATTTTTTAAGTCTCTTATAAATGTGTTATTATGCTTTCATAATTAAAAAAAATAAATATTAAAAAAAAATATACAAGATCCCTGAGCACACAAGGTGAGACAGTACTCTTATTTCCTACTTATGGTCAGGAAATCCCCAGGTAGTCATTTGTGGTGGTTGTTATTTTGTGTTTTGTTTTTTTCTTCTAATCTAACCTGATGTTTAAAAGGATGATCTCTGGAGCTAGTCTGCCTGGGTTTAAATTTGAGCTCTGGTCCTTATCAAAATCTCTGGACCTCGGTTTACAGGGCACAGAGCTTTCTGTGAAGATGTAAAGTACTTTGAAGGATGCCTAGAATATAGTAAATCTCAATAGTGTAAAGCTATTATTATATTTAGATTTGCAGAATCCCTGAAACAGAATTTGGGGATAGCTATTGTTATCACAGAGAGGAGCATATTGTATCAGATATAAACCAGCCCCTCCCTGAGTCAAAGGTAAAACTATAGAATCTCATTCTTTCCCAAATTTCTGGTTGGGAAATGCCACTCCAAACCAAAGGAGGTTTTTAGCAAGTATAACCTGCCAACAATTAAATTTTGTTTTTCATGATGTAGAACCCTCCTGGAGGCGGAGATGATATTGGCTAGGTATGTCACTATTATAGTTGTGTGTTGGACAGGAAGATGAGATCTACTGCCACTGTGATTAGATATGGTGCTTTTCAGAATCTGTCTGCATTTAATTTTCTTCTGGATTTGCATCACCGAGAGGGAAGCACACAAATGGCCTATAGAAGCCAATGATAATACCAGTGGTAAAAGCCTTCTGATAGACAGTTCCTAAATCCCTAATTTTTTAAAAGACAATTTGTTTGAAAAAATTTTTAAGTTTTTCAACAAAATTCTTTTGGAGATACAAAGGGCTTTTTTCATGATATTTTCCTTTGCCCATGTTTTCCACAGCTTCTTGAATCTTCACATTGTTAGTGTGGTAGACACTGGGAATATTCACCTATATCCATTTTCCTCTTCCTCCTGGGTTCCTAACTACATGTTTTTCCAGCCTTCCCATAGGTAGGTGCAGTACATGTGACTCAGTCCTGGCCAATGAAGTGTGAGTGTTATGAGATGTGCACTTCATTGTTGAGACCTGGCCCAATCTCACACTTTCTCCATGGACTAGCTTGAATGGAGGGGACTCAGGAGGAGGGAGCCACAAGATGGAAAGAGCCTGGGTCCTTGAAGAACTTTATGGACCAGACCTGCTCCACCCCAACCCAATGTGCAATGAACTTTACATACGGAAAAATACACAATAATAAGCCACTGGGGATCTGTAGCTGTTTATACAGAAGCACCTGTAGGTTATTCTTAATTAATACAGGCAGGAAAGGCTTTGTTAACTATTGTTCAGGGGAGTTGGTTTTCTTCCAGAATAGTTCTTTCTCTGTTAGATATTGGCAACAAATATACTAATAAAACACATTTCTTTGATCCCTTCTCATTTAGTCTCTCTTACTAAGATCACCAGATACAATCTTTCAATCATGTCCATAAAACACATCTAGGTGTATCATCTGATCTCGCCAGGTTCTTCTTTAGAGAACATGTCTCTTTCATTGGATTATTTGTAATCTTAGTCTAGTTCTCTTTGTAGAGCTTGCCAAAGTGTATCTCTAATTGTGCACTTGATTAATTGTGTACCATTCCAGAGAATCAATTTAAAATTATATCAAGCTCTGAGTTAGGAGCTGAACAATTACAAATTGTCAGATAAAAATTAAAAGCTATCAATGAACACTAATCACATTTATTTATAATTATTCATATAGCAATCTATTTATTTATAATTTTTTATAGCAATCTTTTTGTAGCCCATGTGATTTAATATAAATCACATTTTCTTTTTGGTATTAAAGTTATAAATGGAATGAAATGTAAATGGCATCTTTTATGATCATTGTCTCTGGCCTCTTTGGATGAATAAAAAGACAGTATAGCTACCTTGGGTTTAAGGTAGCTTAAATCTGGTAACAACCTTCTGGAAGTTTCTATTCTTGCTCACTAACTCCTCCTTTCTCTCTCTTCCCTTTAAAAAATGTTTTTAATACTTACTACTATATAGCTTTTTATTTTCTTGTTTACTGCCTGCTTTCATTACCAGACTGTAATTCCCATAGAAGGCAGAACTTATATCTGTTTCTGTTCATCTAATAAATATTTACTGAATAGCAATTATCAGGCATTGCTCCAAGTATTAGGATTAAACGTAACTGAAGATTAAGATTAAGCAAAATTAAGATATGGTGCCTGGCCTTGAGGCACATATACTTAGGTGGAGAAAGTATATGCTTATTGCCCGTAAACTCTGAAATGTTATATACTGAGATAAGAGCTACTATGTTGTACTTTTCACTTCAAGCTTTCTTGATGTTGGGTGGTAGTCAGGGTTGTCTGTCTAGCCCATCCCATCTGTCCCCTTGACCACACTGGACTTCTGGCCTATACTATTAATATATAGAATGACTTCTCTCTTCTGAGAGGTTGGAATTGGAACTGAGAGATTCTAATTCAATCTGAGTTCTTCAGTTGAAAGGAAAGAGGATATACAGCTTAGAGGGATATGCCATGGGCATCTTCCACTAGATGGAAAGGGAAACTAAGAAAGGTAGTCTAGAGACAGAAAAGAAAGAAGCACAAGTCATAGGAAGAAATAGAGATGGAAGATTTATGGTCTGAGAAAGACCTAAAAATCCACTTCATATTTTGTTTCTAGTCCCTTTTCCCATAAGAACCCTTACTTCCTTATAGCTTTTTTTTTTTGCTAAGGTTATCTCATGTTGTATTCTTTTGCTTTCAATCATATTGAGACATTTCTATTTAATATGAAATATTAATAGAGCCTACTGAATCTCATTCATTTTCATAGCATCAAGTATAGGTGCTCTTCTCCAGAAAAGTAGCTTTCCCCTCTGTGTTATAAACAGTGCATCTGTTGGATTTTTAATACTTAGGAATGCTAACAATGCTTCTAAGGTGCTTGCCTCAAAGTTTGCCATTTTCCTCACCAGTGATTTTAAAAACCAGGCTCATTTCCATTCAAGGGCAGAACATCAAAGGCCAACAATCTTTAAACCCTGTGAAAAACACTATCACATGTGTCCACCAGCTTTTGTGGCTAGTTAACATGCAAGGCAAAAAATAATTCTTCTTATAAACATCAATGGTATATTTGTACTCATAAACAAAAAGGCTTTGATAATGAATGCTTTGATTAAAGCTCAGTAGTTGATCAGCTAGTCTGATTAACAACTCCTAACTGGAGACACCAGAATCTGAACACACCTAAAATGCATGGCTTTATAAGGTCCTACTCAGGAAAAAGAAACAAGCTTTTTGTTTGTGGGGCAGGAGGTGGGGGCAGGGAGGGGGGTGGATATACTTGAGAGATTTCAACAGCAGCACACCCACAAACATCTGCTGCTTTTAAAGTATCTTCTCTCATTATTCCTCAGAGATCTGTCAGGCACTGTGAATGTAAGAGGAGTAAGACTTGGTCTCTGTCCTAAAACGAGCTCACCGTTTACGGGCAAAGACAGACAAGGAGACAGGAAACCATGATGCTCTCTGCTAAGTGCCATTGCTAGACACACCAGCATGGAGGAGACACATCTCATCCAATCCTGGGCTCTGTGAGCTCAGTCCGAGAGAATAAGCAGGAGTCAGGCAGATTGTGAGCAGAGGTAGGGCTGTGCTAAGAGAAAGGAGTGTGCAAAGAGTATGTTCAAGGCAAAGATGTGAGGAAGAGGGTCGAAGTGTTAATAGCCAGTTGTCCTATAAGAGGGGCCTTCCAGGTGGCTCAGTGGGTTAAGAATCTGCCTGGAATGCAGGATCCAGGGTTTGATTCCTGTATCGAGAAGACCCCCTGGAAGAGGGCATGGCAACCCACTCCAGTATTCTTGCCTGGAGAATCCCACGGACCCAGGAGCCTGCTGGGCTACAGTCCAGAGGGTCGCAAAGAGTCGGACATGACTGAAGCAACTGACAACACATGCATGTACACACAGTCCTATGCATGAACAAGGTGCTTAGGATAATTGCCTATATTGTCCTCCAAAGCTCCTGTTCCCAACGTTTTTCATGTGCTCTGACGACTTTACTGATTTAGTTCCACAAATATTTACTGAAGTCTTAGTAAGTTTTAGTTTGTAGGCTCTGGGAGCACAAAGATGAGTAAGACCAGGGAATAGTAGGGAATAGTTTTGTACTGAAGAAGCTCAGCCTGGTGGGCGAAGAGAGATCCGGGGTATCTGGAAAGCATTAAGAAAGACATGTGCATAAAGTAAAGGGGCAATAAAGCTTATGATGAGTCTTTAAAACTGAATAAGAAGAAACTGGCCATGTCAGAAACAACGTCAAAAGTGAGGGAAGCACTTCAGACAAGGAAGAGCGTAAGACAAATGCCGCGATAAAGGAAGGGCCAGGGCATAGGGAGAGGGCAGATCTGAGAAATTACCTAGGAGGCAAAAGAACAGATGTGATTACCAGGAGTGAAGGAGGCAAGTCAGTCTATTAAGACTATAGGTTTTCTGTTTTACTTGAGTGGTGCTCAGTCACGTCCAACTCTTTGCGGCCCCACAGACTGTAGCCTGCCAGGCTTCTCTGCCCATGGAGTTCTCCAGGCAAGAATATTGGACCGGGGTACCATTCCCTTCTCCCGGGGATCTTTCCAACCCAGGGATTGAACCCGTGTCTCTTATGTCTCCTGCACTGGCATGCGGGTTCTTTACCACTAGCGTCACCTGGATTAAACTACCCAATAACTGAGATTGCTGGAGGAAAAGCTGATTTTCTAAGAAAAAAGGGCACGTGGAAGCTGCAGTGCTCCACACCCAATGGGTAAGAAGGATAACAGGGCAGGACTGGCTGGAGATGTCACCCAGCAGCAAAAAGGTGGGTCTAGGACAATAATTAACACGACACAAGGAAAGTCAGTATAGTAGAAAAAGACAGCAAGCGGCCAGATGCACAATCCTACAAAGCATCATTTAGGTGCAGGCAGAGGAGTCAGGAAACTCAACAAAGGAGATGGAACAGAAAGCAGTGAGTTTCTAGCAACATCAAGTCGTCAAAGATTTTTTGAAATGAAGCAAAGAAACTCAGTAAGATACAGACTAAACATCTGTGCCACCTGCAGGTAGCTGGAGATTTATTCCAGGGGGGTTTTCTCTGGTGCAAGGGAAGAGACTAGGCTGCCGTGACGGAGGAGTGACTGGGAGAGAGGATGTGCCCCTGGGTATTCAGACCGCTCTTTGAAGCAGCCCGCTGGAAAAGGGGAAGTGAGCGAAGAGGCATCAGCAAACGTGGGATGACCTCAACCTCTCTCTCTTTATGATCCATCAATCATTCTAAAAGGAAAGATGGAAAGACCTGAGTGGGCCTCCAGGCTGAGAGGAAAGCCACAGAGATGGAGAGACTGAGGATACTGGGGAAGAGACATAACCGAAGGAAAGGGTCCCAGAGGAGAAAGCTGTTCTAAGTACGTCATCAATGTGAACAAATTTTAGCTTCTAATTGCCTTCAGCCAGCAGAGCTGTCAAGCAACACATGTCACAGGATCAGGCGTCTGTGGGAAGCAGTAGCGCCATGAAATGGTGACACTGGGCTTGAAGCAACATCAGAGCACAGGGGACAAAATCCAAATCTTATCAACCTGAAGATTTCTTACATGCTCAATAAAGCCCCACAGAGAACACTGCTAGTGGGATTAGAAACTGCTAGTGGGATTAGAAAAAGTTTATCATCTCATCGGTGTCTCCTCAAGTTCTGGAATAAACAATGAAAACCATTCTTCAATCCAGGGGATTACAATCTCTACACAAACGTGATTTTGGGGGCAGCAAAGGAGTCAGACTGAGCTGGAGTCTCGACTTTGCTAGAAACTACTGATTTAGGACAATTTCTGTGCTCTAGGCCTGGGTGATGCTCTAGCCCAGAATGTGAGGTTTAAGCAAGTTCTTAGACATGAAAGTGTTTAGTAAAATATAATGCTCTCTGCAAATATATGGTGCATGATGCACTTTTAATCATGTTATTTGGAATCTCTGAAAATTGGGCAAATCTGAAAGAGATGGCTGATTGAATACGTTTTGTCATTAACACTGCAAAGTCACATCAATACAAAGGAAAGAAATTGTTAAAGCAAAGACCTTCAACTTTTGGTGATGATTAATTCCTTTTGATTTTCAGGTAGCTTTGTGATTCTGAGAAGAAACCAGGAGGTTAGATATTGATAAGGAAGTACACATCAGTTACTCCAGGCACTGGGAGGTGAGGAACTAGTGTTGCCAGTGGCAGAGTGGAGATTGGACAAGTAAGACTTCAAAGTCTATCCTAAAGGTTAAGAGCTCACGTTTTAGTCAAGACAGACCTGGGTTTGAATCCTGGTTCAGTTTCATATTAACCATATATAATCTTGGACAATCCAATCTCATTCACTGAGCTTCAGTTTTCTCATCTGTAAATTGGGATAATAACATCCACCTTCAGAATGTTAAAGCTTCCAGGTGGCACTAGTGGCAAAGAACTCACCTGCCAATGCAGGAGACTAAGAGACACGGGTTCAATTCTTGAGTAAGAAAGATCCCCTGGAGAAGGGCAAGGCAACCCCCTCCAGTATTCTTGCCTGGAGAATCCCATGGACAGAGAGAGGAGCCTGGTGGACTACAGTTCATGGGGTTGCAAAGAGTCAGGCACAACTGAAGCAACTTAGCGTGTACAACACTGGGTAATTATGTAAGTGTGTGCGTGTGGCTGTGTGTATGGAATTCCTGTTATAAGTGCTCAATAAATGGTACCTATTATGTTGGACCTGTGGTTACAGACTTCCCAGAATCTTGTATTCTTTTCTCGTATGTTATTTATTGCTATTTATTAAGAGCTTTGTTACAGTGTTATCTAAGTCTCCATGTTTAAAGCATAAAATCTATTATGTCACTTAAATACTCTGTAAAAAACTGTATCTACTTTTTCTCTGGATCCCCAGGGTGTAATAAAGTACTAAGCACAGAGTGTGTATTTAAGAAATATCTGTTGGAGGAAGGAAGGAAAGAAAGGAAGAAGAAAGGAAGGGAGGGGAAAAGAGAGGGAAGGAATTTGGGATGCCAAGAGATGCTAACTCAGGTGCTATGAAATTCAAGGGCTGAGAAAAATAGAAAAAGACCTTCCTAAGGTATCAAATGTGACGAAGACTTCTTATAAAAAGCTATTTTCTTGGACCTGTGTGATTATTTTTGCTTCTCTGAGCTCTGGTATTTCTCTCCATCTGCCAAGTGGGAATGGACCAATTACAGTTCAAGTTTGCTAACAGAGATTACTTAAGGTAAATATTTGGTGCTTTCCAGAGCAAATCACACCATTTTAGTTTTAGGTTATTTTAATGATAAGCTCTTTCAGATCTAGCTCCATTGATACCCTGTAGCACAAATTGGACTCCAATTCCAACTATATTTAGAATCCTTTTCACATGGCATCATTCAAGCACATGTGGGGCCAGCTGTTGCTATTCTTTCCTAGAATCTTACCGAGATAGAGATTTCAGTAAGATTTTTAAAAATAAATCACACAGGTGTTATCTCTGGGACAATTAGCACATTAGCTATAAAAAGAGTACGCACAATTGAGCTCTCTCTCCATAAGCTCAAGAGGGGAACAGGGTTTTCACCGTTTGGATCAACCTATTTTCATCTGGTTGTATTAAGCTATTTTTTTTTCCCACCAAACAAAAAGAAAGTACTTCCTGGACTGTGGTACTACACCTTTTGCTGCTGTTGTTGTTAGTAGTTATGCTAATATTACCACCGAATGAAGTGATGCAGTAAAGTTCTTTAGATTCAGATTCAAGTAACATTCATTGAGCACAGCCCAGAAGCTCTGTAGGTGCTCCTATATCCATGATATCATTTTCTTCCTCCAGACATTTAAAGATACCAAAACTCACTGGAACGCTGTCTTCAAAAACATGGGAAGTCAGAGAGGCAGCTGAAATCCTAACAATGACAGAATCTAAGTATCTTGAGTGCAAAGATCACTGGTTCAACAGTGCTGGATCTGGGTGGAATCTCTCTCATCCTGTTTGCTCATTTCTAACTAATGGATTGGTTGGTGTCAAGATCCTGGGCTGCTCTGCTGGGTGTCTCACATTCTGAAGTAGATTACAGCCTTAGCTCTGCACCTGCGTGTCATCTTGAGTCTTAGCTACAGCCTGGAACTCTTCTAAAGCAGGCTGAATAAAGGAGTTGTGAGAGTTGAGGAAATACTCTCTCCTTAGGGAGTATTTTGTTTTTACAAAGTGGAAGCATCCCAAAATAAAAATTTTTTTTTCAGAAATAGGCAAAAATAGGCCTTGGGTTTTCCCTGTGATCTACATATTGATCATGTGATGTCATTAGGGCCCTGTCCCCTCCCCATGCTGTTATGTTGACAGCCCTTTCCTATTATTAAATAATACTTTTCATCTATGTATCCCTTTATGTGTTATATTACATAATCACATTTAATCTTCACATTATCCTAATCTTAGTGATATTCACTTAGGGGCTAAGTGATTTCTAGTTGGTCATAGCTACTCAAAGAGGCAGAATGGGTGCCCAAAATCAGTTCTCTTGATTCTGAGAACAACAGTAGCAGTAGTTAATAACTGACCATGTGCTAGGCATTGTGCTCAGAGCTTCAAATATAACATTACCTTATTTCTTCATCACCATAATTCTACAACTAGATAGTATTACTGTCCTCACTTACAGAACATGTACTGTGGGACCACAGTATGCCCACCAGGGAAGCCCATAGTATGCCCAGTGAACCAGTGAAGTTTCTCAGTCATGTCCAACTCTTTGCAATCCCATGGAGTGTAGCCTACCAGGCTCCTCCATCCATGAAATTTTCCAGGCAAGAGTACTAGAGTGGGTTGCCATTTTCTTCTCCAGGCGATCTTCCTGACCTAGGGATCAAACTCAGGTCTCCTTCATTGCAGGCAGTCACTTTAACGTCTGAGCTACCTGGGAAGCCCTGGTATAGTATGCCCAAGGTCCCATGATTATCAAGACATACAATTCAGATTCTAATTCAGGCAGTTTGCTTTATGACATGCTCTTTCAACATCTATGCTAAAGAGCCTTCTTCCTAAGATAGTATAGCTGCTTCCATCAAGAGTTTTCATAATTCCATCTATAATGTAGGCAAAATTTGTGCAAGAAGGAGAGTCCAAGGTTGCCTAATACAGCTCTGCACTGGAGATCCAAGTCCTGTGTAACATAGGGCATCCTGCTCTGGCACAGCAGACTGATACTTTGAAGGTGTGGCCTGTAGGGAAACACTGTCATCACTGTGCCCAAGCTCAGCGTATGATCCACAGATGATGCATAGTAACCGTGTGCTGAGCAGAACTCAACAGAAACTACCAAGTCTTCAGAGACAAACTGAAAGGCTGACTTAGGGTTACAGTTGCTTTTTAAAATTTTATTTACTTATTTTTTAAACTTTTGGCAGTACTCGCTCTTTGTTGTTGTGTGGGTTTTTCTCCAGTTCCAGCGAGCAGGGGCTACTCTTCATTCCAGTGCACGGGCTTCTCATTGCGGTGGTTTCTGCTGCAGAGCATGGGCTCTAGACAACAGGCACAACAGCTGTGGTACACAGGCTTAACTGCTTCGTGGTATGTGGGATCTTCCCAAACCAAGGGTCGAGGCATGTCCCCTGCATTGGCAGGCAGATTCTTTACCACTGAGACACCAGGGAAGCCCCTATAGCTGTGTTTTAAAATTAACAGACAAAAGCCAGAAATCAAAAGGATAAATTCTGACTCTCAAATCAAGGAAATCAGTGAAGCAGGTATAATATGCACCAATCACATGCAGCCTGCAGACAAATTTTGTTTGGCTACATATTGCTTTTAAATTTCCACCCAACAGCTAGTATTTAAAAACTAAGAGATTTCATTCAAAAGTCCCAATTTTCAAATTCTCTAGAAAAACTACAAGATATATCACTAGACAGGGCATCTGCTCTCTAGTTCACCAACTTCCATGGGACCAGATTTATCCATTTATTTTCTTCCATGGCCCCTACCCGATTCTGAGTTTGTAAACTATGAGCTAGATAAGAGTGTAAAGAAGATTTGAAAGGGCATTAGAGCCTTCTAAGATTCTTAAATCACCATTTTAATATACCAAATAGACTACTCGGCCAGCCTTTCTGTAAAGTACATTAACATTTTTAGTCATTTAGTGACTGAGATTTCCTCTTTACTGCAGATAAACCAACAGCTTGCTCTCAACACGGCTTAGTTGTCTCCAAACTTAGAATGTCTCCAGCATTACAGCACTATCATAAAAATTACAAACTGGGCCAGCATCCTTTCTTTGGCTCCAGGTCAAATAGCCTCTGCTTTTGTTGTGGAGTCCTCTGCACAGTTTGGGTAAAGAGTGAACTATATCTTACCCACGTGTTTTAAGGAAGAAAGGCTGTTTCTGGTGGAAACTGATTCTCTTTTAATGCCATCCTAATCTGTTTATAGGGCTTCCCTGGTGGCTCAGAGGATAAAGTGTCTGCCTGCAATGTAGGAGACCCAGTTTTGACTCCTGGGTTGGGAAGATCCCCTGGAGAAGGAAATGGCAACCCACTCCAGTATTCTTGCCTGGAGAATCCCATGGGCAGAGGAGCCTGGCGAGCTACAGTCCACGGGGTCGCAAAGAGTTGGACACGACTGAGCGACTTCTCTTTTTTTTTTTTCAATCTGCTTATAATTGTCACATGTGTCGTAGGCAAAAAGTTGACACTGGCATTCATTGACCCCTTCTGGGTGGGTAGGATTTTCCTTCCCCCAAATTCTGTGGTCTCTGCAGTTGTGCTACTATTTAGGCAGCCTGGAGCCCAGGAGAGCAGCAGCTAGGGAGGCAACTATGCTTTTGAGAAAGTCTTAAACATGTCTATTTGATCCAAATATAGTTACAGACAAACTACACCAGTATAAAAAGAGATTTCCCTTACCAAGTTTTGAATTTTATAATAAGAATATTTCCTCAGTTAGTCAGTGAACTGCTACTGAATTCTGTGCCTTAAATAAAGAATCTATAGACACTGAAGGACCTTCTTATGTTTAGGGCCCAAACAAAAACCTAAGAAACATTTAAGGAGCCAAAAGGATAGCTAAAATTACACATTCAGTATCATTTTATATTAAAATCCACCAGACTTCAAATAGTGACTTTCTTTTTCTTAAGGTTAACAGAATCCTTTCTGAATTTTTTTTGTTTTACTATTATATATAATGATAGGAAATATGCAGTTTCTTTCACTATTAAAAAAAAATCCTGCTTGTTAGAAAGTCAGCTTTATTGCTTTGAATAGGCAGTTTGCACACAGAACAGTAAAACTGTTTAATAAGAGAACATAATAGGCTTAGCAGATGTTGCAATCAGAACATTTTAGGTAAATGGTTTTAAAAGGACATTTTGTCAATTTAGAAATACTCTTTGGAAAATCAAATTCAGTTACTGAATTTATGCAGGCTCTCACTGAGGGAATGCTTGGACCTATTTTTCTCTGGCAGAAACACAAGACTAAGTTTAGAATAAACCAACTTCTATTCAGTCCCCTCTGGATGAGGACATAAAGATGCTTCCTGCATCAAGGAATTTATACTCCAGCAGGAAAACAAAAAGTGACAAATGAAATACATGCTCAGTGGTATAGAGTTCAAGGCACTGCTTGCTAATTCATGAAGTGTGTAGAAGACTGTGCTTGGTGTCCTATGTCATTTCTCTGCAAATAAACAATGCCACCTTCACAAGGGCAAATGTGTTTTAAGGCTGATGAAAGACAAGACTGTAGCTCGAAGGAAAAAAAAGTGTTACAATTTAAAAATGTTATTTAATGCAAGCGATCTGCCAGAAGACAGGCAAACAGTCACTGTTTTAAAGTTTATTTGCTAACAACTAAGTTGGATGATGTACCTGATTATTTTAATACATTATAAGTTATGATTTAACTCTGCTTAGTGTTCCAACTCTAAGCTTCAAAAAAGAAAAAAAGACGAGAGAGAAAAATCAAAGTAGGAATCTACCCCTTAATGCATCTTTCTGGCCATATGGCTGGGAAATGTTCCAGCCCTAAATACTTAGGTTTATCTAGTCTAAATTTAGCAGTCCTTATTCATTCCAGTCCAGCACCTTGCTTCTAATGATTGTAGGTCTCTTACCTAAAATGTTTGTATTTGTCATCTATGCTGTTGTAAATTTATTTGAGACAAGTCTCAGCATGGTCATTATCATTCTCAAATAACAAGACCATTTTTCATAAGGAAGCTACTTTGCTGACAGTGGCAAAGAAAATGTTAACAGTCACGCCACCACAATCCACCATTTGCGATATACACGGGCAGAAAAAAAACAACCCTTGGTCTGTCTCAGTGCGGCATCTGCGTGAACTGCCTCTGCTCGGCCATGGCTCTCTCAGCCCCCAGGTGCACCGAGCCACATCTCTCAAAATATTTACCCCCAAATTAGCTTTGTAATAAGAGTGGAATGTCCTTTTTGATGATTTCCTTTGAAAAAAACATGTGTATATAACTGGCAACTATAAACTTTTGGAAACCGTAGATCACAGGAATTCACTTACTTAAAAACGAAAACAACTCCCTTCATGGTGGTTACAGTTGATGCATTTGACTTAGCGACTGAACAACACCAAATAACTATACAAATGCATAACGCAAGCAACAGACTTTACACTAGCACCCTGGACTACAGCTCTGACCTCCAGCTGACTGTTCCTCAACTCCAACCCCAGCCTGCTTCTCTCGGGGAGCTGAATACTTGTGGACAGTTAGTAAGGAAGTAGCATCAGGTATGAACCTCCAGCATCAATAACATACGAACATTAGGCTGGTGAAATCTACAGCAGTTTTCGAACAGGTTAAAACAAACATCAGCTTCTGGGATAGCAATTTATATTATGAAATGAAAAAAGTACATTCACAAGAAAGGGGGAGAACCCTCCTGATTGAAGCAAAAGCGTGCCAAAATCCACGTTCCTTTTAAATATTCAACACTCATTGCTGAGGAAATATCTCTACCATACTGTCCACAGGGTCGCCGAATAATCAGCAACCAAAACAATGATTCAGGAACTATGCTGGTGGTCCAGTAGTTAAGATTCCACTTGCCAATGCAGAAGACATGGGGTTGATCCCTGGTAGGGGAAGATTCCACATGCCTGGGAGCAACTCAGTCTGTGCGCCACAACTACTGAGCCCACATGCTGCAATCACTGAAGCTCATGTGGCTAGAGCCTGAGCTCTGCAAAGGAGAAGCCACGGCACTTTGAGTCCCCCCTACAGTGAAGGGCGAGGGAAGAGGTCAGTTCCCACATTTATGAGCTTATGAGCCTTTGCTCTCACACTGCTCACAGGTCCTGGACTCAGCATCCCTTGCCTGCACTGGCTCCAGCCTTCTGCCCTCAAGTCCTGTGTGCCTCCCTCAATGTCCTATACTCACAGAAAGAACTAGAAGGATGGCAAGTAAACTTGAGACCAGGACTATGACATAGTAACATTCATGAAGTCTCAAGGGCCCCAAAGATTGCTCAGTATGCATGTAGGAATGTGGTACTCATTCCTCACAAGAGAGGAAAATTCCCTTCGTTCTTTTTTTTTTTATCACTAAGATAAAGTAAAACACAACAGAATAAAAGATAAAATATTCACGCTTCCTTCCTTCCGTAACAAAAAAATCACCATCATTTAATGGCAACCAATTAAAATCCGGCAAATACTTCCAGGTCTATGTGCACAGCATTGCAAACCTAGACAATTTATTTTTAAAATCTCAAGTATGTTTAGTTTTTTGGAACCCCCTCCCACCAAAACATCATATCAAACACACTTAAGAGCTGTATTCAGAACCCAAATTGAAAATAATTTTACGGCCAAAACAGTTATGCAAGAAGTTTTGTAGTTTTGTTTTTTAAGTTATTTGGCCATCAGCTACTCAATTTACAGTGTGCTGACTTCTCAGTAAATCACCGCTAAATTTAACATTTTATGAACATGATAAAATATTTGGTTTTGTTTGCTTATTTCTGACACTGTACTTTTTTGTGTTTTGGAGCAAATAGTTTTTCTTTTGAGATTGCTAACATTTTTGAGGTTCTTGAAAAATACAATAGCATTTAGTCATTGTGCCTCTCCTGGCTAATGAATAGAGTGATGGCCTTGACCGGAACAGCTAGGGAGAGGCCATCTGAGGAGGAGATGCCTTCCTCTGGAACTGGCGGGAAAGATACAGGCTGGGCCTAGAGGAGGGGCCACAGAGGGAGGAAGAGTGGCTAACAGAGCTCATGTCACAAAGGTGCAAACCCAGCAAACAGCAGACAAGATGGCTGACACTTAGTGTAATTCGACAGTCACTCAGTGTACTTCCCACAGGAGACACAGACGCAGGGCTTCCCTGGTGGCTCAGCGGTAAGGAATTCGCCCGCAATGCAGGACACAAGGGTTCAAACCCTGGTTCAGGAAGATCCCACATGCCACGGAACAGCTAAGCCCATGTGCCACAACTACTGAGCTTGCACCCTACAGCCTGGGAGCCACAACTACTGAAGCCTGCGTTGCCCTGGAGACAGAGCTCTGCAACAGGAGAAGCCACCACAGTGGGAAGCCTGCACACTGCAAACCAGAGAAGAGCCCGCTCAGCAGCGAAGACCCAGCACAGAGGAAAAAAATTAAAAATAAATAAAATTATTAAAAAAGAGAGAGAGACATGAATGCAGAAAGCACTTTTCTGCCCCTCAAGATTTTTATAACCTTGAGGTTAGGGGATATAGGTAGGGGATACAGCACTTTAATACAGGATGTAAGGCAAAGCGTGAAAACTGCTGTAAGCAAGACCTCAAGTACCATGTACTTTTTTCCCAGTAGTCATGTAACGGATGTGAGAGTTGGACCATAAAGAAGGCTGAGCGCTGAAGAATTGATGCTTTTGAACTATGGTGCTGGAGAAGAATCTTGAGAGTCCCTGGGACAGCAAGAAGATCAAACCAGTCAATCCTAACAGAAATCAATCCTCAATACTCACTGGGAGGACTGATGCTAAAGCTGAAGCTCCAATACTTTGGCCACTTGATGCGAACAGCTGACTTACTGGAAAACACCTTGAAGCTGGGCAAGATTGAAGGCAGGAGGAGAAGGGGACGACAGAGGATGAGATGGCTGGATGGCATCATCAACTCAATGGACATGAGTATGAACAAACTCTGGGAGATAATGAAGGACAGGGAGCCTGGTGTATTGCAGTCCATAGGGTCATGAAGAGTTGTACATGACAGCAACTGAATAACAACAGGCACCGTGAAACCACAGAGGAGGGAGCTATCATGAGAGCCACCAAATGGCATGACCCCAGGGGGCGCCATTCACAGTGCCACCTATGTGAATGGGGGCCCCCACAGGTGTGTGGGGCTGCAGTCCCAGCTGTGGGAATAACAAAAGGCTTTCCAGAAGAGATGACATTTGGGCAGGTCTGTGAGAGATGTTTCACAGGCTCTTCCATTTACTGGCAGAGTCACTTCTATGGGCTTCCATTTGCTCATCTGGAATAGAGATAATAACACTGACTTTTTGGGGTCATTAGGAGGAAATGAAAAGATATATGTGCAGTATATATGTGCCAAATACATCCTTCCTTCCATTTTTCTTTCCTTCTTTCTTTATGCAGATGCTTGCTGAGTTTCTACCATGTGTCAGATACTCTATCAGGCACTGTATATACAATGAGGAACAATACACGCATGTTTGCCTTCAATGAAACTTACAATAAAATGGGACTACAATTACGAATTAGTTTACAGATAGGAAGACATGAGGAAGGTGGGCCACATGGTGGGCCATGTAGAAGAATCAGTGAAAGCAAAGCAAAGCAAAGTTGTGTCCAGAAAACAATCAGGCACCCAGTTTTTCAGGAGTAAGGAAGAGAGTTCTAGGGTGTTAAGTTCCTTTGTTAGTGGTAAGACTAACAGAGTTGGAAAATGACTCAGCAACAGCAAGTCAGGGAGTAGATCAAAGTGGCAAATAGGTTTTATTTCCTATCTCAATTCTCATTGGTTAGTAATGGCTTCCTGGAAGGCTGTACTGAGAAGGTACTCATGACTGTCGAGGTCCACCATGGGCACTGCAGGGGCTGGGGATGGGTTAGGTGTTCTTTGTCTAAATGAAACTGGGCAGCCTGTCTCTGTAAAAAGTCGTGTCTGGAAGAATCTGTGTGACTTCTTTAGCAAAGATCTAGAGCACTAAAGCAGGACAGGAGACCCAAGGTGGGTGGAGACCTCCGGCTGGCTGATAGCACAGCAGAAGGCCAAGAGATCAAAGGAATACAGGGTGGCGGAGACTGCTTTAATGAACAGGCTTAGTGCAGAATTCATGTTGGGATGAGTCATCAAAATGGAGCCAATGGATTAGAAAAAGTGAAAGAGGTTGGGTTTTGGAGACAGTGAGTCCTCTGTTTAAATACTAGGTCTTCCAATAAAATTAGCTTCTTATGCCACTTAATCTTTCTGAACCTTAGTTTCTCATTAAAAAAAATGTAGATATTAAAACTTACCTCACATGGTTGTGGGAATGACTAAAACACATTGTATAGGACCTAAAACACACGGGACGCTCTATAAATTGTACGTCCTTTCCTCTTTTCCTGAAGTGACTGGAGATTGATACATAGAAAATTTTGTAGGTCTAGAGGAGAAGGCAATGGCACCCCACTCCAGTACTCTTGCCTGGAAAATCCTATGGACGGAGGAGCCTGGTAGGCTGCAGTCCATGGGGTCGCTAAGAGTTGGACACATCTGAGCGACTTCATTTTCACTTTTCACTTTCATGCATTGGAGAAGGAAATGGCAACCCACTCCAGTGTTCTTGCCTGGAGAATCCCAGGGACGGGGAAGCCTGGTGGGCTGCTGTCTATGGGGTCACACAGAGTCGGACACGACTGAAGTGACTTAGCAGCAGCAGCAACAGAGAAAAAAAGTTAAAAATTTGAGAATTTGGAGGGTAAATATGCAGGGTGGTGTGAGTGTATGTGTGTGTGTGCTCAGTTGTGTCTGACTCTCTGTGACCCCATGGACTGCAACCTGCCAGGCTCCTCTGTCCATGGGATTTTCCAGGCAAGAATACTGGAGTGGGTTGTCATTTCCTCCTCCTGGGAATCTTCCTGACCCAGGGATCAAACATGAGTCCTTAGTCTCCTGCATTGAAAGGTGGGTTCTTCACCACTAGTACCACCTGGAAAGTGAAAGTGAAAGTCACTCAGTTGTGTCCCACTCTTTGTGACCCCATGGGCAATACATGGAATTCTCTAGGCCAGAATACTGGAATGGGTAGCCTTTCCCTTCTCCAGGGGATCTTCCCAACCCAGGGATCGAACCAGAGTCTCCTGCACTGCAGATGGTTATTTACCAACTGAGCTATCAGGAATACCACCTGGGCTTGGCAACAAGAGAAAATACAGATGACCAGGGTTTAGGAAGTCAGGGAGTGGTGAGATGGAGCTAATACACTGGCTGGCTGGTCATGGGCATGGTCTTACATGCTAGATCCCATGGGAAGATATGGGGAGGAATACAAAGTGGTTTATCTCTGGGGGAGTTCATTGTTAACACAAAGGCTGATTGTTTTCACCCAAAGTTATAATGTACAATGTTAAGTATGCTCAAGAATTTGGGTACAAATGACATGAGAGAGTCAGGGACCAGGGAACAGGGTGGGAGAGAAATTGGGGACAGTTTCATAGAAGCGTCAATGAGAGTTGCATCAAAGGACATCACATTTTTTCTAAATGGGGTGAGAGATATTATTCTTTGAAGAAGGAAGCATATGTAAAAGGGAACAGAGGTGTAATGAGTCCTATCCCACTTAGATGCTCAAATCATATAGGTAAAGAAATGGGGAAGAAGGGGAAAAAATAAATGAGTTAGGTGCTCAAGGCACCAGGGATAACTTATCATTCTATTATTATTTTAACTAATTAATTATTTTGCCTGCCCCAGGTCTTAGCAGCAGCCCTCCAACTCTCTGTTGCCCGAGGACGCAGTAGTTGCAGCGAGTGGGCTTCGTTGCTGGGAGGCAGATGAGATCTTGGTTCTCTGACCAAGGATTGAACCTGAGTCCCCTACACTGCAGGGCAGATTCTTAACCACTGGACCACCAGGAAAGTCCCTTATTTTTACTGTCTTCAGATTGGCCAAAGAAATTTCAAGAGCAACCAAGCACAAGCAGATTTTTATCATTAGAATTCTAACCCTAGTTGGCAAAACTAAAGCTGCATTTATCCTACCTAGAAATCAACCTAATGAGGCAAATAAATAGGCATAGAGCTGGAAAAGTCATGGCCCCTGAAACTTGTGCCCAGGAGAAAAGTGGTAGGTGACATCCAGTTAATTGAGAGAAGAGCTTGCCTCACAACTCAGAAAGCACCGATTTTTAAAAGCCAGTCTTGTCTTTAAAACAAAGTTAAGTGAACTAAAAAATAAAATCACTAAGTTGACAGGAACTAAAATGAAATTAATACAAATTTACTTTGGAACTCTCTCAGTTTTAGTAAGTTATAACATTTTTTTTGGTTTCATTTTCATTATCTTTGTTTTGAAATCTCGAGCGCTCAAAGCTTTCCTTTGTACTGAGGGTCTCTCACCTGCCAAATGGTTTGGGTTATGTCCTGCCTGGAGACCAGGGGTGAGCAGGGAGGGACGTAGAGTAGATACGCCTTTTTGGAACACAGTTTGAGAGGGCCTGGTCTTAAGAGCCCTGAAAGTCCTCTGAGAATGACATCATCATTTCGGTGACTCATCTGTGGTACAATCTATCTTGCAAAAGGAGAGGAACCTGAACGGAGCACGAGTTATGTTGAACAGGGCAGAAGAGGCCATGGGGAGGGGTTGCCTGAGAAAACCTGGGCATCTACCTTCTCCAGGTCCCACTGGAGGACCCGCAGGCCATCAAGAAATGACCACCTTCATGAGATCTTAGGGTTCTAACACTTGAAACACAGCACTTTAATTTCACAGGTACAGAAACTCGGTCATAAGGGCACCAGCTGACCCCAAACCACAGTCTGAGTCAGAAACAGGGCCAGAATTCAGAAGCTGGTCTCCAACATCACACCATGTCCTAGGCCACTCTACTAAACTGAAAGACACACTTGAGAGGATAAACTGATGAATCACAATCACACTGTGGATTAAATAAAGAATTAAATAAAAACCAGTTGCAACCTCAAATATGTCCATAAACTCTAAGTTGGAAAGGTAGTTTTAAAATACACTTTCCAACTCTTTTGAACTAAAATCAAATTTAGGACGCTGTAGCAAGGCAGTTCAAACAAAAGCTAATTTTGTTTAATGAACTAACCAGGAAGGCATTGTGAAAGTATTGTGCAACTAAATGCTTAGCTAATTACTGTGAGATCAAATAACTGTTACCATAGTTACTGCACACTGTTTTCCATAATAACTTTTATCACTTCAATAAATCTTTGTGACGCAACAAATATAAAAAGTTTACTGTAACATGACTATAATGTTTTGGAAGGCACCACTGATGACTGACCTACCAAAATTACCTTCCCATATTTGTCAGTGAACAAGGGCTGATACTGTGTCTAGTTGACTCAAGATCAAAATGTTTCACTGGCTTCTTTAAGAGGCTGTCATTCCTCAAAAGTTGACTTTACCTGGTCCAGTCATTCAACACAAGGAAAAAAAAAATCAAAGGGCCCTTAGAGCATTACCTCTTGTTTCCGAATGAGGATAAAAATAACAGCAAGCATTAATGAAGCCCTAATTGTCAGGTTCCATGCCAGGCAGTTGACATACATCATCATCCAATTCTTCCTACCTGCTGTGGGACAAGGATCTGGCCCAGAGTCATTCAGCTCCACCTTGGGAGAGGTTTCAACCCAGGTCTTTCTTGCTCTAGGTTAAAAGTGTTTTCTTTTGACCATACCATACAGTTCTGTATTTATATTAAAACGGTGATTTCCGTAACTGTTTTCTTGCTGTGTGTATCGCTAAAGTTACATTGAAAGTGCCACAGGAGACTCCGACACAACGCCTGGCTGGTCTGTTTGCTGAAAATGTCACTTCGTTGGATGTCACTGGAAAATGAAAATTCTTTCCCCGGCTATACCAGAGTTGAGACTTGGTTATAATTACGATTCCCAGCAACCCCTCCACCCCCACCTGCTCCCCACATGCAGGGCTTAGTCATTTTGTCACTTTCACTCTTTCCTGTATCCTACCCTTTTCAAGAGCTAAATGCTGAGATTCTTGAATAAGTGAAGCAACAAACACGATCTAATAAGTTAAGGCTGACAGTAAATTTATTAGTACAGTGAGTACGATAAGATAACGGCAGCTACAGGCTCAAAGTTCAGTCCTGTCCCTGTGAGCCTGCGTTGCCTTGGGCAAGTCCCTGAGTAACACGCTGAGTTTTCCCATCTGGAAAATGGGGTAGTAATCCCCACTGAGTAACTCATAGGGATATTATGCAGATCATTTAATGTGCTTCAATTCCCTGAAGACGCAAAGTGCTAAGTACCATAATCATTATCAAAGTGAAATGTAAAAACATACGATTACAGAGTATTAACAAGCAGGACTGAACTGATGAACCTATTTTAGGGCAGCAATGGAGACGCAGAAGGAGAGAACAGACTTGCGGACAGTGTGGAAGGGAGAGGGTGGGACGAATCAAGAGTGGAAGCATA
The DNA here is from genome assembly GCF_014754425.2 of Oryx dammah. Classification (NCBI taxonomy): domain Eukaryota; kingdom Metazoa; phylum Chordata; class Mammalia; order Artiodactyla; family Bovidae; genus Oryx; species Oryx dammah. The sequence goes on from NW_024070203.1 coordinate 27,095,523, forward strand.
CATACTATCACATGTCAAACAGCCAGTGGGAACTTGCCGTGTGACGTAGGGAGCTCAACTCAGCGCCCCGTGACAATCTACAAGGGTGGGAGATGGGAGGGAGGCTTCAGAGGGAGGGGACATTTGTATACCTGTGGCTGATTCATGTGAATGTATGGCAGAAACCCGCACAATACTGTAAAGCAAACATCTTGCAATTAAAAAAAAAAAAAAAAGCAGGACCGAAAGCCACAATGAGAAGGGTATCCTACTGCAATAAAATAAAGCATTTTTATATGTTCTGCAGAACCCCGATGCAGGAACTCCAGGGTTCCCACCTATGAAACCTGATTCATACCTATTCAGCACTATTCCAAAGGTCTCAGTGTTAAGAGGCCAAAGCCATTTCATCGTTGGTTTCAAAGATGAACAGGTAGGATTCATGTCATGGGCTGAATCAGCCTAGCCTGACTCAGCGGCTGTAATCTCCCTCCTGTTAGAGATAGCCAAAGGCTGATACCTCTGTCTTTTGCCCACCCTCTCCCCCTACCATCCCAGGGAATTTAAGTTGGAAACTTGTCCTTGACTTTACGCTCTCTCTCTCTCTCCTCCATCTAGCCGGTTACTGCTACCTCCAAATCTCTCTCAGATTCTTTCTCTTTGCCCATCCTGATTGAGCCTTAGATGAGACCCTCCTCACTTACCCCAGTGACTGCAACAGTCTTAGATCAGCTTCCTGCTTCAGTTCACCCCCTCCCCCTTAAATAGACTGGTCATCATTCGACCCCTGCACATAACATAATGCTGGCCAGGACTTGCTTTTGTTTAAAACAGTTCAGTGCAGGCCATTGCTTTCAGGATAAAATTCAGATTCTTTTGCAAGTGATAAAGGAATTTTTCTACACTGTCTCCAACTTCTTTTTTTTTTTTTAAACCTCTCTCCTTATCATCCTCCAGTCTCTCTCTCTCGTCTCTCTCTCTCTCTTTGCTCACTACTACTACTATAATATCTACTACACTATATTGATATTCTTGTTACTTGTAAAGATACTAGTCCTGAAGAACTCCAAGGGCAGTGACTGGCCTTTATTTCAACCTGCCATAAACCACATACGTACCCAATAAATGTTAAGTGAATGAATGAATGAATGAATACATGCACAGAGGCTTCTGGAAGACACGGTAACCAGTTATGTCTTTTTTTTGTTGTTATACTCTCAGCTTGGTAAAGGGCTCTTGAGCAACTAATTTGATAGATGTTTTTAAATACAGTTGATGATAATGATAACTGGTGCAGAGTGTCTTGTTATTAAGACTCAAGTGAACCAAGTTATACTTTGTAATGCAGACCTCAACCATGCAAGTTTGCCCTTTAAGCATTTAAATTTGGTCAGATTCCATGAACTATTGCCAAGAAGCAAACACTTGAAACATAATACAAGAGCCTTAATGATTCTGTAGAAAGCTGTGATCACAGAATGTTCATACCTCAGAACCCCTGCTGTAAAGAAAAATTCTGCATCAAAGTTATGACAGGGACAGGAAATAAATCAAACAGTGAGTGGCATACAGAGGAGTGCCATTTTAAAGGGGTATGGTTTTGTCTGCTCCCCAGATACAGGAGAAAAGGTGAAAGAAAAACAGTATTTTACTTCCCTGCTTGGGCATGCTTTGGGACACAGAAAACCCAAATCAGTCCTATAGAAACCAGCTTCTCTTACTCAAAGTAGGAGCACCAAATCTGCCATAAATCATCTTGGAGAATGAGCAAAGACAACTGTGCACAAGAAGCTCGTATTTTGTGGAAATAAAAAAGAGAATTATGAAGCTAAAAATACATAAAAATAAGACATGATCTCTACCCCGATATCTGCCAATTTTAAAAAAGTCTTTGAAACTGGTAAAATGTGAGCGATTTAAACGTCCACCAGTCATCCAGGAATAACATCATCTATTAAGTTAACTTCAGTTATAGTTCACACAGTGGTCATCCAGGAGAACCATCTCTTATTTTAGCTTCCTACTTTTCGACACTCTTCCTCCTCCTGGATCTCAATTTTCATCTTCTAAGCTTAAGATAACTTCTGTGACTACTCATTGGTTCTGATCTGCAGGCTCTGGCACTGCTGGCCACATCATTCTTCCTGAAATTACTTCCTCCCTTGGCTCCTGCGCTACTACGGAACCCTGCATCTCCTCCATCTCAGACCATTCTTCCCTATGACCTTTCTTCCTCTTTTTAGCCAATGGATGTGTGTCCATCTCAGTCCTCAGTGCTGTTCCTGCTAAACACCAACATTATATCTGGATATGCAACTTCCAAATAATTCACTTTTAGCCTTGATCTGTTTTCCCAGTTCCAGGTCTGTACCCTCAACAACCTAAGGGATATTTCAACTGCTCATCACACCACTGCATCAAAGAAAACATGTTTGAAACTGCTCCTTCACAGCCCAAACAGTTCTTTTTGCATTTTTTGGAAATGGACTGACATTCTCTATGGTACTCATGCTAAAGCCTTGAGGTGATTTTTTTTAACCTCATACTCCTTCTAACAACCAGTGCAAGCTCCAGTGCCTAATTTCCAGTGTTCTCTGCCACATCTCCTAGCAACTCTTTACTTACATTTCTAATCTTACCAACCAAAATATACTATTCAAAGATATTTAACTGTTTTAACACAAAAGTAATCACTCTTCCTGTCTCCAGTTTCTTTTCTCCAAAATGCCACCAGGTTGAACATTTAAAAATATTAATTTAATTAGGCCTTCCCCCACTCAAAAGTTCTTCTGTAGTTCAATATCACCTTTGTAACATAAAAGTATTGATTTCTTAGCCTAGCTTTCAACTACCCTGGGAGTTTGGTCCTGAACTTCTGGTTTCATTTCTCACAATCTTCCATTATAATACCATAAGGATGAAAGCCTCTACATAGATCTATTCTCATTAAAGAAAAGCAATAAAAAGAACATATGCTTAGGAAAGGAACCTTGTCCTGCTTCTATGTCTGTTCTTCAAAGAAAATATTCAGTGTCTTTTATTTATGAATCTGAGTTTTTAATCTTATGATATCCCCAGAGACATTTCTCCTCATCCTTCTGAATAAATATCAGAATATAATTCCAAGGTCTGTTTCCTTGCCCTCAACTCCCTTTACCCCTGCTAAGACTCAGTAGGAAAGAAAAAAAAAAAAAATCTACTGTTGTTCTTTTTGTTTTTTTCTCCTTCTAATCTTAAACTTCTAGCACTTTCTTTTTGTGTGTATCCCCAACTGTGGACCTGAAATTCTCAAGGATGCCCATAAATTGTTCAGAAACCAAGTGTAAGGAAAACGATCAGTTAGAGAGAGTTTTCTTTTTCTGTTCTTCCCAACTATATAAAAAGACCCAGCGATACATCAGAAAAACAAAATCTTAATAAAGGGATCATTTACACCTCCATATAGTTCTATTAAGTATATATCAATACCTTGGCCACCTGATGCGAAGAACTGACTCACTGGAAAAGACCTTGATGCTGGGAAAGATTGAAGGCAGGAGGAGAAGGGGATGACAGAGGATGAGATGGTTGGATGGCATCACCAACTCGATGGACATTAAGTCTGAGCAAGCTCCAGGAGTTGGTGATGGACAGGGAAGCCTGGCGTGCTACAGTGCATGGGGTTGCAAAGAGAGTTGGACACGACTGAGCGACTGAACTGAACTGATAGTTCTATGAACTCTCTTCCCATGGATGACAAACACAGATGATACTGTTTGTCCTTATCATCATGTATTGCTTTCATTATTTAAGACACTTCACTCAAGAGCAAAGTCTGTTCAGAAGATAGATGGATAAAAAGTCTACAATGAACAGAAAAATGAAGAGAAACTTCAATGACAACAATTGCAGCAGGCCACTGGGCTCTGACTCAGACTTTCTGGGACTAAGTTCCATTCTTCCTTTCAGGGCAAACTCAAGGGAGAAACTGGAAGTCCTGATTTGGGGGCAGCCATCATGGTCCTTGTCCCGACTGTGAACCTGTTCTTTGACCAGCATCCAGGATACCAATTACGGGCCAGATACTTCAAAACCAGAGACAAAGTATAGCTCCTGTATTCAAAAAGCCATCTAACTGGGGGTATCAGACTATCAGAATGCTACGTGGTAGGCAGATTGAGGCTTTCATGTATTAAGGATATCTTTAGTGAATAGGCCACCCTGGTGGTAAAGAATCTGCCTGCAATGAGACAGCCAGGTTCAATCCCTGGGTTGGGAAGATCCCCTGGAGAAGGAAATGGCAACCCACTCCAGGATTCATGCCTGGAGAATCCCATGGACAGAGGAGCTACTAACACTCCAGTAAGTAAAAGTTGTTAAGCACTGGTTTAGGCACTGAACTAGGGGATACAGCAATGAGTAAAGCATTATACTCTAGAGCCAATATCTGAGAGGGATCCTTGAGTGAATCTAGGATTGGGTTTGCTCTAGGAAAGATGGGACCTCTTACAGCATTCTAGAACATAAACATGGTAGACCTAAAACCTAACAGTAAATCAAACAAGAAGCTAGAAGTAATTTTTTAGTTTCCTTATATGATCATTTATTCCATGATCCAACAGGGATTACTGGGCACTCCAATGTCTAAGAGAAAAGACCCCCCAAAACATTATAGGACCAAGTGGACATTCCTGTACAGACCCTTTTTGCAACCCAATGGACTGTAGCCTACCAGGCTCCTCCGTACATGGGGGTTCTCCAGGCAAGAATACTGGAGTGGGTTGCCATGCCCTCCTCCAGGGGATCTTCCCAACCCAGGGATCAAACCCAGGTCTTCTGCACTGCTGGTGGATTCTTTACCATCTGAGCCACCCGGGAAGCTTGGCAAACTGCAACTAAGGGGATTTATATTTGGCCATGTTGAATTTTGAAACTCAAGTCTAGACTTTTTGAAAATGGATGCCACTTCATAGCTTATTGCCCTTCTTTGCTCACTTAGTCTTAACACTTGCTGATTTAATATAGTACCATGGACTGAATAATATTTTCAAATAAGCTTTACTAGCTGTAGATATCATTCCTCCAATTACCTCATTATAAAGTCTCCACCCCATGGACAGAAAGGCGGTTGGTTGTGTGTGTAAAGGAAATTGCTAAGGCTGACTATCATAAACATACAGCTCTAGTTCCAGAGAATAACAAACATGTACTCATCCTCAGCCCTTTTCAGAGAGGCAAGGAAGTGACCATAACCACTACTGTGGTCTCAAAATTACTACTTGTCTTTATATAATGCCTGAAACTTTTCAAAGTTCTTTCAAAATCACTATTTTATTTGACTTTTACATCAAAGCTACAAAGTAAATAGGGTGTGCACTATCATTTCAGAGATGAAGAAATGGACACAGAACGGGTCCCACCTAAAGTTAGACAGCTTACCAGAGAGTTTAGGAAAACAACCAATCCTCGGTCTAAGACTCATCTCATTACACCAGACTGTGGAGCTATGAGCATTGAGTCCTCAAGTTTCTAAGTGCCTGGCACAGACTGGCACTTGGTAAGCCCTGGCTGTCTTATTTATCTCTCTTATCATTATCCCTGGGTCTAAAGCTGAATTTGGTGAAGGAAGGAATAAACAATGGATGGATGGGAACTTTCCTGGCAGTCCAGTGGTTAAGACTCCACACTTCCACTGTAGGGGACATGAATTCAACCCCTGGTCAGGGAACTAAGATTCTGTATGCTATGCTGCACGGCCAAAAATTCAAACAAACAGAAAATGGATGGATGAATAATAATAAATAGATGGAGGAGGAGTGGCCAAACTAAACGAGGGTTTAACTTATACTCAGCTACACAGGCAGCAGCTTTCATAAAGTTACATAAAATTGATTTCACAAATGCTTTTCCAAAGCTTCTAAATTGCTTTTTTAAAACTTCCTGACCTGATTAGCTTTAAACCAAAGTAGGTGGTTTTCTCTGACCTATTTCAAAGCTAATCTTTAAATCCCTTGGTTACAAAATTGTAAAGATTAAATAAATATTTGCTCTGTGAAAACGCATAATGGGTAAGGCAAGAAAAAATCCACAAGTGAGAGCAAACTGACTAAATTTCCAGAATTCAAGATAAAAACAAAGGCGTTCAGTGTAATGAATATCCAACAAGAGTTTAGGTGCCATTATTTCAAAAGTTACTAAAGTCATAAACCCAATTGCATGAAAAGAGTTCAGCAGCCGAACTGAAAAAGTGAAAAATAGATGCTTTCAGAAACAAAGAAGGCTTTATGATGTTGGATATAGACTACACTTGAGCACCTAATGCCGTTTTCAGATAGATACCCAGAAGAGAAGCATTTCCAACCTTATGAACTGGGTCACCCTTGCATGCCCTCCCCAGATAACAAAGCAGAACTACAGCTTACATACGCTTGCTCCACACAGTATCCAGTGCAATGGTGACTGTCAATAAATGTCAAACAACGGATTGGGATAGCTACACAAAAAAATCGCAGGTAAGAACCTAATTCTGCGATGACTATGGAGTGCTTGTTGTCGTTTAGTTGCTAAGTAGGGTCCGACTCTTTTGCAACCCCATGGACCTACAGCCTGCCAGGCCCCTCTGTCCATGGGATTTCCCAGGCAAGAATACTGGAGTGGTTGCCATTTCCTTCTTGAGGGATCTTCTCAACCCAGGGATCAAACCCGGGTTTCTTTATGTCTCCTGCATTGGCAGGCTGGTTCTTTACCACTAGCACCACCTGGGAAGCCTTAGCATGTAACATATTTTATATACATTTATACATATTATATGGGCTTCCCTGGTGGCTCGGATGGTAAAGAATCTGCTTGCAATGTGGGAAGACCCAGGTTCAATCCCTGGATCGGGAAGATCTCCTGGAGAAGGGAACAGCAACCCACTACAGTAAACTTGCCTGGAGAATTCCACAGACAGAGGAGCCTGGCGGGCTGCAATCCATGTGGTTGCAAATAGTCAGATATGACTGAGCGACTAACATAACAACACAGCACACATGTTATATACAATTGCACTTACCCCAGTGACTCAAAGTAAACTATAATCTTTTTGCCTGTGCTATTTTAGTGCAGCACTGCTACGCAGCGGACTCCATCTTTCACCTTATCTTCCTGGTTCCATTCTGAAGCACACATTTGCACACTGGGCTCCCACCAGTGACTAACCTAAGGAATGACTCTCCCAGGTGAAGTCACATTCAAGGGCCCACTCCCTTACACTACACTCTGACTCACCACACGGAGACCTCCTCCTGTTTCTAGACTTGAAGCCTGAACTCGAGAGTATGATGCATTCCAACTCTGGCTCTGGTACAGACTTTGGCCTCTAGGAAGTCACTGCGTCTTTCTGGAACATTTTTAAATAAAATATTTATGCAGTAACTTTCATGGCAAGTATTATGTATCTGCCACCCAACTACGGTGTGATAATAACAACCAATTTTCTAAAAATGACTGGTACTCTGGTAACTTTATGACCTCGCTGGATCCTCTTAACAAGCTCCCCTCAAAGGATGGTCCAATTATTCTTCCTGTTTCACAAACAAGGAAATCAAGGCTTGGTGAGTTCTCACATTATTTTTTCTGTTTTCCAGGAGAGGATCCAGAGGCTTAAAGATACTAACCAGAATCCACCTCACAGTAACTAGCTAACTGAGCAGCTCAGAAGCAGTAGACAGGATTCAAAGCCTTGTGGGGCTGATTTCAAAGACACTCCTTAGGAATGAGGCGGCTGAGAGCACTGCTGACAGACAGCCCTCTGCTCTCAGCCTCCTTTGGGGACCACTTTAGCAGAACAGAGTCACCTTGCCCAAGCTCATGCCCTCGTCCTGGGGTGACTGGCATCCAATGGCTGGTCCACAAGATATAAACACCTGGCCCTATGTACCCAACTCAGGACAGCTCTGAAGGGTCCTCCATCTTCAGAGCTCCCTACAGCTTCTGCTGAGGCCATGTCCTCCCAGCCTGACTTTTTCCTCTGCCCAGTCCTGCTTCCTTCCTCTCCCTTCCAGGGGTGCCGGCCCCCAGAGCACTCCCTGACAGACTTCTTCATCGTTATCTCCACCTCAGAGCTGGCCTCCCAGAAAACCTGACTGTAATATCCACATTCTCTTTACTGTGTTGCCTCAATTGCTTCATCTCTAAAAGGGGAGGCTGGATTCAGGGAACCCAACCTAGGTTTAGTTTTAAGACTGCAGTTGGCACAGGTGAAAAAGGTTAGGAGTCAGAAGAATCTGATTTCTATGATCATCTCAGCCACTTACTAGCTGCATGAGCTTGACCTCTGAGATTCCCACTTTCTAGACTATTAACAGGAATGACATGATCTACCTATCCTTCTATCAGAGTTGTTGAGAGCACCAGATTAAAAACGACAAAGCCCATAATCACGTAAGTTACTATTTTCATGATACGGCTTCTCAGGTGGTGCGGTGGTAAAGAATCTGCTGGCCGATACAAGAGATGCTAGAGAAAAGGGTTTGGCCCCAGGGTTGGGAAGATCCCTGGAGTAGGAGATGGCAACCCACTCTAGGATTCTTGCTTGAAAAATTCCATGGACAGAGGAGCCTGGCGTTCTACAGTCTATGGGGTCACAAAGAGTCAGACGATGACTGCATTTTTAAAATAGCTATTACTGTTAAATTTGTGGAAGCTGCCATAACTGGAGAAGACCAGCAAGGGCTAAAATGCTGCTACCCTACAATTCTCTGGGGAGACCCAGCCAAGGTTCTTGGCTCTCCAACCGCAAAGCCTGTGGCAACCCTGTCCAACTTGTATATCACGACGTACATCTCCGTTTATGGTATTCCTCCAGTCTCAGAGGACTGTCCTTGACCCTCTGCCCCTTTATCTCTAACTGGAGATTACTGCATGGATCACAAATTCTTCTTCTTCTTTTTAATTTTTATTGGAGTATAGTTGATTTACAATGTTGTGTTAGTTTCAGGTGTATGGGAAAGTGAATCAGTTATACATACATCCAATTTTTTTTGGATTCTTTTCCCATATAGGCCATTACAGAGTGTTGAGTTTCCTGGGCTATACAGTAGGTCCTTATTATTTATTTTATATACAGTAGTAGTATGAATATGTTAGTCCCAAACTCCCAATCTTCTCCCAAGAAGGCCTCATGCCTTCTTCTTCATCACTCTATTTTTTCCCCTTTACTGGCATGAGTTCCTGGAATTTATCTATTTTCTGTCCCGCTAAAACAGAGAATGAGATGGTTGGATGGCATCACCAACTCAATGGACATGAGTCTGAGTAAACTCCGGGAGCTGGTGATGGACAGGGAGGCCTGGCGTGCTGCAGTCCATGGGGTTGCAAAGAGCTGGACACAACCGAGCTACTGAACTGAGCTGAAAACCACCACGAGCACCAGTACCAAATCTTCTCATGCCCCTGTGTTCTTCTCCAGTTACTTCTCATCCCTTCCCTGTACCATCTGTGTCTATCTTCTTATTTCCCATTCCTCTATCCACTGATAACTGGCTTTGCCTCGGCTGGTTAAAGTCATCACAGACTTCTCATTTATGCTCATCTTACTGGACTGGTTGATTACATTTGACACATGAGATCACCTTATTCTTGAAGCTCTACTCATTTGGTTTCTGAGTCAACTCTTTCTTCACTTCAGTTCAGTTCAGTCGCTCAGTCATGTCTGACTCTTTGCGACCCCATGAATCGCAGCACGCCAGGCCTCCCTGTCCATCACCAACTCCCGGAGTTCACTCAGACTCACATCCATCGAGTTGGTGATGCCATCCAGCCATCTCATCCTCTGTCGCCCCCTTCTCCTCCTGCCCCCAATCCCTCCCAGCATCAGAGTCTTTTCCAATGAGTCAACCCTTCGCATGAGGTGGTCAAAGTTAAATCTGTTGTGAGCGCCTTTTCCTCTCATCATCTTTTTTTTTTTTTCTTCTGGCTATGTCATGTGGCATGTGGCATCTTGGTTCCCTGACCAGGGATTGAAATCATGCCTCCTGCAATGGAAGCATGGAGTCTTAACCACTGAACCATCAGGGAAATCCCTGACCATCTTTTAAACCTCAAGGTACTCCTAGGGCTTTACCCCTGGAGCTCATCAGTTAATAATTTCTAGTACCACCTTTGTGACAGTGACTGCCAAATCTTTATAGCTTGAATCTCCTTTAATTTTTGACTTGTATACTCTCCCTTACACTCTCCTTCCCTCTCTGGCACTGGCATCTAGCCAGTCACCTTAGCATTCTAAGTCTTCCTCTGCTCTTTCTCTCCACAGTTACTAAGTATTATCCTTTCTGCCTCCTAAATACGCCCTTATCTTTTAACCCCCTAAATATTTCTTGAATCCATTTTTCCTTTCCCACTCCAACCACTGTAGTATCAATTCAGGCTCTCACTGTCCTTTCTATACTTCTTCCATGACCATCTAGCTGGTCTTCCTGCTCCCAGTTTTAAAACCCTTAAATTTACTTTCTTCACAGTGGTAGAAGGATCTGTCTAAAACATAAATCTGATTAGACTGCTCCAGTATTACTTAGGACAATAACAGAAACACCAAATTGTCTAGTCACAGTATGCCTTCCCTGGTGGCCCACCACGTTCCAATCCTGGCCCACCTCTCTGGCTACATCATCAGTAACCTCCTATCCCCAGCTTTATGCTGCAGTAACTACTACATGCTCATAACCCCCCGTACTCACCACGCTGCTCCGTGCCTCCACCCTTGGCCACACTGTTGTCCCTTCCACAGAACACCACTCTTTCCCCCCTGGCCTGGCTAACCCTTCCTCACTCAAGACTCAGTTGACTTGTCATCTCCCTGAGGAAGTCTTCCTTGATGGTGCAGGAAGGATTAGGTGTCTCTCCTCAGGATGCCTGTGACAGTGCCTGTTGCCATCACTGCAAATCTAAATTGCTTCAAAATCACTAACCTCCTTTTCCTGACAAAAAAATCTTGGTGGCTTAACACATTAGTCACATATTTTGCTCACACACCTTCAACCTGGGCAGAGCTTGGTGAGAAGGGCTTGTCTTTGCTCCACACAGTGTAAGTCAGGGCAGCTCTCCTGACGCCGGGGAAGCTACTCCCTCGATGGTTCATTCACAGAGCTGACAAGCGGGTGTTGGCTGTTAGTTCCTCTCCACCTGGGTGTTTGACTGGGGCCATTCAGACTTCTTCATGACATGGTAGCTGGGTTCCAGGAGTAAGTGCTCCAAGAGACAGGAAGTGGAAGCTGCTAGGTTCTTAAGGCCTGAGTCCAGAAACTGATACAGTTTCTGAGTAGAAATGGAATGTATGCATGCATGTGGGCTAAGTCTCTTCAGTCGTGTCTGACTCTTTGTGACCCCATAAACTGAAGCCTGCCAGGCTCTTCTGTCCACGGGATTTCCCAGGCCAGGATACTGGAATGGGTTGCCATGTATCCAGGGGATCCTCCTGACCCAGGGATGGAACCCATGTCTTCTGTGGCTCCTCCACTGCACTGGGAAAGCCCAGAAATGTAACAAACTTCTGCTGTAATGTATGGTCACCCAGGCACAGGGCCCAGATTCAAGGGGAGGAGGGTTAGAGTCCTACCTTCTGACGAGAGGCATGTCAGAGACTTTGGGGGGCCATGTTTTAAAACCACCATACTCTTCTATTGGACCATGAGCTCCTTGAGGAACTCATCGTCAGGCTATGTGTTTGCTGAACAAATTTATTCATTCCTGGGCCAAACTACCATCAGAGAACTTCACATTAACTTGCACCAAGGAGGCTGATTCCAGACAACCCATTTATCAATTACCAAGAGGATTAAGGCTCAAAGGAAATTAGGCTGAAAGTCTTAGAGCATTTTAGAAGTTGGAGGGATTTATTATAAGCTAATCAAATTATAGTCTTTCATTTTACCAAATCAAACCAAACAAAAAACCTGAGGTGCACAGATAAAAGAATACAGCAAAGACTCTATGTGGGTCAGTTACATAAAAAAGCGATTCATAATTTACTATATATAGGAAGTACATGCTATTTATTTGCTCACTTTCTTTCCTTTAGCAAGTCAGTTAATTAAACCTCAGAGTCTGAATGATGAGCATTGTTCATTTTCTTTCTTTTAAAGGGGAACACTATTTACTTTTGTGAGCTGGGTCCCATTGACAACTATCATTGTAATTCAGTCATCTGATGATGCACTATGTGTCTGAGAAAAATGTTCTGTGGCACATCAGTGACTCAAATACTATGCACTGACATGCATCCAGCCATTAAACAGAGCACAGGAAGGTGCATAAGATCTCAGTTATGAGGCATCTTTAAACATGACTGACTCAAACACAAGTGTTAACAACAGAGGAATTTGAGTTTGAATCATTAAATTAACAAAGTCGAAGGAAATGAAATAATCTGACATTATAAGGTTCAAATTACAAACCTAATTCTAAAAGTTGAATTCTGAACAAATTGTTAAAAAATCAGAATATAGAGAGAAAACTGATTATAGCTTTAGAAACACACATTTAGACTCAAAAATATTTAATTTATTCCAAGCTTTCTGAGGAGTTTTCAAAACATTAGATAATCTTATAGGAGAAGTTATAATGACTTTAAATACCCCCACCCTCCCAAATTGGTGGGGACTATCAATTCACTGAACACACAGAAGCATTTTACCAAGAAAGTAAAATCAGTTTTCCCCTAGGGAATATACCCTGCCCCCCACCCCACCCCCAAATTCTTTCCTGTGTGGCAGAATGCTGAGGAAAGGTAACTTCCTAAATAGTTAGTTTGTAGATCAGACTGCCTATACAACTTCATTTTAAGCTATCAGAAGGAAGGGCACAACACTAATTTAGCAACTCTCTAGTAAAGGTAAGTCACATGGGATGCTGGTTTCACTAGACAAACTAAGGGGTATATTTATAACATTATCTGCATTCCCTACCCAATGTTTATGCAGTGACTACGTCTTGCCCAATATAACAACTGAGAAAAAACAAGATCCTTAGTAACAGATCAGAGATAAACTGGAAAGAAAAAGAAAAAATCCAAAACGCTTGCAATCCATCTGAAACATACTGTAGGAATTTCCAAACCCCCATCCACAAAGCCTGCATCTTTATTGTTTACAGAAGAAAGAAAGATTGTCCCGAGGGGTTAATCATTATCACAGTACTTTATGTACCATCTAGAAGCAAGACATTGGGCACAAAATGGTTTAGAATGTGTGTGAGCTCATGTGTGTATGCTCAGTTGCGTCTGACTCTTTGTGACCCGAGGGACCGTAGCCCACAAGGCTCCTCCGTCCATGGGATTTTCCCAGCAAGAATACTGCAGTGGGCTGCTGTGCCCTCCTCCAGGGGATCTTTCTGACCCGGGGGTCGAACCTCCGTCTCCTGCGCTTCCTGCATTGCAGGTGGATTCTTTACACCTGAACCACTGGAGAAGACCATTCAGATCTGTGTACACCTGCTAATTCAGATTGTCTAATAGATAAGCTCAACATCCTTCAAGACAAGGCAACATGGAGTTCACATAAGCTTAAATAATCTTCCAACATATTTGCCTCTTTCAGATGGAACCTAGCTTAAAGAGACGTGGCAGTACCCTGGAGTGGAAAGGGAAGGACAGTTATCTCTTTACCATCAGAAACTGCAATACAAAAAACCCCAGTAATACTAGCTACAGCTGATGGACAGTCTACCATTTGCCAGGCACAATATTAGGTGCTATATGTGTACTTTTATTCCCCACCACAGTCTTTAGATATAAGTTCCACTTGTGAATCCTTGGACTTCCCTGGTGGCTCAGACTGTAAAGCGTCTGTCTATAATGTGGGAGACCTGGGTTTGATCCCTGGGTGGGGAAGATCCGCTGGAGAAGGAAATGGCAATCCACTCCAGTGCTATTGCCTGGAAAATCCCATGGACAGAGGAGCCTGATAGGTTACAGTCCATGGGGTCGCAAAGAGTCGGACACAACTGAGCGACTTCACTGTGAATCCTTGTATTACAGTAAAGAAAAGCAAGGCTCAAGGCAGTAAAGAGATCTGCTCAAGGGACACGTGAGGGTGATCTGAACAGCCCAGCTCTGCTCCAGAGCTTGAGTCCTGAATTTATGAATTGCTCACTCCATATGTAATTGTTCATTTACTTTAATTTAGGTACTGCTTCCATAAACCATACAGATGAAACATGTGCTCTTATTATAAAATAATTTAGAAACAGATTCACACAATTGATTTTCAAACCATTAACAACATTAAAATACAGCTGACCCTTGAACGACACAGGAGTTAGGGGCACTGACACCTCTACCCAGGTGAAAATCTGAGTATAGGTGAATCCATATAGTTAAAAAATGTGTTGAGGGTCAACTGTGTTTCTTCAGTTATAAAATGCACCATTATTTTCCACACTAAGCAGAAAAAAAAAATTGCTGCCAGTTACAAGATGACAGTAAGACATGTACCAATTTTAGAGATATTAAAACATGAAGATACTTGTCTTAAAAACTGATGAGGGACTTCCATGATGGTCCAGGGGTTAAGTATCCACCTTCCAATGAAGGGGACGCAGGTTCAGTTTCTTTTTGGGGAACTAAGATCCCGCATGCCATGGGGCAACTAAGCCTGAGCACCTCAGCTAAAGAGAAGCCCAGACACAGCAACTAAAGGTCCCACGTGGACAACTAAGACCCAACACAGCCAAATCAATGAATATATATATACTGAGGAAACACACACACTGATGAAATACAGTGTGTTTATTTTGCCTACTTGTTCCTATTTACTGTCCCTTTCCAGTTTCATACATTAGCTTCTCTTTACTTACTTAATTGTTGGTGTTCCCAGAATTAGTTCCAGCCTCTTTTTTTTTTTTTTTTTGCTGATTACTCTCTCCCCCTGGGCAATCTCATCTATTTGCAAGGTTTCAACCACCACCTGGTAAGGATATTGTAGCTGTCTTTCCCCAGACCATATTTGCAATGGTTTACCTCCAAACTGATATTGTGTTAATTTTTTAAACTCAATATGTTAAAAAAAAGTCAAACTCACTGTCCTTATCCAAAGCCTGCTTCTCCTTCCAGGGTCTATCTGGTGGTGATGGCATACTGGAGTATATACTCAAGAAAAGACTTTACACGTTCAAGTTCAAATCTCAAGCTTTGACACAGTCCCCTGTCAGACTAACTTTCCGATGGCAGTAAAGATTAATTCAGCTAATTTATAGAAATAACTATCACATGGTCTAATACATAAGACAGAGGATGAGATGGTTGGAGGGCATCACCGACTCAATGGACATGGGTTTGGGTAGACTCCAGCAGTTGGTGATGGACAGGGAGGCCTGGCGTGCTGGGGTTCATGGGGTCGCAAAAAGTCAGACACAACTGAGTGACTGAACTGAACTGAATACATAATAGGCCCTCAATAAATAGTTGCTATTCAGCTATTATTAGTTAATGAGGCCCTCTTCTGCCTAGGAACATAAGTTGAGAAAGATCCCAGGGAGAAGGGAAAGGCTACCCACTTCAATATTCTGGCCTGGAGAACTTCATTGACTGTATAGTCCCTGGGATCTTTCTAACCCAGGGATCGAACCCAGGTCTCCTGCATTGCAGGCGGATTCTTTACCAGCTGAGCCACAAGAGAAGCCCAAGAATACTGGAGTGGGTATCCTACCCCTTCTCCAGTGGATCTTCCCAACCCAGGAATCAAACAGCTATGAGGGAAGCCCATTCATAAACATTTATAAACAACATTATTATCAACATAAGCCTCACTATTTAAAGATCAAGATTCAGATTGATTTAAAATATAAAAACTAATAAATGTTTGGAAGTAACATGACAAATAAGTGATAATCAGAAAGAAATTATAGCTATAATAATCTCAGGTAAACCTGAATTCTTGAGAATAAAAATGAAACAAGTGGGTTATTTTAAATTAATGACTTCACCTATAAGGAAATAACAGACTCATGCTATAAACATTTCAACAGCTATCAACTGAGATATACCACGTTTACTTTCAAAAAGAGAAGGATAAAAAAAATTCAAGAGTACTATAAGATTCCAGCATCTCAGTTTTCTGATTAGTTAGAGGGATAGAAAAACCTGAGAGGATGTAGAAGGCATGCTGTTTTGGGAAAATCCATTGTGAGCATCTTTACACTTCCATACCAACAGGCATACAAATAAAGTAGTTTTCCTCAGTGTTTTTAGAAGTCCATGCCACCTTTAAAGAAACTTAAAAAAAAAAAAAAACAAAAAAACCCTCAATCCTGCCTTTAATGCTTAAAGTGTTTTTTTTTTTAATCTCAAACTTAAAATATTACAACAATGGCAGATTTTGGAGGAAAAAAATTTTTAATTGAAGTAGAACTGACCTACAACACTGTTAGTCCCAGGTGTACAATGTAGTGATTCACTACTTCTATACATTGCAAAAGCACCACCGCAGTAAGTCTAGTTACCATCTGTCACCACACAAAGCTATTATAGTAATATTGACTGTATTCCTTATGCTGTACATTTCATTCCCATGACTCATTTATTTTGTAAGTGGAAGTGTCTACCTCTTAATCTCCCTTACCTATTTCACCCATCCCCTCACACCCCAACCCTCTAGCAACCACCTGTTTGTTCTCTGTATCTATGAGTCTGTTTCTGTTTAGTTCTGTTTGTTCGTTTTCTTTTTTAGATTCTACATATAAGTGGAATCACATGGTATTTACCTTTTTCAGTCTGATTTATTTCACTTGGTTCACCTATGTGGGTGCAAATGGCAAGATTTCATTCTTTTTATGGCTAATAGTCCATTATATGTGTGTTTATATATATACATATATATATAATTTCTTCATTATTCATTCATTTACCAATGGACATTTAGTTTGCTTCCATATCTTGGCTATTGTAAAAAATGCTGCAATAAACATAGGGGTTTATATATCTTTTCAAACTAGTGTTTTTATTTTCTTCAGAAAAATACCCTGAAGTGGAATTGCTAGATTGTATGGTAGTTTTATTTTCAACTTTATTAAAAGCTTCCATACTGTTTTCCGTAATAGTAGTACCAATTTACCTTCCCACCAACAGTGCACAGGCTTCCCTTTTCTCCACATCCTCGCCAACACTTGTTATTTGTTGTCTTTTTGGCATCAGCCATTCTGGCAGGTGTGCGGTGTTCTCTTGCTGTGGTTTTGATTTGCATTTCTCTGATGATTAGTGGTGATCATCTTTTCATGTGCCTCTTGGCCATCAGTATGTCTTTGGAAAAATGTATCCTCAGTCTCTGCCCATTTTATAATTGGTTTGGGTGTTTTTGATGTTGAGGGAAACAATTTTTTTGCTTAAAAGCCTTGATCAACATAAGCACTGAGTATTCTTGCTTGATGAAAACGTTTGCCTTCCAGCCTAAGTGGTGTACAAAACAAGAATTCAACGTGGGCCACGCTGATCAAACTGCTTTGCTTTTTTAGTCACAGATGGAGAAAAACCCGCCTTGTGGATGAAATGAGGGACATTCAAAGTCCACTAATTTGTTTTGGAGTAAACAGGGAAACATTTTATTTAAAATTCTTCAAAGTGATTTTTCTAGAAGCTATTTTGGCAACAGAATAAAACTTCAGCTATAAACACTTGCCACAAGGACCTTCCAGCAAAGACTGAATGCAGGTGAGAAAAGTATTCCTCACAAACTCTCAATGGATTTTCAGCTGTGAGTTGAAAAGCTATCATCCGAATTTGTTCTTCACACAGATTAAGCTAAATTTTTCCCCTCCCTGAGCCTTTTTTGCTTTCTTTTTTTTTTTTGAGAAATTCAGTAAGTCAGAAAATTAAGAGGCTTGGTACAACTTAATGCTTTGCAAAGTGGACTCTGGCACTAGACTGAGTTGCAAAGCTGGTTCTGCCAATTATTAGCTGGGCGCCCTGGGGCAACCTACTAAGACTTCCTGTACCTCGGTAGCCATATCTGTAAAATATGTAAAATACTATCTGTACCTATTTCAGATGACTGTTTTGAGCAGTATACGAGATAGTACACGTAAGGCATCAGAAAAACATCTAGCTTGCAAGAAGCACTTGAAAAATGTTTGTGAGCCTTATTAGTACAGCTAAATTTTGGCTGTAAACACTTAATGTATGAAGTACTGTAATGAAGTTGGGTTTCACGCCTTGAAGTTTCAGTTCTTTGTATATAAAACTTTGAAAAACATCTTCCAAATGTTATGCTTTGCTGAATGCTTGCAAGTTTGAAGCAGTTGCTTTTGTCTTTATTGTCTTAGAAACAGAGTGAATATTATCCTTCAGTTCATAAATCTTTCCAAGCACTTCTCCTTTTGACACGACTGAAAAGGTCTAACAGAATACGTTGTTGTTGTTTAGTCGCTAAGTCGTGTCCTGCTCTTTTTTGAGTCCATGGACTGTAGCCCGCTAGGCTCCTCTGTCTATGAATATGGGACTGGGTTACCATTTCCTTCTCCAGGGGATCTTCCCAACCCAGAGATCAAACCCGCATCTCCTGCATTGGCAGGCGGACTCTTCACCACTCAGCCACCGGGGAAACAGAATATGAGGCAATATAAATATTCACTGATTATTTCTTCTCATAGTTTGATTTCAATTTTTAACATTAAAACCTTCAATTCATTTGGAATGTATTTTAATGTGGAATATAAGGGCTTCT
Source organism: Oryx dammah (assembly GCF_014754425.2). NCBI lineage: Eukaryota > Metazoa > Chordata > Mammalia > Artiodactyla > Bovidae > Oryx > Oryx dammah. Next base: position 27,114,173 of record NW_024070203.1, read on the forward strand.
CTGGTGGCTCAGATGATAAAAGAATCAGCCTGCAATGTGGGAGACCTGGGTTTGATCCCTGGGTTGGGAAGATCCCCTGGAGAAACTTCAGATTTAAGTCGTGTCATTAAAGCATTAGCCAATGGTTCCAATTTTTTTTTTCTTGAATAAACCAACTTTCCCCCATGATCTGAAAATCTACCACACACCAAAATTTCACATGTGCTTACTGCAGTATTTTTCTGTTTATTTCTTATTGTTTTCTCAGTAGAAAAAGGGGCTTGATTACATTGGTTAGTCACTGAATCACCAGAGTAATGCCTTGGTGATAGAAATAAATGGCTGAAAGAGGTTTCCTCTCCCAACTTCAACAGGTTTAATGGATTTTCTAATGATGCTAGGTACATTATTGAAACAAATCCAAATTTATCATATGTACAATTCTTTCAATATGCTGGCAGATTTTATTCTAATATTTCACTTAAGATTTCATAAGTGTAGATTTATGTGAAAGTGTTCTTAACTTTTAAGAAAAAGACAAAACATGGAATTTGGTCATAAGTCACCCAAGTTTCTTAAACTAGGAAATGGTCCCTATTTTCCCAAGGTGTAAAACAGATTAGCTAACACAGAAAATATCCATTCCTTTAAGATCTGACAAAATTTAACAATTAATATGTCTAGGATTTTTATGTTTGGGAAGGAAAGGACCTTTCTTTTAATCTTATTTTTGTAAATGTCATTCACAGTTTTGACCATTCTGAGTCCATTTTGGTTATTTTTGCTTTAAATCTACTTTTGGCCATTCATTTTGCAGATTTAATTCATTGTTGTAATGTTAAATATATTACTCTTTTCAAATCCATTAGAAAAAATTCCCTTTGCATCTATGGTTACAAACTTCTCTTTTTTTTTCTTTTAAAGGTGTGCCTCAGGATATTATGGTTAGATTAAAAAAAAAAATCAAATCCCTGCCTTTTAACAGAACAGTGTAGTCACTGTGTGGAAAGTTCAGGTTTAATTTTAAACTGTATCCTGTTTTTTATGCTTCCAAAACTTCTGCTTTCCCCCTCATTCTTACCCAGTTGATTAGGAAGTTATTCATTCTATTTCTGCTTAAGCACTGCTTGACTTTACTTTCTTGATCCTGTTATTTCTTAATTAATGTCAATAAGAAAATGGCATTAAAAAAAATTTCCTTTACTCTTTCATCTTCCCTCTGCCTATCAAACTCCTGAAACATTTTGTAATCACAGATCCCCATTACTATAAGTCTGTTTCAGTATTCTTTTTTGAGAACTCATTTATCATTAGTCTTATGAGTGAGTGAGTGAAGTTGCTCAGTGGTGTCCGACTCTGCGACCCCGTGTACTGTAGCCCGAGAGGCTCTTCTGTCCACGGAATTTTCCAGGCAAGAATACCGGAGTGGGTTGCCATTTCCTTCTCCAGGGGGTCTTCCCCACCCAGGGATCAAACCCAGGTCTCCAGCATTGCGGGCAGACTCCTTATTGTCTGAGCCACCAGGGAAGTCCTATGACTTATGACTTAGTACTATATTAACAATTCTTATTCACAATTAATTGCATACCACTTAAAAAAAAATCACCCTACTATCATTTCTTCCCCTTCTCAGGTTCTTTACTCTTACTACTTATTTGGCTCTTGCAAGTCTTTGCATAATTTCCCCCCTCCAGGGCAAGCACATGACTGGGATATTTTGCAAGTCATTCACTGTCAATGATGATCTCTGTGCTGCCCTTTCAAGATGCCTCAGCTGGCTGTAAAATTTGAGTAACAACCTTTTCCTGTTGATATCTAAAGTGATGCTCTGTTGCTTTTAGAATATAGTGCTACCACTTAACTGGATACAAATTTATTCTCCTTCTTTCATATGGATAACAACTTCTCCCTCACTCCACTTTATGCCACCCCCACATGATGTTTAGAGTTTATTCATTTTTTAAATACAACAATTTTGTTAGAATACATTTAAAGAGTGAATTCTTTCATCATTATTATTCTCTTAGTTACAGCTTTCTTGAGATATAATTCACATAGCATAGAATTTCCTCATTATTTACTGCTGGCCACCTTTGATGTCAAGATTCACGATTCCCTTCAGCTAAAGTGGTGGTGAACCTGTGACATTTAATATGTAAGCTCGGGTTATCAGAGGCCTATCTGATAGGCCCTGAAGCTGACTGTTGCTGCCACACTGCGCCTCCTCCCTTCTGTTCCACTGGCTCCATCTTGGAACACGCTTTACATTCTTCACATACTCCTGGCTTTCTCACCAGGTTCCTCTTCTTTCTCCATTGTTTTGCCAGGTCCAATCCTCACCCTTCCTCTCTCATTCTATACACTCTTCCTGGGTAATCTCATCCACTTTGGGGCTCCACCTGTCACCTCTATCAGTAGTTCTCAAGCCCCTCCCTGAATACTGTTTCTGCAGAAGCATTCTTCCATCAGTAGCATCTCTCATCAGACACAGCAATTCACAACTGCAGGGACATTCTGAAATCTCAGGAGGTACATTTATAGCTTCAAGAAGCACTTGTCTGGGAACCTTTAGTTGGAGACACACGTTTGCTCCATCTGTGGAGGACAGCACCCACCATCCACTTGAGCTGTCCAGTCCAGGGGCCTGGGGGGTCACAACCACTAGACCTGAAGATACAGATGGTACAGTTCACCACCACATCTCACAGAGCGTCTAACTCAAAGCAGCACAACGAGGATCTGCTGAAGGAATGAATTCAATCACTAATCACTGTGGTTTCTAATTCATACCCTTTCGACTCATCCTCTTCTTTTCATTCGCACTGTCAGAATTTTAGTTAATGTCACGATTATTGTCTACTGGCTACTAGTGATGTCTCCCAGCCTCGAGTCCTGCTTCTCCCAACCCATTCTTCACGCTAGAGTTATCTTTTTCAGTTTATAGATCAGTTCTTACCATCCCTCAACTTAAGGTCCTTTAAAATCAAACCTAAATTTCTCAACAGATATATAAGTCTCTAATTCTCTTGACTTTGTACGTAGCATTTCTTCTACTTAGAACAACTCAGGTATCAATGTAAAGAGAATTTATTGATGCCCCAAAGCTGAATTAAACACTCATCTTTTGTGCTCTCTGAAGTACCCTGTTCTTTTCCTACTACTGTACATATACTGTATTACAACTGTGTGTTTACTTGTCTGTCTCAACTACACTATACATTTTGATAGGTGGGCCAATGTCCTTTTCACTGTATCTCAATGCCCTGCACAGTGCCTGGAACAGAGAAGGCTTTCGATGAGTGTCTGGTGAATGAATATCACTAGTGACCACAGAAGTAGGTAACTTTGGAATTTCATCACAAGGACTCTGAACCCAGTGGGATCCATAAATAAATACGAAGAGGCCATAAACACCATGAAATCGTACCCACCATTTTTTGAGAGTAGTTTTCAGACTGTGTGAAGAGTCAATAATCCTAAAAACTTTAAAAATATCCCTGTTGGAGTTTATTTGGTTAGAAAGAAACTTGCTAAAGTATATTACAAATGAACAAAAACAAAACGTAAATACATAAACACAACACACAGACACACTAATATACATACACAGGGACTGACTGAATTATATCAAGCCTTATGGTAAATCTTTTATTGGAAAGGGACAAGAATCAGAAAGTTAAGAGGGCTATAGCAGGACTGAAGAAAACCAGACGATGCCAGAAAAAGAATTTAGAAAGATAGAACAGAGAATGAAAAGGAAATTCGGTCTACTCTGTCATTTCATATAGGCTCCTTATGTAGCCAGCCTGTGAAAGGTTAGGGCTTTACAAAGGATGTCCCAAGTCTGAAGATATCTGTATAGTTTTGAAAACTGCACCTTCAGCTTGCTGTAATGCTGCCCAACTTCAGCATAATTCTGTCTCACCAGCCTAGTTGTCTTTTCAGTTCTGTCCAGTGAATCTCTGTCTTGACACTGACCTTTGACAGAAGGAAAGAAAGAAAAAAGGCAGGCAGTCGCCTGGGCTCATGAGAAAAGAGACACAGAAGAGTAAGTCAAATGCTCATTACTTTTCAGGTAACCATCTTCCTCTGGCTCACTCTATTCCTTTATCTTTACTTAGGGTAAACTTTATATACTTCTTTATTTGCAAGAATCTTGACAAGATATCATGTACTTTGGTAAAGTAAGGAAATATACTTAAGTTCTGAAAAAATACAGGCAGTTTTGAGAGTTGTGTGTGTGTTTTTTTTAAATAAATGTCGACGATGGTTACGTTAGCCTCTACTCACTAATTAAACATTTAATGAAACTAGAAATACGATTTTTCTTTCTTTTTTGGCAGAGGGGAGGTTATTTCCATATAGCATGTAATATACTATACAGCCTGGTTTGCTTTAGAAGATGCTACCTTTTGTATCATAAGATTCCGTTACTGATTCACTAAAGTAGGACAAGTACTTCAGAGGTGGTGACAGGCTTGGTTTTGAGTGTTCTGATGCTACCCAGGCTAACTTCCACTATGGACCTCCTGTCGGGTCCTCAGTATAGCTACTGGTCTTACATTCAGGCTGTCTCTGGCTGTGAAACACATCTTGTTCACATGGGAATGAAAAATGGACTCTTTCCTCATTATCATAATCTTTCATCCAAAAGAAATAAAAGCCAGAGGATGGTAAATCTGGTCAAAAAGCCCGAAAAATTTACTGACTGGTTAAACAGCATCTTAATAATCAGGAATGGCCCACAAACCTATAAAGCAATTCATCCCCATAGTATTCATTTAACATCAGTCTACAAGAATAACTGATATACAGAGATAGCAGTCTCATGAATTTTACATGTGCCTTATTTTACAGAACTCCACTGTATAAAATAGACAAAATTGTGGTTGTCAAAACAATAGTTTTAAAGAACCAAGTAAGTCTTAAAGATTCTGTATTTTTCTGTCCTATTTGAGATCTTTTTGTCTTAATCTACCAATAAAATATAGATTACTTTAAATCAAATTGATAACTGAGGATTGCTCTAGGTACCTTCTTGCTAAATTTATAGTGAAATGTAGTGATCAATTATTCTGGCTGGAAGTTGGGGTGACAGGGGAGGAATAGGAGAGAAAGAGGAAAAATTTCCATTTACCAAAGTCCCACCTGATAGTGTACTTATGTAATACAAGAATCAAATTTTTTTAAAATTCCAGATACACTTGAGAGTTGTAGTGAGTTTTGCCCTGTTATCTACTCTGATATCCTTTTTGACAAGGTATTGCTGTTAATGATTTACTGAAATCTGGTTTACATTCCGTTAGGTAAGCAGAACATGGCGTTGAGAACTTGTGCTTTATTTTTTCCATAGCAGTGTGTGGAATTTTGAAACCCTTTCAAATGCTACTGGGACTGTTTGGAGGAAAGAGAAAGATGAGAATGGAAGAAAAAAAAATTCTATAACCTCGTTCATTGCCTGCTCTACTTGCATCCTTATCCTTAATCTTGTCGAACTCATTCTGTCCTCCATCTTCTTTGGGTTTCACTGCTGCAAGAGAGACCCAGGTTAGGAATTGACTTGAGTATGATGCCAGGATCGATGCTGACAATGAGATGAGAGCCAGAAGTGAAGCCGCAAGGGGCTGTGAAGCCAGAACTGGAAATGAGTTGTTGGGGGTTCTCAGCATGTGGCATCTATATAACATCATACATTCCATTTACCCAAATGGGTATGAAATTCACCAAACCAATAATACTCACCCAGAGGATAAGGGTCTACTATCACTGACACAGTATTATTTGGTACTCTTCAGCTGAAATGCACACATTATTAAGATGTTCTAACATACTACTTCTGGGAAGACCTTTTCTGGTGAAGTGTGGAATGGAAAGGGAACATGGAGCAAGATGACATGGATGGCATCACCTGGGAAATCCAGCAGTCCGCTCCAACAGATGCCCACAAGGTAGTATTTACCTTGATGAGCCTTGCAGACTCTGATACCCGATCTCACTGACTGGACCCAGGAATGCAGACTCATGCTAACAAAACTCACAAGACACTGATGTATAAAAAAAAAAAAAAAAAAAGAAGGCGACTTTATTATTTACAGTGAACAACAGAAGAATCAGGCATACTGACTCTGCATCAGTCTGACAGTGATGACTCTGCATCAGCCCGATAGTGCATTATCTCCTTAGGAAGGCAAATCACCAGAGGGAAGCTTGGTGCACACGGAAGCAGAGCAAGTGGAGTTAATTACGCAGGATTCCAGTGCAGAATGGCATGAGGCTCTGCAGCTCTGTACCACAGGGCTATCCACCTGCCACACAGGTTGGATGCTTGCCTCCACCTGGCAGGTGCTATTGGTCAGACAGTGCTTTGTTAGGTATCGTGACAATTTCATTAAGAATTTTCCTTTTCTTCTGTTTTGCAGAGAGAGAAAATGCTCTCCTGAGCATTTTTCCATGTTTGTATGTTTTAAAGATGTCAGTACCATCAATCAGGTTAGTCAAATCTCTGCGCCCAGAGTCCTTATGTCTCGTAAGATCACGTTGCCTTTCTTGACTTTAATCAGTTAGACGTTCATTTCTTAGTTTAATTTTCAGAGAGTATTTGCATTTTTCTGCTTTCTGGGATCAAGAGGGGCACCACATGGTGGACTCCACATTTGCCTACAGGTTCCACAAAGTGTCAGTTAAATTCAAATCAACCTGTATTCACTGTGCCAACTTTACACCCACTGCTGTGCCAGATACAAAATAATATTCAAAAGCATAACGAGAGACTCTAAGGAGACACTGTATCTACTGGATACCTACAGTCCTAAATTCTTTTAAAGGTATATTTATTCATTTTTTACTAGCATTTATAGATCCTATCCTCTATATGAGGATTAATTAGATACAAGAAATATAATGATAAAAATTGTCTTGTTCCCTTTAAGAGCTTACAGTCTAGCAAAGGAACAAGACATTTAAACAAAAAAAAAACCAACAGGTATTGTGCCAAATGGTATGGAACCTGGTGGAAGGAATACTTTTTTTAAATCTAAGGGCAGAAACAGAAGCCATCCTTTTTAATCTGTTTTTTAAAGTACTAAATAATAATGAATATTTTTAAAAATTAACAGTGGTTTGAAGCACAAAGTATAATAAATTTCTTTCTCGCTTCTTCCCCACCCCTATTCTATCTCTCAAGGTTATCCTCAGTAGTTGGAGAATACTTTCACATCTTTTTTGTGTATATGAAACACACACATAAACTTTTGCATTCCCAAACACATATATTTTAAAATTTCTGTATTTTATCAATGTGTGGAATTTATATATTACACATTCTATTCATAGAACATAAACACACATGCACATATACATTTATATAATGCACACGTGTGAGATCATATTATTGTTATCTCTCACATCTAACTTTTTGTTTTAAATTATAACACATACACAGAAAAGTACACAAAACAAAAATGCCTAGTTTAGAAAATAAATTACCCTACTGAGCTCCCACCAGGTCCATAAACAGAGGATTCTGAGTACCCCAGAAACTCTGCACCACCCCCAAATCATTATGCTAATCTTAATCTTAATCATTTACTAGCTTTCTATGTAGTGTCACTACCCAATGCAGGCAAAGTCCAAATTTGCCTGCAGTAGCAAATGCCCTCAAGGAAAAAGCAGTGTAAATTCTGAATTTTCATTCTTTTTGATGCAATGGTAAATGGAACTGCTTCTTGAATTTCTCTTTCTGATCTTTTGTTGTTAATGTATAGAAATGCAACAGATTTCTGTGTATTAATTTTGGAACCTGCAACTATACCAAGTTCACTGATGAGTACTAGCAGTGTCCTGGTAGCAACTTTAGGATCTTCTATGTATAGTCATGTCATCTGCAAACAGTGACAGCTTAACTTCTTCTTTTCCAATTTGGATTCCCTTTACTTCTTTTTCTTCTCTGACTGCTGTAGCTAGGACTTCCAAAACTATGTTGAACAAAAGTGGTGAGAGTGGACATCCTTGTCTTGTTCCTGATCTTAGAGGGAATGCTTTCAGCTTTTCACCATGGAGTATGATGCTAGCTGTAGGTTTGTCATATATGGCCTTTATTATGTTGGAAATATGCACCTCTATGCCCACTTTCTGGAGGGTTTTTATCATAAATAGGTGCTGGATTTTGTCAAAAGCTTTTTCTGTCTAAGTTTCTTTGAACTCTTGTTTTTCCTTACAGTTCCTTAGAATTTCAGGACTTTGCTACTCTGAGGATGTTTTCTTGTACATATATTCAACAACTTCAATAATTTTCAGCAAGAAAATTGTTCAAATAACTTAATCAGCCATATTTCCAGTAACAAAAATTGGTGACACGTCTCAATTTCTTCCTGTGTTACAGTTCTAAGGATAAATGTAGATTCTTATCTACTAGATTCTGACCCCACAGGGATTATGAGAAGTAAACATCTTTGATTTTCCACAGCATGAATAGTGAAACATGCAATAAATGCACAAAGACTAAAGAATAAGCGAATGGAAAAGAGAAGGAATATGTAATTATCCTGCCCTTGAAGAGTTTCCATTTTCCTTCTGCGAAGGAAGATGAGATATATATGTATAAAACAATTTGACACAATGAAGAGGCATGTTTAAATGAAATCACTTATATTCACTGACATGGACAGATTTCCAAGATACAGCATCAGATGGAAAAAGAAAGTTATAAGATGGTGTATGTGTGTAAAATATATCTAAATCTATAGCTATCTCCATGTATATAAACATGTATGTGTGTAATATATGCCATGTATATTCTTGCTTATATGCAGAAATATGACAGTAAAGACACATAATGGTGGTTACCTCTGCAGATTGGAATTGGGAAGCCAGGAGCAATCTTTTCACTTTCAAATATCCTATGTAATAATTTTACATGAAGCATATATTACTTTTATAGTTAGGGGGAAATTTTCAAATTATATTCAAGGGCAAACATACCTGACACAGGAAATCAAGAACTAAAAACATCCAGAAACCAGACCCCAATAAATGGTTATTTTGAGACAGTCTGCCATCTTCTCAGTTGGTCAGCTTTCCAAATAAAGTCATACTTCTTCCCTCAAAAAAATAAAAATAGCCAGGAAGACAGCTATTACTGGGGAAGGCTTATTTGAAAAGGTAGGACTTGAAATGGGTCCTGCAGGACTGGCAGAACATAAGTTAGAGAAGAGGAATGGGGGGGAAGTGGCCTTGATGAACAAGAGTTGTGCTGTGATCAGACAGCAGGGAAAGAGTTAGAATGGCACCCAGAGAGGCCATGAGGAAGTGCATTCACCTGGCTAAAACTAACTCCAGTTTACACTGAGAGGCAGGATTAAACAGACATAGAGTCAGGGTCTAAAATGGTGAAATCTCATCAATATTAAGTTTATAATTGGGTTGATGGGAAATAGAAGTCAATACGAGACAATACTCGTCAAATGGAGTAGTTTGTGCAGAATGAGATCAAAGGAGAAAGACCCCTGGTAATTCGCAGTGTTAGATTAATAACAATTGGTTTTTACTAAGTTGAGAAATGCAGTTTTGGACTATTCAATTGTTGCAGTGGGTAAAACTTAGCAATACTTTGTTCAAAATCAAAAGTCTCTACATTTGACTTTAAGGAAGAAAAATTCTAAATAAGTAAAATTTGACAGAATTAAGTATCTTTAGGGTTTCAAATTATTTGGATCTATATATTTATCACATTAAGGCCCAAATCACAAAATTATGAAAACCAAAAAAAGATTACTATGAATTCATAATACAAGTGATGCTTAAAAATTTTTTCTTCCAAGTAGATTTTAACTTCTGAGTGACATATTACAGCCCAGGGCTATAGTCTTAAAGTGGAGTTTATTATAGTTTTACAGTATTTCAAAAGTTTCAGTCAGATACTTTTTCTTGCCTAGCTAGAGGTCAAAAGCTTGAGGATTCTTACATGATAGAAAACAAACTTCAAAAAGCTTAAAAAGTGACCTGTCATGCTTCAGACTCTTTACTTTTCTGTAAGGTCACATTTCTGAGGAAGATGACAGAGTTGGTGATTGTGTAACTAAGCCTCCAGAACTACTTACGACTCTGGAATGTGATCATTGTTTTGCAATGGAGTTGGTCACCATCATATGAAAATCTTGGGAAATAAAATATCTTGTTTACCTGCTAGTTCCTGTCATAGAATAGCTCATTCACACACAGCACTGCACTACTTTAGTCTAAATTCCCAAGCTACATTGCTTGGCGCTAATGATTCTATCTTAAAAGAATGTTAAGAATATTTCTACATACTTGAAGAGGTAAGCAAAAGAGGGAAGAGGGTCAGGGGAGAAAGAGTGGGAGAGAAGAAAAGAAACGCTTCACAGTAACGCAGGAAGTGGGAGATAGGAGAGGACGCAAATGAAACAAAATTGGCTCTGAGGTGCTACCTGTTGGTAGAAGGTGGAGCTGAGTACACAGCAGTCCATCTTATAGTGTGTCTTTGTATCTTATATAATTAACTGTTCCATAATTTAAAATGTAAAAATGAAAAAGAAAAAGCACATACTTAATTTTTCAAGACTGTCTCCTAACTTGCAACCTAAAAAGGGATAATACAGTACTGTTAATAGTACTGCAATAAATAAGTCATCTTTAGAACACTGATTTAAGAGTTTAAGAGTTTCTGAAGCTTATCTGTCCAGTAACAATAACAAAATTTATGCTGGATGATAATCCTTATTTTGCACATCATTCTTACAATAAAGCACTTTCACATCCATATCTCAACCACTCTACACATAAACACTGTGAGATCTGGTGGGTGACATTCTAATTTAGGAAAAATATGAGGTTTAGAGAAGTTAAGTAGATTTCAGTTCTTTCACTCATTCCACAAACACTAAACACCTGTGTTAGGCAAATCTATTCTAGCTATTAGAAATTAAGAGACAAAGAAAATGTGATTCCTTTTTTTAAGAGGTGCATAGTCTAGCAGAGGGGAGGGATTTATAAAACAATTACATGATGATATGGTTTATACCACAACAGTATTTTTCAAGAAAAATTTTTTAAACTATGACCTAAAGTAAGAAATACATTTTATACTGCAACCCAGGATAAACAAACAAGTTTAAGTGAAACAGAAGTTTTATGAACGACTCCTTCTATACACGATTCACTCTGTGTTATTTTCTAATCTACCCTATTCTGTATCTTTTCTTTTTTTAATAAAATGCTGGTCACAACCTTTTACAATTGGGTTGCTGCTTACAACATCTCATTATTCACTAGTGGGTGTGACCTACAGTGTACAGAAGTGTCAGGATGAGTATGATTGGAGTTCTGTGGCAACACAAAAAGAAACAGACTGTTTCAGGGAATGAGAAAGGTCTGAAAGAGGTCAGTCCCTGAGTACTTACAATACTAAAATGGCAGAACCAGAACAAAGGTCTTAGACTTTTTGCTCTTGGAATTATTGTACTGTTGCACGGCGGCCAAAGACATGGCAGCGACAGACTGTAGACTCACTGCAAAGCTACCAAAGCAAGTTGTTTTCCTGAAGGGATGTTGGCAATCATTCGTTCATATTTACTAACTCTTTACTATGTGGCACAGCACTTCCTGTCTACTGGCTCATCCTGCTACTACCTGTGAGACAACTATCAACATCCTAGACTATGAGGTTTACTCTATGACTAACAGTCCCAAATATTTGTTTCCTCAAAATTTCTCTGGAAGACCTAAAAACAAGAGATCAGGCTAATATGTGTTAGATGTAAAATCAGATACTGTAATTTTTATCAACTACTGATCTAATCTGGGATTTTGTCAAGGCCTTAATTTTCTATTTCAGCCTCAAAAGCTTGCTGTCCACGCAGCCAGTTGTGGCTGCTGTGTACAGGGTGCCCTGTTCCCTAACAGAAGGGGTAGCAACCATTCTTATCTTATGCCGCTGCCCCCTGCTGTTGAAGAGAGAGAGGGGCAGGATTACAGAGACCTGTAGATTTGATTTTGCTTTGTCATTTTGTCCAATAGGAAGGTTTCCATTTTCAGGTACTTGTTCTGAGAATCTATTTTGCACGAAAGACTCATTTTGTGAACCCGACATAGTTCTTTGGGCCTTTTATCCAGTAAGCAATAAAAGAGAAAAGGTGCTTTTCCACATCAAAATGTGCTCAGCTTACAACAGTGCTACTATTCCTTGGGCATTCAATAAATATTCATCAAGGATATGGATACAGACACCGAACAGAAAATAGACAAAAGGAAGAAAGTTAATTGAACTTCATGAAAGATAGAGGAACTACAGCTGTTTCTCATCCCTACTTCCCCAAAGGGAAACATGGTTTGAATATCAAGATAAAAGATTTTGTGGGCTGAAGTACCCTTAATTAAAATCAAATCAAACCGAACTGAACCAAACCAAAAACATCAACCAGCATTTGTGCCTTTAATCATATAATTGTAGGGTCTTAGTAAATTGAAAGTATTCTGGGTTAGGCTTTATAGGTATTAACTCAGTAACAGAGGGTTGGCCAGAAGGAAATGAAAATTATACTTTTGAGAAAGTCACTGCGACACAAGCCATTTGTAAGACACTCTGAGCTTTGGAGAATCTCTTGCTTTGGAAGACCTGTTTAGGGCTGATACCTCTGAATATTCTAAGAAGTCTAAACAGGTGAATGAACTACAATCTAAAAGACCTTCATGTTTTAGGCTATACAAAAGATTTATTGTAAGAATACTCACTCTTTAATTTGAACCGCCAAGTATAACATTTTCAAAATGCTGTAAATATTTAGTTGAGAATCAAATGATAAAACATTAAAACAACCAACATAAGCTTGGTATCGTTTTCCTTCTACAATCTTTAGGATTCACTTCCAACTTTGTATGAAGCATCTTCAAACAACTGCACTGCTTCAGGTATCTTGGACCCATCATGTCCAAAACCAACCTAATTCAATTCTACTCTTTTTTCCTGCCAACCTCCCAGAACACCCATTCTTCTTCATTAATTCCAGTAATCCCTAAAATGAGTATTCACAGGAAAAATCCACAGGAGAAGGGATTAAATATGAAAACCTTCATATTGGATTCATGCTCAAAAGTATTTACTAAGGGTATGTGATTTTTACTTTTTCTATTTCATATTTAGTGCTCCCATTTCATTTAGTTTATGTTTCCCAATTTCTCTGTCTCTTTTTGTTACTGTTGCTCTTTCTCAAGCCTTTACCAAGCCAAGTTAAAAAGCTTTTCTATACATATATGTATATAGTACGGAGAAGGCAATGGCAACCCACTCCAGTACTCTTGCCCGGAAAATTCCATGGACGGAGGAGCCTGGTAGGCTGCAGTCCATGGGGTCACCAAGAGTCGGACACGACTGAGCGACTTCACTTCCACTTTTCACTTTCATGCGCTGGAGAAGGAAATGGCAACCCACTCCAGTGTTCTTGCCCGGAGAATCCCAGGGACGGGGGAGCCTGGTGGGCTGCCGTCTATGGGGTCGCACAGAGTTGGACACGACTGAAGCAACTTAGCAGCAGCAGCAGCATGTATATAGCATGTATAATATGCATATTTTAGAAAATATATGAATTTTTGCCTAGCTAAAAAAATTATGACATTTTGAGTCCACTTGTTTGACTTATCATGAACAGAATGCTAGACTTCTTTCTAATTTATATTCACTCAAAACTTTTATATAGCTTCATGTATTTTTGGCATCTAGCATTACTGCTAAATGTCTAGGAAATTTATAATCTTAGTGATTATAAAGTTCTTTCCGAATGAGGAGTGAAACTAATTCTGAGAATATAAAGAAATCTTATGTTGTAAAAAAGACAGGAAATTAACAAGTCATAAGTATCATTAACTAAAGTACAGATTTTGCTCAAATTTCACAAAATTGTATGCTAGTGTCTATTATTAGTTTTCAAACTATATTCAAGACTCTACATTGTATTTAATTGCATTAAGCAGCTTCATCTGTATGCAACAAATTCTGATAAATTCTCTTTTCGTTTTTATTCTATTACAAATACTTTCTAAGTTTCCTTGTTATGGCTTCTTAGACACAACCATAAAACCATCATTTAAAAGTGGACGTTTAATTTCCAAATACATGGGATTTTGTTTAAAGTAAAAGGAAAAAAAAGAGCACATGATTTTTAAACGTCGAGATGACCAATCTAGACCGCCTCACTGCCTTCAGACTGCCAGCCTGCTAAGGGCTCCCACTCTGCGCCTCTTCCACCTCCTTCTCTCCCATTCCTGCCACTTCTGCAGTAGCTCAGCTTCTCCATGTCCTGCTGAGATTCCTGCAAGAGTCTTCCATCTTGTCTCATTTCTTGCAATATCCTTTTTCAATTAATTCTTCTTTGCTCTGCCACTAGAAGTACCTTCATTAGTCAGAGAATACCACTCATACAAAAAAAAAAAAAGGATATCAAAGGGGCAAGGGGGTTGGTGGTGGGATGAACTGGAAGACTGGGACTGGCACATGCACACTACTGACACTCTGTATAAAACAGATAACTAGTGAGGACCTACTGAATAGCACAAGGAACTCTACCTGGTGCTCTGTGGTGACTTGAGTGGGAAGGAAATCCAAAAAAGATGGGATACATGTACATGTACGGCTGAGTCACTTTGCTGTGCAGTAGAAACTAACACAACATTGTAAAGCAAATATACTCCATTCAAAAAAAAAAAAAAAAAACACAAAGGCACTATCTACACAATAATCCAAACACTGGAGTGTGGCTTTTACGACTCCACACTTGTAGAGGGAAAAAAACCATGACCTTCAGGCCTACGTTTGAGTTTTGGTCCTGCCTCTGATAAAGCTTTGTGATTTGGGGGGAAATCACTTAGGCTTCTTGAGCTTTTTATTTCCATCTTCCAAAGTGGTGATATTAATAGCTCACAAAATTGAAACATCTATGAACGAGAAGGAACATAGCACAGAGTCAGACACACACTACCAGTGAAGTTGCTCGGTCGTGTCCGACTCTTTGTGATCCCATGGACTGTAGCCTACCAGGCTCCTCCATCCATGGAATTTTCCAGGCAAGAGTACTGAAGTGGGTTGCCATTTCCTTCTCCAGGGGATCTTCCTGACCCAGGGATTGAACCCAGGTCTCCTGCATTGCAAGCAGACGCGTTACCATCTGAGCCCCGAGACACACACTAATCGATCATCAATTGTTTGATCCCTTCTTGCTCTAGGTTTGATGCTACTATTGCCCTCTGTCTCACTCCCATTACACCTGACCCCACGACCCTGGCACATAAAACACCAGCCCACCTGGGAGACATGACTTCCTCAAATATGACACATGCTCTCAGGCCTCTGTGGTTCTATGTTTTATGCCCTTGCTTCACAGGTCCTTCAACTGTCATCTCAAGTGAAATTCTATTCACGCCTCAAGGCCCAGATCAAATGTCAACTCTTCCAGGAAGTCTTCTACCAACCAGAATTAACCACTTTTCCTTCGTGTTCTCCATGCACACTGCTTACAGCTTTATTTTTGTATTTATTTGTTATAATATTACTATTATATTTGTATTAAATATAAAATTATGCTTATATATGTTACCTGTGTGAATTACAAGCTTCTTGAAGGCGAAAGCATGCTTCTTCTCAGCAACTAGCACCCTGTACTGGGAGGGATTTAATAAAAGTCTGCCGGTTGGATAAATGTATCAAAACATTTTCAAAATGAGTAAATTTTTACCAAAACAAAACACCAATCACTTGTTTCAACTTCTGAAATAATTTTTAGAAAACAACTTCTACTTGAAAAATATACTATTAATCTAATATGTAAATTAAAAACAACAAAGAAATGACCTGAAAATGGTAAATTTTTGATTTTTCAGACTCAGTGCAAAGAAAAAGATATTATTTTTAAACTATTAAACTGATAATATCAATTATCATCTACTGACATACTCGTGAGTGAATATTAATAGAGTAATGACTCAAAGAGGAAAATCATGCTACATAAATGGAATATTAGATATCAATTTAAAATCATATTTTCAGATACTTTATGAACTTGCACTATAGTGAGGGAAATAATCAGAACACAAAACTGATCCCAATCTTGCAAGGATATGTTTTATAAGAAAAAAGACTATGGAAATATAGAAGCCATTACTATGTGGTGGGACTAGAAGTGATTTTTATCTTTTGTCTTTTGTATTATTTCAATTTTCTATGACATAAACATTTGCATAGTTAGAAAAGTAATTTTAAAAAGGATTGAATATCAAGAAATTCTAATTAAAGCTTAACCAGACTTGTAAATAGTAAAGAAATTTTATGAGCCCAGTAAAACACTTTCTGATTCTTAATTGCAATCTATCTGCACAGACATCGCTCAACACCAAAAGTTAATGCTACGGTTTAGAAGATGTTAATAAAAGCTTTCCTGAATTCTAAATAGAGTAAGTAAACCTTTGACCAGTTATTCAGCAGGCAGCAAAGCACCAGTTCTAGAGGGGCAGAGACTGAATTAGCATCCAGGTCAGCTGCTTGTCACCTGTGTGACTTGTTCTGTCTGAGCAGCACAGATGCGGGAAAACCCCCAAGCTCCCTCACTGTTCTCCGCATGACCAATAAGGATGCCGTTAACGAGAACCCCACACTAATGTCTAGGACATGGCAGGTCCTCTCCTATCTTGTGTCTCAGATCTGGAGACTGTCCAAGCTTACTGGAAGATAGACAAAGATGAGCACAGGGTTTCATTCTGACTTGAAGCGAAGCTGAAAGGCTGGTTACGCTTGCTGGGTTGTCAAGGCTGATTCTAAGAAAACAGATCCTAAGTGATGCCAGCTGCACCAGCCTGGCTGTGACCATGGCACTCCCAGGTGGACCCCTCTGCAAAGTGGGGCAGGGCTGCTAACAGGAGGCTGATGGAGGTGGATGAGTGGGTTGGAGACAGGGGATTGAGAGGACACAAACAGAGGAGGGAGAAGGAGGAGAGAACAAGTCTTGGAGGGCAGTGCCATCGAAGGGGCAGGGAAAAGAGGAAGCAAAGGGAGAAAGCGGAAATAACCAGATTGTCAAACAGGGAGGAGCAAGTGGGGAGAAAGTTGTCTCTTCCTCTCCACTGTCTTCCTCCCCAAAGTTTCTCCCAGATTTGTGTCTATTCCTTTGTTTCTCCCTCTTTTCTACGTACCCACCTCAACTCCACTTCCAAAACCATATTCTTATTCTCAAGATTCATTCCTCCTCCCTCTCTGACAAGTGGCATTCCTTTCTCCAGAAGTTAGAAAGTGAAAACCTAGAAAAACACAAGAGTTGCCTGCAATCCCTAAGCTGGCTTCCCCAACCCTCAAGGTCCCCCAAGCATCGAGGGTAAGATCTAGAACTGATTCCAGCTGCAGGCATTGGTCGGGGTCGAGGGGACACAGCACAGAGCAGCTGCTCACCTCTCTACCCTCTGTTCCCAGCCACCCCATGTCCTCATTTGCACTATCTTCAATTACAATGGATGCACTGTCTTCAATTACAAAAGACCCATGTGAATGTCCCATGATTAGAATTTACCATCTGATAATTGTATGGTCACCTTCCCTTCCTGGCAAATTTACAAAATGTTATTTTAAAATGTCAGGATTGGACATGTTTAAAAGAAAGAGCACACAGACACTGGGCCCCAAGAATATTTAGTCAAAAATTATAATGCGCCTGGGGTAGGACTGCCTTTATTTCCCAAGTACAGGATCTTGACTCTCAATATATCAGTTTAATGTGCCAAGGAAAAGCTCAGGCAGAAATGCTTGATTCTGGTTGTCTTGAAGGAAGTTTATGTATTCTTTTTTACAAATAAATATAAAGGTTGCATTGAATCAAAAGTGCCAATAAAGTGCTACACAGGTAGGTGCTGAGTGGGGGCAACTTGGTCAGAAGGATATATTTGGATTAAAAACTAACAACTCTATTAAAAAATCATCTTTTGGAAATCATCACTTGAATAAGAAAACGCTAATACTGTACTGGGAAATGCATTCAACCTCGAGTTAAAGTGTGTTATTTTATACCTTACCAAAAAAATATGATAATTTGTTTACAACTGCCAAAAGCAGTGCTGCCTGAAGTGAAAACGCGAGCATCCGTGCAAACAACTCTGTTCAGCAAATAAATCTGCTCCCAATGTTAAGAGAATACTTTCCTGTAAAAATGAACCAAGAAATAAAAAAGGGAGCATCTTACTAAATAAAAACAAATGTACCCAAATGCACAATACAAACAAATAAACTATCAGGGACCTCCCTGGAGAAGCTTCTTCACTCACTGTACCTTTAGACCCTGCACTGCAGGGAGATGCTGGCGGAAGACTGGATGTGGGAACAGGGTGAACTCTTCCTCCCCTTCTGAAGCTCTCAGGAACTTGGACAAAGCCAAGGAAGAAACAAGAGCTGTGGGGCTCAGAATAACTGTTTAATAGTGTTGACTATAAAAAAACAATCGGAGGGTTTGAAATGAATGGAGTTGAAAGGGCAAGAAAGAGGATGTCAAAGAGCTTAAAAGAGCCACAAGATGAGAAGTGGCTCTGCCTTCCGTTGACGGAAGAGGCTTCACTGTTAGCCAAGTTGTTTCCAGAACCCAGCACTGGTTTAAGAGCTGGTTTTTGTCTCTGAGGTAATGTAAGGAACATGAACTTTTCACACTCTGCTCCTTTTAGGGATCAGCACACATGGCCTAAGATATGCTGGATATGTGATCAGTCTCTCTCAAAGATGTAGCTCATTTAAGAGGCCACTTCATTTCAGCAATAGAACTCCAAAATTATCATTAATTAAAAAAAAAAACAAAAAAACTCACGTCTCACAAAAGAGATCATATTATCACTGGTGTGTTGACTTCCCCCTTTTCTCCTACTTTTAAAGAGTTCTTTCTTTTTCCTCAACAAAGGCAGTCACCAAGGGGCAGTTTATGTAATGGCTAAGGGCATGGACTCTGCAGCCAGATTTCCTGGGTTTGAATCATGAATATGAAGTTGGACGAGTTGCTCAACTTCTGTGCGGCTCCATACCCCCTTCTGTAGAATGGAGATGACACCACTACCCAGCTCCCAGCACCTTGAAGAGAGCTGGCCACACAGGAACTGCTTAAAGAAGGGCAATGACTGTCCCTGTGTGTGTGTTTGTTTTAAAGTTAACTGCAAGGGAACAAAATCCTTGTAACCAAACTTAAAAAGAAAGAAAGCAAGCAAGCATATGACTAATGTACTTAATAACCTGCCTTTCCAAGTTAAGAATATACTTCTTGAAGACTTACTAATTTTTTGTCTCAAATATCTCATAGTTTCTGGCATATAATAAGAGTTCATAAACGTTTTAAGAACAGGAATGAATGAAAGGAAAAGAACAAAGCTTTGTGGATCAAATAAGGCTGTAATATTTGCTGCATAAATAAATTCAGATTTAATGAGCTTTTATTAAGCGCCTACTTTGTGCTAGACCCTGTGTGAAGTCTTTATGTTGTTTTAATTAATACATTTCTATGGACAAAGCACATCTACGTAACTGCATAACAGAGTGGCTACTAGGCTATGCTGAGACCCATTTAGAATAGCCCTCCTCAGTTTGCAACCCAGAAAAGGCTGGTTAACTAAAACTTGTTAATTTTCAAGCCATACAAATTACTAACTCATTTACATGCTGCCAAAATGTAGCAGCAGAGAGACCACATGACTGAGACACAAACGAAGGCTATATCTGGACCGGCGTCCCCTCTTCTAGATCTACAGCAGGGTGATGGTACCCCTTTGGGGGTACAGAAAGCACCTTGGGATATTTTTAATGCCCAGCAAGCCCAAATCAGAAAGCCCAACTTTACAGGATCTCTTTAACCACAGAATAAGGAACCACATATTACATTCAAGATTTGGCAGCAACTAAGTTTCCAAATGTTAGTTCTTCATGAAACCATCCTATATCTCAGGGAAACTTCACATCGAGCTCAGCTCGTCTACTTTTTATTTTACTGGGAAGAAAATTCTAAGCCAGCATAAATGAATAAGTGGATTTCAGTCTTATGAAAGGGCTTTTTGGGTGTGGTCAAGATAGCTAACTTTGAAAACTTAGCAACACAGGATACATTATGAGTAAGTCCTTTCCTTTTTTTTTTTTTTTTAAAATAATGATGCTAACTCACCAGATCCTTCTGAAAGAGTCCTTTTATTAATTTCAATGAAGTCAAGCAGAGAACAAGTTGTAATATGAAACACCATTTATGCAACTATGTTGAAATTCTCTGCCAGAGTTACATCTCTTCATGTAAGAATTTTATGGTAAAACAATTTCAAAATAATATCAAGCATTAGCTTAGGCTCATCTTTGTTTTAGGCTCGCTTTCTATACAAATCACTGAATTCTACTGCAAAATGACAGTGCCCTTAAATAGAAAAAAAAAGAAATCCTCTTCCTCCACAGTTCATATTTTAATAAAAGAGCTGAAACTAAGCTTCAATTGAAATTATATTGTTGGGCAACTCCAGAAACTAAACACAAAAACATGTTAAAGATTGCAACATCAAGGGAAAACCATCCTCATATATGTACTTTTAGATTCCTAGCTGTTTCTGACCCCAGCCCAGATGAGATCAGCTGGAACCTTCAGAGGCTTTCCTGTAGTCAGCCAACAAGCCACTCACTCCTTCCTCAACCACAGGGGTTACCCAGGGAAAGACACGCAATGCATTTAAAGGGCCAATAGAAATCCTGTGGGTGGGTTTAGTCTGCCTTTCAAAACCAATGAACGTCCCATTATATAACCTTTAATAATAAGAGAGAAGTTTACAGTCATATACCCAACTAAACCCAAGGCAAGCTATGCTGCATGCCTCATCGTACTTTTTTTTTTTTTTTTAAAGAAGTGGTAAGAAATAGTAAAAGAAAAAGCTGTCTGAATGGCACAATCCATCTTGTCAGGTAATGCTGGAAAATTAATGAATCGAACTTGGTAGTAAAGCTTAGGCTTGTTTTTTGCAGTGGGTTTCATGGCAGTCTGATGTTTTTGATCAGAAAAGCCCAAGCATCTAAAACAAAATCTCCATAACATCTGATTAATTCTTTATAAAATAAAGTAAGTCCTTAACCACAAGAGAATTCTGAGAATCTGGCTTTTCCAGAAAGCCCAAGAAAAATACTTTAGTTTCACCATTCTCAAATTCATTTGACTTTGAAACAAAATAAACATATTACTCTATTTAATATCTTGCACAAGCGAATTCACAAGAATGAAATGTGTTCAGAGTTCCTAGAAAAAATGTAGCAATACAGGCTGCCAACTTGTTCAATGTCAAGCTCTAGGCAGTATAGCCACACTAGCAGTAAATGACTCAGAGTGAGTCACGCTTAAGCTATTTTTGCTTTTAAAGTACTGCCAGGCACTGTGCTAATATTCAACCCAGAGTAAATTTAGCCCAACAAGAAAACAAGTGTTTCCATGGTTGCTTCTTCACAGTGTTTATGGTATATATGCAGCCATTAGGCACAGGAATCTAGCCAGATAAATTAAATAGAAATGATCATCTTTCATTTATATCCAAGCTTTGGAACACTGGAAACACTAAATGCAACTTATTCTTTCACCTCCTGACTGTCCGCCCCTCCAGACCCCAAACAGCAACTACACAGAGAGGATCCTGTTAATGATTCATATAAAAGTTTGTACCATTAAAGTACCTTTAGTGGATTGCTGTTCATGGATTTTATTTGGCTTTGTATTAAGAGTCACAACCTGCTGATGGTGCAGCCACAGGGAACTAAAGTGCTTAAAAAGTATCCAGCAAAACTAGCAGGAAATGTGGACTACAGATACTAAGTGAATCACTAGGCAGTATTGTATCCAGTGAATGGTCAGAGTCTGGGAATACAAAGGCTCACAGGGTGTCTAAAGAACATCAGTTGTTCTAATCAAAAAGATATATACATGCCAATATTCAGAGCAGCACTATTAACAACAGTCAAGATATGGAAGCAACCTAAATGTCCATCAACAGATGAATGGATGAAGAAGATACAGTATATACACACAGTGGAATATTACTGAGCCATAAAAAAAGAATGATACAATGTCATCTGAAGCAACATGAATGGATCTGGAGATTATCATATTAAGTAAAGTAAGTCAGAGAAAGACAAACATCATATATCACTTATATGTGGAATATAAAAATATGATACAAATGAACTTAATTTACAAAACAGACTCACAGACATAGAAAACAAACCCATGGTTAGCAAAGGGAAAAGTGCAACAGCCACTCACTTGAGTAGCACACTGACTACAGAATAGATGCTAGGACTTTCCTCTAATTAAAGCTACCTGTCTATTTAAAGCTGTTAGAAGTTGAGGTCTAGATAAAGCTGTTAGAATCCTTAGCTTTATCTACAGAATCAATGCTACAGTTGTATACAGTGGTTAGCTGTTATGCAAAGAAATATTACAGCTAACTGTCCCAGTCCAGGTTTTCAGAGTAAGAAGCATGCACTCCAGGATGCAAACTCTTGTAATTTTTATTTAAAATGAACTTTTGTCTAAACAATGAGGGGAAGTAAGACTAGGTTTCACTACTAATGTACATATGGACATTATGCAGACCATGTATAAAAATGAATAAATAAAATATCACAAGGGTGTGCTCCTCCCCATAGGAGAAAACAATAAAAAACGTGGAGACCACTGCTATCACAAGCACAGCCACCTGAAGCACGGAACCCTCTCCTCTTCACCCTGTATCTCAGTAAATGCTTGCTCTTTTTTCCCACCTACATTTTAATGGGGCACCAGCACAAAGGAAGTATAGTGGAAAAGCCTAGGTCAGCAAGCAACTGGAGAAGACAGAGAAATGGTAATCTGAGCAAGGCAAGTCTGGAAAACAGCCACACGGAGCACCTCAGCACAGCTGTAATGACAGCACTGGGCCAAGGACAGTCACTCTGAGTCAGAAAGCTGACCAGTTAGTTCTCCTATCAAGATGCCAAGAACACGCAGACTCCCTGAAAATTATAATGGGGGCTCAAAAGCTATTGAGAGTGAACTGAAAAAAGCCTAGCGCAAGTGTAGTTACATAACAGACATCTTTCACAACACAGTTCTTGGGGAACAGCTGTGAAGGGGTTGCTCAGTCAATGCTAAAGGTAGAAATTCCTAATCGCCTCTGACTTGCATGAATGGCATCTTAACTTCCACAGAAAGCATCTAGCTCAAGGCTTGACATACAGCAGATGATTAATATAGCTCTCTGAAATAAACAGGTAAATTATAAAACTATGTCCCCATAAAACATCTTATTTGAAACCCATGCATTCTAAAGCTCTGTATCTGTTACCCCTGTGTTTATTGTATAGGTAAATTTCACAGTCAAAAGCCTAAGGGATGAAAAATAATCTATCAGAATTCCTTGCTTTCTGACTCCCTAGCTCCCCGATTTCACTAATTCTATTAATCCCAGGGATTCTACTCATCTTTACCTGAAAGTTCCATATTAAGAGAAGTATAAATAGTAATTAAATCTTCACAGAAGGAACATTTTAAAGTTTAAGCAGAGACAAAGACGGGGAGGACGAAGAGCTGAAGTAAATTTTCAGGTCAATAAAACTATTCTTTATGTTACACTGGTGGATACATGACATTATGCATCAAACACCACAGACCGTTTGATTCAGCAGTCCCACTTCCAGTTGTGAACTGAAAGCAGGAGTTAAAACCATATTTGTCCACCAAAGTCCACTAGCAGCATTAGCGCTCTTAAGTGGTATTTGTTGATGGCAGAATGGATAAACAAAATGTGGTATATACAGGCAATGGAATATTATTCAGCCTTTAAAAGGAATGAAATTTGGATACATGCTACAGCATGGACCTTGAAGACACTGCTAAATGAAATAAGCCAGACACAAAATGACAAGTGCTGTATAATTCTACTTATATGAGGTATCTAACCAAGTGAACAGTGGTTACCAGGAGTTAGGAGTGGGAAGGGGCACATTTGATGGGTATAGTTTCAGAGGTGTGAGAGAGGGATAGTCATGATGGCTGTACAACAAGATGAATGAACTCAATGAAACTGAACTGTAGGCTGAAAAAAGGCTGGAATGATAGGTTTCATGTTACATATATTTTACCACCAAAACGCCCCACAGAACAGTATAATACAAAGACTGAGTTCTAATGGAAATGATGGACTTTAAGACCCTGATGCTGGGAAAGATTGAGGGCAGTAGGAGAAGGGGACGACAGAGGATAAGATGGTTGGATGGCATCACCAACTCAATGGACATGGGTTTGGGTGGACTCTGGGAGTTGGTGATGGACAGGGAGGCCAGCGTGCTGCGGTTCATGGGGTCGCAAAGAGTCGGACACGACTGAGCGACTGAACTGAACTGAATGTGTTAACATTGGTTCATCAGCTGTAACTGATATAACACACAAATATGCAATATGTTAAAAATGGCAGCTTCAGGGGTGGGGCATATCAAAAAATCTCTGCACTATAGGCTCAAGTTTTCTGTAAACCTAAATCTGGTCTTTTAAAAAATGTCTATTAATTAAAAAGAAAAATCTAAACAAACGAGGCTGCTCTGTGGCAGACTCCTTTCTTTGATACCGTGCCCTGTACTGACTCCCCCAGTGATCTGTTTCCTTACCAAGGACCCTTAGTCCCTTTGTCTGGACCGCAGGCCCCCAACACTTAGCTGCCTTGCTCAGTTCCAGCCTCCTTTTCTGCCAACTCTGATCTCATCCCTTTCATGTTCGTGTATTTCCTGGTGTCCTTAGAGGCCCAGAATCTGGGTTCTCCTTTTCCCATGAGCCCTGGAGGCTATTACAATTTTCTAGTCTGTCTACCTTGCTCTGACCTATGACTTGTCTTGACCTCACTGTTTGTGTATATTCTGGCTGGAAGTGACTGGGCTACTACTGACCCTTGGTACTCTAAACCTTGATACAGTATTCTAATTCTGTCTACCAACCTGATGTTTATCTTGCTATAAGGTCCAATCCAGGTTAATGGTAATTCAATATGAGAAATGCTTGGGGTATGATATGTGTGAAATGATAATATTCAAAAACATTTCAAAACTAGAAGTAAAAATATTATTTATTCAATGTAAAATGCTTCTCTAAATAACTCTCAGGGGCAGAATTTTATTCTATCTTCTGGTTTCCTGCTTTAACACTATGATCAAGGGACTGTATCAAGCTTTAATTCTATGATCACAGGGAATCCTAAATGTAAAGCAAGGATGGCAAACTTACATCCTACTAAGGATTTTAAATTGCAAACTTAAAAACCTACCAAGGTAACACAGTTAAAGTATACCAGATACAAGACAAAAGGGAATGGTCAGAATAGTGACTAAGAAGCACAACTCTTATCTAAATGCATTTAAAAACAACACTGTGTGTCAAATCACAACAGTGAGTGAGCCAAACCAAACTCACATTTCAGGCTAATGTGGCCTACAGACCTCCAGCACTATGTGATCTGGAACACTTTATACAGAGACAGAGAGAGAGAGTGAAAGAGAGAAAGGGAAAAGAAAGGGAGAGTATGAAGGCCTTATGTAGACTCTCTTGTTTATGCCACTAAATGTAAGCCAAATCAGTCCATAAAAATGTTTATTTATCAAAATACCAGAGAGATGCTTAGGCCTGGGAAGGATATGGACATTCAAATCACTTTTCAGAATGGCTAACCCTTTGGCTAAATGAGAGTGCAATTAATAACAGGAAGAGTTTCGTCACACTGTTGGGATGGAGATAATTCAATAAAGGCTGAAAAGACATTCTTCTAAGGCCCAATGCACTCTGCTGTCACTGTTCTCAAAACAGAAAACAATATGGATGAGAACAGAGGCTTAAAAAGAAAAAAGAGCACAAATGTCCAAGACTTGTTTTTCATAAAGGAGTCTACTCTTTCAAAGCCAAATACTTATGTTCTCTTCTTTCTATCCTCATTTCATAAAAGTGAACTGAACTAAGACCAGTTGTTATCATTCCCTGCTGAATGCAATTTTTGGACCAGAAAATATTATTACATTTTAATCCCAGGATTTTAAAAACAGACCAGAGAATGTTCTTCACATTAAGTCCATGACATGAGATAAATGGAATAAAGCCTCTGCTTGCCTACCCTGAGCATTTGAATGAGCAGGTGAATTACCAAAAGGCACCCTTTCCTCCAGGCACTCTGGGTGCATGCCTTGGAGATTAGAACACAGGCTGCTATTTAGTCACCCCTTGCCACCTCAGCCAGGTGCTTTTGTATAGTGTATAAATACACTGTACAACTGTATACAGCAGACCTCTCCTATCGCATGGTTAGAAATGCTATTTTAATTTTGATTCTGAGTCAGTACTTTCTAGCTCACTGTGTCTCTTACCTGATTAACAATCCCAGATTTCCAAACTACCTAAAGTATCAAAATAATTCATACCCTGGCAATGACTTTCAGTGGTTTGATTCTAAGCCACTTACCTGAATCCCCCCACACCTGCCCCCCTCAATCTTCAGCCTGGCTAACAATGTCACTGCCCACTCTACTTTTCTCATCCTGTTCCCTGGAGGAGTGCACATGACTGTCTGGTTAAGAACTAGGCCTCCCTGCACAGCTGTCTGGATCTCACGGCCTCGGCTCTGCAGGGCACTCCATTGGCTCAGTTAAGACCCTGAGCTTCTTCATTACCCGAGACAGCCATCTTTTAAGAGATTCTTCCCACTTAACTCATGTCGCTCTGCAGAGCAGACCCAGAAAGGCTCTCTCTGGGGTTACTAGGAAATAAGTCATAACATCTTATTGATATCTTTAAGCGGATTTGTGTTAGCATCTCTGACAAGGTAAAAGCCAGAACTAGTAAACAGGCTGGGTTGGAGTACTCAGAATGAGTCATATATATATATAGTAACAGACACTGGCCATATTCATTAAAATATTTAACACAAAGGCAGGAACCAGTATAAGTTAAAGTCACTCAGTCGTGTCTGACTCTTTGTGACCCCATGGACTATACAGTCCATGGAATTCTCCAGGCCAGAATACTGGAGTGAGTACCCTTTCCCTTCCCCAGGGGATCTTCCTGACTCAGGGATTGAACCTAGGTCTTCCGCTTTGCAAGCGGATTCTTTACCAGCTGAGCTACCAGGGAATCCCAACTAGTATAAAATAAATTACAAAAACAGATTCTGCCCACTGAGGACAACAATGACAGAGCACTACAACATGGAAGTAACTGAGAGGGAAAACACGCAGCGATGCACAAAAGGGCGTGTGTACTTTCCATGTCAGAACTTGGGCTGTATGGTCGTCAAGCAAATGTCAATGGAAAAGAACATCAGAAAATAGAACGCTCCTAAAAGTTAAGGAACACAGTCAATGAAAATATGAGATTATTCAAGATGGCAAAGAGCTGATAACGTATGTAAGATAGAAATATTCTAAGGATCACAATAAGAAGTGGAATAAAATCAGTTTCCCTGGGTTATGCACATGGCAAAGACCAAAAAGGTTTAGTAACACCTGAGTTGGCCAGTAGGTAGGAACTGGGCTCGCCCATACATTTTTGATGGGAATCAAAATTAATATATCTTTATGAAGGACAATTTGTCCTCCAAACTAAAACATTTTTAATTCACATATCCTTTAACTCAGCAACTTCCCAGGATTTATCTCACAGATATAGGCCTACTGGTGTGGAGTTTTATATACATTAAGAATATTCATTGCAGTAATGTTGGCGACAAAAAAGTCATTCCCACCACCAGGACACTGGTTAACAGGATGAGCTATTATGTAGCCATTAACACGAATGAGAACACCCTAATGTACTGATGTGGAAAAACACCCAAAATCTATTAAGTGAATTAAAAATAAAAAAGTCAAGTAAAACAGTGAGTCTAACATGCTACCATCAGCGCACACACACACACACACACACACACACACACACACACACACTTCAAAAAAGGACACATGAGAAAGCAGCAACAGTAACTGCCTCTTAGGGAGGCAAAGACCCTTCTTTTTACCACATAGTCTTTTGTACTTTGTGAATTTTACACTATGTGTATATATCCCCTAATCAAAAGATAAAAACATTAAAGAGGGCCAGGGAATATATGTGTGTGTGTGTGTGTGTGTATTTGTACAGCACACAGAAAAAAAGAGTTGATCTTAGGTGGCGGTGGCCAACAAAGCTTTCCTACAGAAGGCACCAGAGTAGTTACTTTGAGGCTGGGAAGGTTTCCAGGAGGACAGGTTGGATAGGCAGAAAGGAACAAGAGGAAACCATTTTTTCTCTGCAAAGGAAAGGTAGATCAGAAAGAGAGACTAACAGTGTGCAGACACCGAATGCTACCAACTTTCTCATGCTTCTCCTGGAGTAACTCTCTCTGAAAAAGTCACATGTGTGACTATATAATGTAATCCATTCAGTTCCTGAATGTCTATTATAAGCCAGGAACTATGCTCAATGCTGAGGACATGAAAATGGATGATATTCAGTCCTTGACCTCAATAAACTTTCTGATGAAAATGCAAGTCACAGAGTAGAAGGAAAACTCCACAGAGAAAAACCTGATTAGCCTGTATCTAAGAGCAGTTACTAGTATCTACCCATTCTACATGATGGGGTGATAATGATGTTTGTGATGAAAATAAGAGCTAACACGTTACATTTACTGTGTGCAAGATACTCTTCTAAGGGACTTTCATATATTAATTCATTTAATCTTCACAACAACCCTATGAAGTGGGTATACTCTTTTTATACCACTTTTAATAGACAGAGAAACTGAGGAACAGAGTTTTTTTGTTTGTTTTTAACTTACCTATAGTTACACAGTGAGGGGTTAGACTTGAACTCAAAAACTGTGACTGTAGAACTCAGCTATGAACTACTAGTGTGATCCTGAAAGAATTAGTGCTGATCTCAAAATAATAATACCATCTCACATTTATCTGCATAGGACTTTGCAGCTTACAAAATACTTTCATGTGTTATCTCATTTTCAATATAGAATAGCCCTCTGATACATTCTCTTTGAAATGAAGACACATTTCAGCTATTAAAATAAATGAAATAATAAAAGCTATTATAAATTCTCGAAATTCTCATCACTGGAAAATAACTGAAGAGGCAGAAAAGTTTTAAAGACATCTATTTGAATTCATCACGTGGTAATGTTAATGTTAGACAATATTAGTCAAACATCACTGCTCTCAGAGGACAAGGCAATGACAGACTAAACAATGGGATTTATATATTTTAAGTACCATTTAAACAGTGAAACACTGGCTCTGATTTACTAAAATAAAAATTATGATTTTTAAATTCTATTATTAATTATATAAATTATGTTGACCACTTTGGTGATTGGTTTAGATATGATACTATTCAATTAGCATTGAATAAAAGGCATTTTTTAAACATGGTAGGATTCTAACTTAGAGGCATTCAGTCATAATTCCAATAAAATGCATTTTAATCAATCCTCCTCTAAAGAGTTTAGAACAAATTAGAACAGAAAGTTTGTCCAATTTAGGAAAGGAAAACCCCCAATTAATTTCTACCAATGTAGATCTTAAATAGATCCAGGCATGCTTGTAGAAAGTACCAGTCTGACATCAGTCAATGGGGGTTTCCTTACTTTTGTTAATTTTGGATTTCCTTGTCAGCAGGGACACACGATACTTATTTCTATTTTTCAAATCAATATATAAGTAAAGTGTGCATTACTAAGTGAAAATGAAGTGCACACAGCACTTATAAAGTAAGACAAATATTCGTTACTCAGTTTTCCAACCAAAGTACACAAAATCTGATGAAAGAAAACTGAACCTAGGCACAACTGGAGGGAAAAAAAAAAATTGCCGGCCATCTTCCCAGTACAATGTTTTCTACAGAGTCTTTCTACAGTATTATCTCATGCTCTTTAACATTTACCACTTTGAAAGGCTCTCTTTAATTAAATACTTTCTTGAGAAAACACAACTCAATCCTAAGCTGAAAATAGACTTCTCACCTCTCCACTTAATTCAAATTCTACCTCTTCTTCAAAGTCTTATTCAAAACTCATTTTCTCCACGAAGCCATCACCCTCTGATTTCAAAGATCTCTCCCTTCTCAGGTGTTAATTATATGAATCACATATCCTGGCAGCGGATCATCTGCCTCCTCTTATTCTTTTTCTAATTCAGCAGCACTCAGTTTATATTTCTCTCATGGCACTTATTATTTTGTTTTGAGTGACAGGGATTTTAAATACCTAGTTCTCTGTTCCACCAAAAGAACTAAGTCATAGTCATCTGTGCAGTCTCTGATAAAAGCCCAGTCCCCAACACATCAGCAACAAACGCTTGCTTGTTTGAATGCATATAAATTTTGCCCATTCTGTAAGAATACAAACTTCTTGAAAGAAAAGAATATGTCACATTTCTTTCTTCTCTATTCCCAGATACTAAGCCTGATGTGAAAGTATGTGTGTTAGTTGCTTAGTCATGTCCGACTCTGCGACCCCGTGGACTATAGCCACCAAGCTCCTCTGTCCATGGGATTCCCAGATAAGAATACTGGAGTGGGTAGCCATTCCCTTCTCCAGGGTATCTTTGAGACCCAGGTTTCAAAGCCAGGTCTCCTGCATTGCAGGCAGATTCTTTACCCAGGCACTAAACAGCCATTTTCTAACATACATTTGTTGAATGTATATTCAACATGCTATTGTTGCTTAGTTGCTAAGTTGTGTCCAACTCTTTTGCAACCCCCAAGGACTGTAGCCTGCCAGGCTTCTCAGTCCATGAGATTTCTTAGGTAAGAATATTGGAGTAGGCTGCCATTTCCTCCACCAAGGCATCCTCCTGAACCAGGGGTTGAACCTGCATCTCCCACACTGGCAGGCAGATTATTCACCAGAGCCACCTGGGAAGCCCATATTCACCCAGCTGTAGTTTAATGTTACTTATGCTAAATTATCTCTTCAGTTATCCAAATAAACATGTCCTTGATCAAAGGGATGACTCAAAAAGATGAGCCTACTTCAATTACCCCTTATTCTGAGGGTTACATACTGAGGAGAGTTTAGTAACACACACACACATGGAGAGGTTAGTAACACACAAACACATACAAGGAGAGGTTAGTAACACACACACACACTCTGTTGTTTCAATAGTTAAAAACTGTCATTTCATTGAAAACCTGGCCATAGTATCAATACTTTCTATCTCCTCCCACCAAAAAAGCAGGGTCCACTCTACATCCCTTGAGTCTGGGCTACTTGGCAACCACTTTGACCAACAGCCTAGCAAAAGTTACCCCGTGTAATTTCCAAGCTGAAACCTCAAGAGCTCTTCTGTTTCTGTGCTTTCTCCCTTTTGCCACCACGTGGAAAACCCTAAACTAGTCTGCTGGAGGCTCAGACCACATGGAGTAGGGACAAGCTGTCCTAACTCAGGGCGCCCTAGATCAAGAAGCTCCAAGTCAGCCAGGCAGCTGGCTGCAACTGTGTGAGCAAGCCCAGCCACACCAGCAGCAGTATCACCAAGCTAAGGGATCCAGCCCATGTCTCCCACATTGCAGGCAGATTCTTTACCGTCTAAGCCACCAGGGAAGTCCCCAATCCAGAGAAGCACAAGCCAGATATATGGCTAATTAAGTCACTAAGTTCTGGGGTGGCTCATTCCACAAGGTGACTGAGTTGGAAACCCAATACTAATTTAAAATTGAACACCTGGATATGTCACAACACCAACTGCTATCCCACAGCAGTTCTGAACTTCAGAACCAACACAAATCATTTCTGTATATCTAATTATAACTGAATAAAGTATTCCAATTATCAATAAAGCACAATTTCTAAATAAAAAGTAATTGCTGGCTTTTTCATGGGAAATAGATGGGAAACAGTGGAAACAGTGTCAGACTTTATTTTTGGGGGCTCCAAAACCACTGCAGATGGTGACTGCAGCCATGAAATTAACTGCACGCTTGCTCCTTGGAAGGAAAGTTATGACCAACCCAGATAGCATATTGAAAAGCAGAGACATTACTTTGCTGATAAAGGTCCGTCTAGTCAAGGCTATGGTTTTTCCAGTGGTCATGTATGGATGTGAAAGTTGGACTGTGAAGAGAGCTGAGCGCCGAAGAATTGACGCTTTTGAACTGTGGTGTTGGAGAAGACTCTTGAGAGTCCCTTGGACTGCAAGGAGATCCAACCAGTCCATTCTAAAGGAGAGCAGCCCTGGGTGTTCTTTGGAAGGAATGATGCTAAAGCTGAAACTCCAGTACTTTGGCCACCTCATGCGAAGAGTTGACTCATTGGAAAAGACTCTGATGCTGGGAGGGATTGGGGGCAGGAGGAGAAGGGGACAGAGGATGAGATAGTTGGATGGCATCACCGACTCGATGGACTTGAGTCTGAGTGAACCCCGGGAGTTGGTGATGGACAGGGAGGCCTGGTGTGCTGCGATTCATGGGGTCTCAAAGAGTCGGACACGACTGAACTGAACTGAACTGACTTAAAAAATCTATTCTCTACCAAATGAGTACCTGTCATCTGTATTCCCTTATGCACCATGAGAATTTTTTTTTAATCTACACAATGGATTTCTTGCTTCAAAATTGGATAGGGGAAGTCTGGTGTGACTTCTGCACTTTACTGCAAAAGAAGTGAAGCAAACTCTCAATCAATACTACCAACAAGGAGAAACACAGAAAATCAAAAAGTTATAGCTAACTCCATACCCCTATCTTATTATTTTATGGAATTTAGTTTATGAATTTTGAAATATGGCTAATTTTTGGATTAAGACTGAGAAGTTTGTGCATACGTGAAAAAAGAAAGTGGAAGTTGCTCAGTCATGTTCGACTCTTTGCAACCCCATGGATTTAACAGTCCATGGGATTCTCCAGCCCAGAATACTGGAGTGGGTAGCCTTTCCCTTCTCCAGGGGATCTTACTAACCCAGGTCTCCTGCATGTAATAGGAAATTCAACTAAAATAAGCAAACAACTCTTTCTCCCTTTAATATTTTGACCTATATGTCTCTTGGACCTTTTTCTACTTCTATTCATGGCTTCTTACCCACTAATGGTGATCAGAATCCATATGCAATACTTATACTGCTTTAAAATTCAATGTTATATGATAAAACATTTTCTAAACATCTCTTTGTCTCCAAATTTTCCTACTAAATATCCCTGAGAAATATCTCTGTTAGAGTAGATTCCCCCAAAGCACAATTACCAGGAAAACATTTTAAAGAATCTCATTATATACTCTGTACCTTTAATACTCAGTTATTATAATTATCTTAAATTATCATTGTATTATCAAAGCTGAAGCTTGATCCTCACATACAGTTTGCATATTTTATTAACAACAACGTTGGTATTTATAACCTGTAATTTTAACATGCTTCTCCCAAACTTCTGCCCCTCTGGGGCCTCTACCTCTCTTCCAACTTCAAACTCCAGTCTCTAGGTCATGTGACTATCAGAATTCAGCTGTAGGCCAATGGCTATCAGAACAAAATAGAGTAGCTTACTGCTTCTCAAAGCCTGGAATTCTGAAAACATAATAATATACTTTCTATTTTTAGAGGTGGGGTCATAGGGGAACTTGCTATTTG
Organism: Oryx dammah; assembly: GCF_014754425.2. Lineage (NCBI taxonomy): Eukaryota > Metazoa > Chordata > Mammalia > Artiodactyla > Bovidae > Oryx > Oryx dammah. Next base: position 27,147,804 of record NW_024070203.1, read on the forward strand.
AGTCAAATGAGTCACTCAAGATGAGAAAGTTAATATATTTCAGTCAGTATGTCTGTGCTGGCATGTGCCATCGCCTAAAGCAGTGGACAGAGAACATTTTATTGTAAAGGATGGTATGCATAGATGTTGAAATATCAGATTATAAATAAGGTATCTCAGTATTGATTTCCACTGTGTACACTATTTAAACAAAAGAGCCTATTTCAAAGCCACTATAAACTTTACTTCAAATTCCTCTTCTTGTCAAATAATCTCACATGCTAACTTTTGCCATTAGATATCCCTCACCAGATTAAAGTTTCTTTAAAGGTCCCAATACTTTGGCCACCTGATGCAAAGAACGGACTCACTGGAAAAGACCCCGATGCTGGGAAAGATTGAAGGTGGGAGGGGAAGGGGACAACAGAGGATGAGATGGTTGGATGGCATCACCAACTTGATGGACTTGAGTTTGAGTAGTCTCTGGGAGTTGGTGATGGACAGGGAAGCCTGGCGTGCTGCAGTCCATGGAGTTGCAAAGAGTCAGACATGATTGAGCGACTGAACTGAACTGACTGAAAGGTCCCACGTAATAGCTGTGCACTTATTCTACCCTGGGGAGGATTCCACGAAGTCCATGATATCTGTATCAAGGCAGATGGGTAAACTTTTTCGTAACCAAGTGAAGAGAGGGGTGGGTACAAAGAATATTTCATGAAGAGATTACCAAGTGTGAAAGCCTAGAGGTGAAGGAGAACACAATACTTTCTGGGAACTGCAAGTGTCTGGACCAAAGGGCTAGAGAGAAAAGTGGTGAGAAAGTGAAAAAAGAAAAGGAAAAAGAAAGTCTGGTTGCCAGAACAATCTTTATGCCAGGAGGGTTGGGAGGGCCTTTGAAAGATACACAGTGGACAAGCATGACCAGACCTACACTTTTAGAACCATCACTCACTCTAGCAAAAACTGGCAAGAGGCAACTCCTAGGACAGGGAACCCATAAGAGACCAAGAGTAGTGAAGGAGCAAGAGCAGAAAGAAATGGAGAGAGGCTTGGCGGGGGGGTTCAGGAATGGGACTAGACAGTGCGTCTTGGTGACTGGCTGAACAGTTCTACACATCTCTTGGGAGGAATAACTTTTTGCTTTTGGTAAATGTAAAAATAAAATTGTTATGCTCTGAAGCAGAAGGAAAATATACCTACATAAGCAACTACTATATTTTCTTAACTCTGTAACACTCTCAAATGGAAGAAGCATAGTCAACTTAATGCTTTGTGTGTGGGTGGAAAAATCAATGCTACTGTATAACAGGAGAGATGGAGGTTACTTAAGCCTGATGGTTGGGGAAGGAATTAAAAACTCTTGAGGGTAACTTGTAAGTTTCCTACTAAAGCAGTTGAAGTGAAGTCACAGAACAGTGTACCCCTAGGGAAAGAGGAAGGAAGTACTTTCCACCAGTAAGCAGCCAATGGTCAAACGGGGCAAGGAAGGTTGCCAGAAAGTCTGGGAACACCTCCAGCCAATTGGCAGCCACACTTTGTACTTAGTGCACGGTTCTGCCTGAGTCTGCCAAAGGGACTTGGATGAAAAGGGACATGACGCCTGACCCTATGCTCTCATTCCAAGGACGAGTGTGCGTCAAAGGATCTGCCATGGAATATTTGTCCTGTGGGAGAAAAATAGGTGCCCTCCCCTTAACCCTTTCCCTTATAGGTCTTCACTTACTTCCCAAATATACAGGAAGCACTGGTGCCATGCCAAGGTGCTGTCCTAGGTGTCGCAGACAATGTGCGGTGCCTGCCCTCGCTCAGTAGGTGCTCCAACCAAGCACCCCACAACTAAAGCAAACTGATTCTTCTGCCCGGGAAAGCTTCAGTATTTTATTTTAAAAAATTAGCTACATTTATCCTGGAAAGCTCTACTCAACATCTTTCATCAACTTCCCCACCCCACTCTCGCCTCTCCAAGTTTTCTGAGTGAAGTTCTAGGGCCCTGTCATCTCGAGTGGCCAGTTTGCTTTTTGTCTCACTCTCCAAAACATGAATTACTTGTCTGCGGTCCTGGTGTCTAGCCTTGTGTTCTGCATTATCAGAGGTGCTAATTCACTAAAAAATGTAATTTGAAATAAGTCACTGGGGGATTTAAAAAAAAAAGAAAGGAAAGCTTAATAGCCAGATTCAGACACAAAGGGGGTCCTCTGCAGTTAAATGCTGATCTGTAAGAGAATCCCTAACACGGTGAAGGCCCCTGCACGGCAGTGATGAACAGCGGCAGCTCCAGTGCATCTGCTCATAACACACGTCACCAGGGGCAGCATGGCTCACTACGTGTCTAGGGCTGTTCTCGACACTTCACTCTCTGCCTCCTATCAAGAAAAGGTTGCCAAAACCAATATTGTACTGAAAAATGATTTGTCACCTTATCAACATTTTTTGTTCACACCCTTGTCAATGACAGAACATTCCTTAACTACTTGACAGTCTCTTTTATCCTTCTTTACAATCTCTTAACACTTTTATAAAAGAACTAAACATTTTGTCTCCTTGTACTTAAGGACATGTGCCAACTGCTAATCAGGTATAAAATATTTAACTTTTGAAATAAAAATTATTAAAGTTAATGCCTTTAAGCAAGTTAAAAAAAAGATTAGGAAACTAATATTTGAGGGAGTATATTATACTTTATAAAAGCACTTTCACTTTTCATTTTAAAATGTCTGGTTTAATCCCTATACAACTCTGGGGACTAAGAAGCATTATTATTATATTACCTATACTTTACAGAAATGTAAAATTCTATTTACTGGATCAAAAACACAAACTATTATTCAGAATCTCAATTCATATTTTCTGATCCCAAATTCTAGGATCTTTCCATGGGTTGGACAGTCTCTATCTTAACAGTGTTATTAATGGAGATGACTAAATACATGGCTTAAAAAAGTTATCAAGAAAATAGATTTCATGACTAAAATATTAACAAATACAAGGCAAATAACTCTGCAGGACAATACTTGAATATAACAAAAATATGATTATTAAAGCTATCAATTTTGCATATGAACAGACTACTTTGTTTTAGAGCTAGTAAGATGTGTACTATATTCCACTTAAAGACTGTAAAGTGAGTAGAGGCTACCTAGGTGCCAAAGACCAGAATGTAAGCTCGAATGTAAATTAGGGATTTGTCTAGTTTATTCATGACCACATTCTCAGCATACTCAATAAACACTGCTTGAATGAATGAATGTGAACTACAACATGGAATACAAAAATGAGGCTCTCAGATATAGAATTCTATATAAAGGTAGTTTACAATCAAACCCAGGACACCAAGTACAATTTAACTTATTAGGTAACTGCTGAGTGATTTCTATATGCCTGTACCTATGCTGTGTATTTTTGGACCTTCCCTTTTAGATAATAAGCTACATGAGACCTGGAATTAGAAGTCAGATTCGTGTCCTCTACAATGCCTAGCTAAACAACCTTTGGTAGATAAGCTACTTTCACCTTGATTGTACATTAGCACCACCCATAGAACTTAAAAAAATGCCTAGAGCCCCATGAGACACCAACTAATTAATTCTGAATTTCTGGGGGTTGGAATTGGACTCTAACTTTACTTTTAAGGTTCACAGCTGATACTGATATCCAGTGATAGGTAAGCGCCACTACTGCAAACCAATGGTCCTCAAACTCTGGCTTAGAGGAGATCACCTGGAGGGCCTGTTAAAACTCAGTGCCATCCCCAGAGTTTCCGATCCAGTCGCTCCTGAGTGCACCTGAAAAATCTGTGTTTTCAGTAAGTTTCAGGTGATGCTGATGGCTGCTGGTGTGGGAACAGACTGAGTGAGAACCACTGCCCCAAACTGCCTAAAATGATTCTTGGATAAACTGAATAATAAATGTAGGAGATACATGAATACAGAAACATGAACATTATATGAAAAATTTAAGTACAAAAAAGGAACTTCAGGTTCAGCATCATTGTCATTAGAAAACCACAAACTAAGTCTACAATGAGCTAACCTTACAGACTTACTAGAATGGCTAAAATTAAAAACAAAACCAAAATACCCAAGGGCTGGTGAGGGTACACAGCAACTATTAATACAATACTCACAGGCATATAAGATGGGACCATGATGGAAAACAGTCTATCAGTGTCGTGTAAGTTAAATGCGTACTTACCACATAAGCCTGCAGTCGCACACCTAGATATTTATCCTAGAGAAATTAAAACTCAAATTCACATAAAAGCCTACACATGACACCTGGAACAGCTTTAAACATAATGGCTCCAAGCTGGAAGCCACTGAAACGACCTTGAATTGGTGACTGAACAGAAGAGCATATAACTATGGTACATCTATATGACGGACTATTATAGAAACACGACGCAACAAACTGTGGATGAAACTCACATGCATTCTGCTTTAGTGGAAAAAAGCCACTTACAAGGCTACACCCTGCATGATTCCATGTATGCAGCAAGCTGGAAAAGCCAAAACTATATGGAGGAAAAAAAAACAACAACAGTGGTTCCCCAGGGGCTGGTAGGAGCCAGAAGTCAACTACAAATGGATACTCATTATATACATCTAATAATTACAAACTAGATCCTTCCAATCTCAGGAACTAATACCTCAACAAGACAATTCTTAAGCGTGATGTGCATCTCTCCAGGACACTTCCTCCTATTCTGGGGTCAGGCTGCTTTCTGGGCACGGATGACATCACACTCTCTCAAAATAAGCCACCAGGAGAGAAACACCCACAGTCCACAGTTTGTTTAAACTTGCTGCTGACTCATTCCTCCCTTGATACCTGAACCTTTCTTTCCTAATAACTTTAATTATAGTCATCTCTCATTCTAAAGCTTCCCCTCTCCTCAGAGATGTATTTGTTATCCTTCTGACCTCCTGATAGTGAGACACTGGGTAAATATGTCACCTCCAGGAACCAGTCTGCTAAAAACAGAACCTGCATTTTCCACGCATTCCTCTCCAGCACGTGGATGCTGCAAAGATTAAAAGGGATGATGCATGTGCATGGGATTACTGCTGCTATGCTTGAAGTATATTTCATGGAATTTGTTCTAAACTTGTGGTGTAATAAATATCCTATTCCTTTCTCCCTAGCACGGCAACTATTCACACCGGAAAAGGCATTCTCATGCACTATTTACTGAATGTATTGCCAAAACCATGGGATCTGCAAAAGGAGGACTCAGTTTCACTCTGTAACTTACTCTGTGACCTTGACCAAACTACTCACCTTTTGAGTCTCACTTCTTTATAAAATGGGCTCAGCTACAATGTGATTCTCTAGGGGCTGCTTTGAAAGCAATATCAGCACACACAAAATACTATATAAGGCCTGATATGAACCCTACTCCCTGATCTCTAAACACAAGTGACTAAGCAAGAGGTTCTCAGCCAGATGGAGCAGATTCCATCAGTGTCACCAGAGGGCATCAACAGAGATTCATAATCTGGGTTCACTGTTCACTACTCGAGAGTCCCAGAACACATCAATTTTTAAAGAGATGCACGAAATGCTTGAATTGAGAGAAGGAAAAAAAAAAGTGGAAAGGTTTTCAAGAGTTGATGTGGTATACAAGGGAAAGAACGTGAACTCTGGTGTCACCTAAACCTGGGTTTGAATTTAGGCACTTATGACCTGAGGGAACCCATCTCACCTCTCTGCATATTTCCTAATCTATAATACAGGTATAGTTGCTGTAGAACTGTAAGAAATAAACAATAATGTATATAAAGTATACAAATACCTTTTATAGGCAAGCCCTCAAACAATGCCTGTGCATTAATCCTTCAGCTAGCACTGATTAAGTACCACATGTAGTAGTCATCATACAAAGCCTGGTTACTACTTCTATTAATCCAGTAATGTTCAAAATTCTCCAAGCCAGGCTTCAGCAATACATGAACCATAAACTTCCAGATGTTCAAGCTGGTTTTAGAAAAGGCAGAGGAACCAGAGATCAAATTGCCAACATCCGCTGGATTATGGAAAAAGCAAGAGAGTTCCAGAAAAACATCTATTTCTGCTTTATTGACTATGCTAAAGCCTTTGACTGTGTGGATCACAATAAACTGTGGGGAATTCTGAAAGAGATGGGAATACCAGACCACCTGACCTGTCTCTTAAGAAACCTGTATGCAGGTCAGAAAGCAACAGTTAGAACTGGACATGGAACAACAGACTGGTTCCAAATAGGAAAAACAGTACGTCAAGGCTGTATACTGTCACCCTGGTTATTTAACTTATATGCAGGGTACATCATGAGAAATGCTGGGCTGGAAGAAGCACAAGCTGGAATCAAGATTGCCAGGAGAAATATCAATCACCTCAGATATGCAGATGACACCACCCTCATGGCAGAAAGTGAAGAGGAACTAAAAAGCCTCTTGATGAAAGTGAAAGAGGAGAGTGAAAATGTTGGCTTAAAGCTCAATATTCAGAAAACGAAGATCATGGCATCTGGTCCCATCACTTCATGGGAACTAGATGAGGAAACAGTGGAAACAGTGTCAGACTTTATTTTGGGGGGCTCCAAAATCACTGCAGATGGTGATTGCAGCCATGAAATTAAAAGACACTTACTGTTGGGAAGGAAAGTTATGACCAACTTAGATAGCGTATTTAAAAGCAGAGACATTACTTTGCCAACAAAGGTCTGTCTAGTCAAGGCTATGGTTTTTCCAGTAGTCATGTATGGATGTGAGAGTTGGACTGTGAAGAAAGCTGAGTGCTGAAGAATTGATGCTTTTGAACTGTGGTGCTGGAGAAGACTCTTGAGAGTCCTTTGGACTGCAAGGAGATCCAACCAGTCCATTCTAAAGGAGATCAGTCCTGGGCCACCTCATGCGAAGAGTTGACTCACTGGAAAAGACTCTAATGCTGGGAGGGATTGGGGGCAGGAGGAGAAGGGGATGACAGAGGATGAGATGGCTGGATGGCATCACCGACTCGATGAACATGAGTTTGGGTGAACTCCAGGAGTTGGTGATGGACAGGGAGGCCTGGTGTGCTTCGATTCATGGGGTCGCAGAGTTGAACACGACTGAGCGACTGAACTGAACTGAACTGAATACTATTCTCCTAAAAGACTAGGGGAAACTCTAGAGTGAAGGTGGAGTATATGGGCATCTTTTATTGCTTATTACAACATGCATGTAGAAAAGCCAATTTTTCACTCCCAAAGAGCTCCCTGATAGCTTAATGTCCTGATTAAAACTCCACCACAACAGAATCAATCTAATCTGAATTAGTTTCACTAGCTCTTCAGAGTCCCCTGGACTGCAAAGGAGATCAAATGAGTCAACTCTAAAGGAAATCAGTCCTGAATATTCATTGGAAGGACTGATGCTGAAGCTGAAGCTCCAATACTTCGGCCACCTGATGTGAAGAACTGACTCCTTAGAAGAGATCCTGATGCTGGGAAAGATTGAAAGCAGGAAGAGAAGGGGACGAGGATGAGATGGTTGGATGGTTTCACCGACTCGATGGACATGAATTTGAGCAAGCTCCAGGAGCTGGTGATGGACAGGGAAGCCTGGTGTCCTGCAGTCCGTGAAGTCGCAAAGAGTCGGACACAACTGAGCAATGAACTGAACCCCAAATCTGCTTTAAAGTGTAAAACTTCCTAGGAAATAACTTTATGAAACAGAAGAGAGAGGATAACTACATCTCTTTCTAATACGCTCTCTCTGCTTGGCATCTCCTGTCATCTGGTTGTACTGTTTATGAGCTTTGTAACCCTGGGCATATCACTTAATCTCTTGGAAGCTGCTTCATCATTAAGACGGGAATGGTAGCAGTTAGCTACCCCTGATGTAAGTAAAGACCTACGGGAAAGAGAAACCATCTGGGTGGGAAACACAAAGAAAGCAGAAGGGAGGAAAGAGCCACAAAAGAATCAGACAGAATGACTCAAAGAGGAAGAAGGAGAGAGGCAAATACACAAAGAATAAAACATTTGCACAGGGTGTAAATTTCACTCAATGAGCATGAGTCCTCAGGCCAGGGATATAATCCACTGTGGAAAAGTCAATCTCTTGTGAAACTTATGACTTTTAGCATTTCCCAACAATTAGTGGTCATCCAGCAAATGAATGGTGATGGTGTCATCAATATTAAAGAAAAAATGAAGATCAACTAAGGGCCACAGAGATGATAAAATTGTCTATAGAAGAGCCAGCAAGCTTAAACTTTTATAAGTTTGCTTAAATGTTCTAAGCAAGTAGGCATCAATTCCCGAGTATGATACTGCTGTGTTGTTAAAAACTATGTGTTGCTACATATATGATACATTTACACTAACGTATCATATAACAGGTTATAACACAGAATCATGTATGTTGTCTTTTCTGAGTAATTAAAAAAATAAAGGACTGTCAAAGGCAATATAGTTGTTAACCCTCTGCTGCTGATTTTAGATCCCAAAGCCATGCATGCCAATTTTCTTCCTCTTCTTCTCCTCTCTACTGATGGCAGAGTATTGAAGGGAAAAGACGTTTTACCATGAGACTACCTTAACTAGATTCTGACCCTCTTTTTCTAGTTGAATAATTCTGTTCTATAAATATTACCTGAGCTCTAACTAGATAAGGAACAAAAGGAACACAGAGATGAATGAGAAACTATTCCTACCTTAAAGGGGCTTGGGCTTTGGTTAATTGCAGGCCAGCAATATATGTTGTCTGGATAGACAGTTATATTGCACGACAAAGAGATTTAAAGGTTGAAGGGGATCAGCATTAAGTCAGGTTGGTCAACACCTGGTGTAGTTTAAACACATGGAACATATTTCTAAGCACCTCCTTTTCTTCTTCCTCGCCTCTCTCCTTCCAAAAAGCTTCAAAACTCACATACACCTTTCCAATCCTCAAAAGAGCTAATCTTCCCTAAAACTCCACTGTTCATCTGCAACTGGTATAGGGATTCCCCTACTTGGCCCCTCAACATAAAATCTCCTCCTGCTTTTCAACAGAATCCACTGGGTTCCAACTCTACATTCCCAAACGGCAGGAAATGCACACTCTGGCCTTATTTTAAGTATCTTGAAACAAAAGCATCCCTTTTGCTGAAGAAATCATAATCTACTGTTAATTGACCAAATTAATACTGATGTCCCCTGTTAAGTGCTTAACAAGGCACTGAAAAATGGTATTATGAGAAAGCAAAATCAAAGCTCACAAACTGACAGTTCTGTTTGCACAGTGGTTCAAAAAATTTAGTAACTAACAAATAATCAGCTAAACTCCTGGATTTTCCCCAAAACCTGAAGATCTGGTAACATTGTGTCCACCCTCCCTCATAGCAGCAGGGATTGGCCAGGTTACAGGCATCTCCTTTAGGTAGGGCATAAGCTGTTGGGTGGGCTTCCCAGAATCTGCTTGCCAATGCAGGAGACACCGGTTCAATCCCCGGGTCTGGAAGATTCCTTGGAGTAGGAAACGGCAACCCGCTCCAGCATCCTTGTCTGGGAAATTCCGTGGACAGAGGAGCCTGGTGGGCTACAGTCCATGGGGTTGCAAAGAGACATAACTGAGCGACTAAACACAAGCTCTCAGGTATATGGCAGTTTTCCTGAAGACTCCTGTGACCATCAAGGATCTGTGCCATACATACCAGGTACCTAGACCTCAAGGAATACAGCGGTAGGCAAAATACAGAAGGCCCTGCTCATGCAGAATGACACTGTGGCTTTGAACAGATGATGAAGGATGGGGTAAGCAACCCACAAGGAACAGTAAAGGTATTCTAGTATTCTTAAGGAACTCCCTAGCTAACAGAATCTGTGAGCAAATCTTTTTGTGAAGTGAATGGCCACTCCCTATTTTATCAGTTTTGAGCCCTACAATGAGCATGTTTCAAGTGATGGCACACGGTTATTTTCTAAACCCATATAATTTACAAGATTATAGTGTGAATTCCTACACACACACACTGAAAAATTATGAGAAGTGATAATGATTTTTGTGTCCAGATATATGTATCACTTAAACTGACTTCTGAGTTTCACACATGGATTCAATTATCTCTGTATCTCGTATTCTGCATATCTCATATATGATCTAAGTATACTGTTAAGTTTGTGGTGAACATCTTCAGATCAGCAAATCTGCATTAAAAAAGACATACCCTTTTAACATTTAAAGGTACCATCAAAATTACATTTCCTATTATTTAATACTAAAGCTTTCAGATTCACAGTAAATTCTATTTTGACAACAAAGTGAAGCCCTTAAATTGTAAAGGTTTCTAAATATGAACTATTGTAAATGCCCTCAATTTCTGCCTTGCTGACCTATACTAAAACTTTCAATGACTACTAATTATATAATTGGTAAGTGAATAAGGGACACCAGAAAGATTACTTGATAACTTGAGAAAGTGTTTATACAGAAAGTGAAAGTTGTGTCCGACTCTTTGCGACCCCATGGAATTCTCCAGGGCAGAATACTGGAGGGGGTTGGCATTCCCTTCTCCAGGGGAACTTTCCAACCCAGGGATCGAACTCAGGTCTTCCTCATTACAGGCGGATTCTTTACCATCTGAACACCAGGGAAACCCAAGAATACTGGAGTGGGTAGCTGATCCCTTCTCCAGTGACCTTCCCAACCCAGGAGTTGAACCGGGGTCTCTGGCTTTGCAGGCAGATTCTTTACCAGATGAGCTACCAGGGAAGCCCATTTATACAGAGGCGTCTGCATATTCTAATTAAGTTTTCCTGGCATTAAAATCACAGGAAACCATGAGTTGCAATACTGTAAACTGTTTAAGTAAAAGAGACAAGGAAGAGAGAATATTACAATATGAATATACTGTTCAGGTAAATTAAAATAATTTTATCCAACTAGGTCTGGTTCTGTCTGCCCTAAACCAAGTCATATTGTTTATTTTACAACTTGGGTTAGTAAGACCATGATTACCATTTAGGGGAACAGAATTCTCTTCTGTGAAAATTGTTTCCTGGCTCATTTATCATCACTGCCACCAAATATAAAAATTATCTTCAATCACAATCTTGATTTGTATGACTCTAAGAATTAGCCCTAAGACAAACAGGTGGTACTGGTACAGAGATCAGGCTACTTATTTATTGACTCAAACTCAGGTCTTCTGGCTACTAAACTCACATTCTTTCCACTATGCTTTACTAGCTCTTTCTCAATACTAACTTAAATGTAAAGTAACCTTCCAGAGTTTGCAAAGATCTACTATCTCATTTAACCTTGGTAATAATCCTAGGAAGCTGAGGCAGACATAATATCTCTAACACTTAGGACACTGGGTACCCACACATAAAACGATTTGCCCAAAGAAGATGGATCGAATGCCTGGCAATATCTGCAAGACACAAATAACTACTAAAAAACCTTACTGTGTGCAACTGAAGTATGTGACTTTCAGAGTAAGCATATCCTCAAATGAGTATAATTCATCTGCTGCTGTTATATTCTAGAGATGGTAAATACCAGATATCTGTACTGCTTCTCTTCTTTTCCCACAGTCCTTCAGGACACTCTTTCTTGCAAGGCCTGAACCTAGCCTCTGAAGCATTTTGAACACATAGTTCCAGGCAACCCCTATCAACCAACACAGATAAAATCTGCATTCCTGTTCTTCCTCCATTAAGGCCCACTTGTATAATATTTGTTTTTGACATTTTGTCTTTGCTTTTGCTTGGATATTCGCTTTTGCTTGGATATTTGCTTTCATGGCTCTACCAGAATTGTATATATTGTCTTCTCCAGGTCCTGGAACTCTGCCTTGTTTTGATCTCAGAGCACCAGCTGCAAAGATTCATATACAGCAGGCACATAAGGTGTTCTGAATATACCAGAGAAAAATGCATGGTACTTAGGAAAACATCTTGGAGAAGGAAATGGCAACCCACTCCAGTACTCTTGCCCAGAGAATCCTGTGGACAGAGGAGCCTGGTGGGCTGCTGTCCATGGGGTTGCACAGAGTCGGACACAACTGAAGCGACTTAGCATGCATGCATGCGTTGGAGAAGAAAATAGCAACTCCCTCCAGTATTCTTGCCTGGAGAATCCCAGGGACAGAGGAGCTGATGGTTTGCCATCTATGGGGTCGCACAGAGTCGGACATGACTGAAGTGACTTAGCAGCAGCAGCAGCAGGAAAAAATCTAAAGTTAACAACGACAAAAATACCTTCCCTTATTTCTAATTACCACTCAGGAAAGAGTCAGATAGTAAAAACAAGTTTTGTGGGTCAGATGGTTTCTGATGCAACCACTCAACTCTGCCATTATGATGTAAAGCACCTATAAACAACATGTAAATAAATGAATGTGTCTAGATTCTAATAAAAATTTACTTATGAACACTAAAATCTAAATTATTTAATTTTCACATCACATTCTTATCTTGACTTTTTCCCCCTAACAATTGAAAAATATTAAAATAAAAACAAAAACAAAAAAACTTAGCTTGTAAGTCATAGAGAAAAAGGGTGTAGGCTGGATTTGGCCAATGGGGCCAAATGTACTGACCCTTGGCTTAAATCTGTGGTTTTCAAAATGAGAATTTCAGGTGGTCTGCAAGATCCTTTCAGCAAGTCCAACTACCTATGTGTGAAGCTGGACTTTCTTTGGTTCAACCAAAACACTTAAAAAAAAGTCAATCGTCAATCAAAACAATGCACAACAGATTAAATGCATAAGCAAATATGAAGACCCAGCTGCATTCTATTAAGCCGGAAATTGAAAGATTTGCAAAAATGTAAAATAATGCCACTCTTCCCACTAATTTTTCTTTGTTTGGAAAATACCTAGTTATATGTCATAATGTTCTTTATATTAACATGTAATGGACTTATGATTGATTTTTTAAGTGCATTAATATTTTTTAAGTTCCTCAGTTTTGATTTCTATTTAGATGCCAACAGCTACAACCCATGAAAAGTAAAAAAGCTGTCTGGGGGCCCTAAATAAAAAACAATTTTAAAAAATATGCTGTTTGTTGTACACACACACACACACACACACACGTAAACTGGCCACACACCATGGCACGTGGGATCTTAGTTCCCTAATCAACCAGGGATCAAACCTGCATCCTCAGCAATGGAAGCACAAAGTCTTAACCACTGGACCACCACGGAAGTCCCTGGCCCTCAGTAAATTTAAGAATGTAAGGGGTTCTTGAGACCGGTCACTTTGAGAACCAGCCGCTGAGCTGCAGCAGGATTAAATGCTGTAGGCGGAGCTGCCTTGAGAAATGAGGGCACCTCCTCAGGTCAGGGCACCAGACAGACCTCCTGATTTCGGTCTCCTTGATTTCCCCCCACCTAAGACCTTCCTGGTATTTCTTTCATTAAATCCGTATTTGGTAAAATGTAATCCCATGCAATTTATGTTCTTAAATAATAAAGTTGGTGAAAATGTGGGGTGATTTTCATTGAAAGAACTCTTTTACTATGTGTAGACCATAAAAATGCTTTAGCTTTTGTCAAAATAGGCAACTAGATTCAAGTATCTCTCCCTGGCTTGTCTTTTCAAACCTTAAAAAAAAAAAAAAAATCCACAAAATTACTATTGTAATTCCTTGCCTTCAGAACATCTCTCAAAATAAACAGATTCACCAGCTTCTTTATAAATTATAGTCTCTTTGACTTGGCTCCACAAAACTGTACAAGCCTGGTGCTAACCAGCATCCTCACTAGCATACATCTAAAGAAATCCAGGAGGCATGGCACCAGTTTAACTGATAGCACTAACAATGATGCACTAAAAATCACATTTTTGCATGTAAAGTATATACATCTTACAGAGTATCTTAAAAGAATATTAATTAATATTTTGCTTGTTTTACCATTTGATATTTTAAAATTTTTTAAAAGATTACTTTAGGAGACATAAAAGGAAAGTTCTCCTAATTCTAATGTTACCATGTGTAAGGAAACGGTACATAAGGAAGTTTTCTTAAATATAAATTTGCTCTGTAGTAAGGTTTAACTGTCCAGACAAACGATGTATACTGCTGGCCTGGGGAAACCTCTCCCTCATTCCTCATTTTAGAGAGAATTAAAGAAATGATACTATAATTCCAATAATTATAATTCTGTTGAATATACACTGTTAATTAGAAGGCACTTCCACATGAGTATATGATTCTAAAGATCTTTATAGTTTTCTCTTATGGAATAACTTTGTAAACAAAAAAAAAGTGGGAAGAAATTTCTGTTTTTTGAATATTTGTCCTTTAATCTGCATTATAAAATATCTAAAAAAAGAATCAAGCATGATGATCAGATGCTAAATCTTCCATAATTTGTGATTATTGTCTCCAAGAAGAAAAATGGTTATTTTGACCAAAGCAAGAACTTCAATTTAATAGCATCTAGAGCAGAAAGGCACTAGCAAATTATTACCTATTTGGAGAATTGTTATCCATCTGGGAAAACAGTACGGATTAATTTAGAGAGATTTGGTAGCTATGCTGTTCAATGAAGAACAACAACAACCAAAAAAAACACATAGATTTGAAATGTGGGGAAAAATGCTTACTATTTAAATTTACAGTAAAAGCAAAAGTCTCATCATGATTGCAAAACATTCCAAATTGTGAAACTTAAGTTATCTGTAAAACAGACAAAAGTAAAGCTGCTTCCTCAGTTATTTTTTGAGATCTCAGCATCAATTTAAAGAAAATGCTTATATTTAAAAGAAGGCCTATTTAAAAATAGGAATCCTTCTGCTAAATACAAATATGCACATGAAGTAAATTTATCTTATGTATTCCTGTCCCATGTATATGCAAATGAAGGTGATATGAAACCAAAGTTTAAAAAAAAAATTACTTGCTTCAATTCTCTAAGGAATAAAAGAGCCTCAAACCTAAAGAACAGCAACTGATGCTAGTGTAGAAACAACAATAAAATTACATAAAATTGGTATGTGGATTATATGGAGAAAAAGGGAGAAAAAAAAAGGACATGTACTTCACTGTATAAAAAACATATTTATGCCAATACTGTCTTCAAGATTTTGGGGATACAATTAATAATTTTTCTACTCTCATTTTTAAATTAAAATTATGTGCATTAAAAACCTGAGTATAATAAAGTTTCCTAGGAAGGCAAAAAAAAAAAAAAAAAAAAAAAGAAAATCACGTGGAATTTATACTACCACCAAGATAGAAGAGATCAAGAGGATTTTGGTCTCATATTTGAGAAAACATTGCTCCTACTACTGTAAAACAGCAAAACTAGAATCAAGATACAGTTATTTTAAAGCTTGGCACAGCAGTTTAAAATTTGAAAACTACCTTTGCTCTTTTAATAAAATAGCTTTTAGTTTTATTTTTCCAATTTCTTTCCCAGCAGTAGGACAATAACAGTGTAACTTTCTCTACCTGCTGGGGAATTTTCTTAGCACTTTGTGGAAACTGTTGGCTTTCAGAAATGGACAGGCTGATTTGAACCAAAAGTCAGACAAAATACAGAACTGCAACAACAATAAAAAAGCGATTTAGAAAGAAGATCAAGCCAAGCAGATAAGCAAACTCTATAAAAATCAGTTTTCTGGGACTGATCATCCAGTCACTTCCCTAATTTAAAAAAGCCAAACCAAAGCAAAGCATGCTGACTTACATTGCTTCTTTAGTTCTTTCAGCTGTTGTTTAAATTGGACAAACTTTTCATTATTTTGGAAGTCTGCATCGGAATTCTTATTCTGTAAAGCCAAAAACTTCTTCTCCACTAATAATTTTAGATCAGGTATTTTCTCTGAACGTTCTTCTTTTACCTGAGGAGGACAATAAAATTACTGTAGTTAAATGTTAACAATGACACAGTCTTGTAACAGTATTTTTCTTGCATTTTATTCAAATATAAATATAGAGGTAGAAAACAGAATTTCCTTCAACAGAGAACCAGGGAGGCAGGGCCCTGTTTCAGAAACAGACTGCTAGTGGACAGCAGAGTATCCCTCCGTTGCCCTGCTGACTTGCCGTGTCCAGACACCTACCGCGCAACTGTGTCCTGCCCCTTCACCCGAACCTGAGCATGACGGCGCTTCTTCTCATTTAGGGTTATGCGGTCCCCCCTCCTTCCTCTCGAGTCTGTCCTGTCCTGCATTCTCTCCAGCACTCCTCTTCTCTGGTCCTAGGCCCCAGCAGGTGACGCTGGCTCCTCCTTCACAAAATGAGTGGAGACTTTAACCTTGAACTTCCACCATCTGCCGTCACCTGGAGTAAGTGCCTCTAGTCTGTTCAAAGCTAACCTCTCAATCTTTATTCTTCCCTCCCCCAATATTTTATTATAAAATTTTCAAACATGCAAAAACATTGAAAGCATCATATTTTACCATTCAAAGTCAAAAGATTATCTGTAAGTTCTCTGCTTTGATTATCTTCTGTCATGGAGGAAAGAATTAGATAATCTTCTTTTGTTTAATTGCTATGCATTAGCCAAATCAAAATGAAAATTAAGCATGAAATCAAAATACCTAAATCTATATGTAAAGTACAGAGTATAGCAACTGACTGTCTTCTCATTGCACTGATGAAGCTCAACCAGTGCTGGATCCATCATCAAAGAGAGGTGTGAAAAACGTGGCGAGGCTTTAGTGACAAGTTATATGTAATTACTGCTTGGCCTTTTGGCTGAGATCGCAGATGGTAAAGCGTCTGTCTACGATGTGGGAGACTCGGGTTCGATCCCTGGGTCAGGAAGATTCCTTGGAGAAGGAAATGGCAATCCATTTCAGTACTATTGCCTGGAAAATCCCATGAACAGAGAAGCCTGGTAGGCTACAGTCCATGGGGTCGCAAAGAGTCGGACACAACTGAGCGACTTCACGTTATATGTAATTAAAAATTTAAAATAAGTTCTATCAGGCTAAAGAAACAATAAAGCTCAGTTTGGAAACAAGAAGGTACAAAGACAATCAATCGAATAATGCCTAATATCACAAAAGTAACAGTACTTCTATCCAGTGCATGGTTATTCTCTCTCTCTACACTGGAGAGAACAAGATGAGACAAGTTCAAGGCTGTAGCAAGAAGAGGGCACAGAGCAGACACAGAAAATAAATGATGAGTTCTCAGAAAGGAATAAGGGGCTCCCTTTCTGGATTTGTAAAATAAAAGCACACATGTGAAGCTTCTCAAGGTCTTTGATTAGTATGAAATTATTAATCTTCCACGATCAGAAAAGAGCTAATCTGAGCAGATATCAGTAAAAGCAGATGTCCTTTTCCAACAAAGTCTCTAACCCACTCAATACAGTTAATCTCCCCAGATCAAATACAACCACTGCTGAGGAGTTGGGTAGAAAAGTGTGGGGGCAGGGGATGGAGGCATTTTGGAGTTGACAATGCAGCAATTTGAAGTATGACTAGGAAAACCTGAATACATCAAATTTAGTGATTCAGAGTACTTTCTTCCCCCACAGCTTAGCTCCAGAGAACTGCTGTAAAGCACAAAATTTCACTGCAGCAAATACCTTCTCTGGGAACTTGATGCTGCATTTCATATAGCTATCCACTGCAAAGAGAACTTACTGTACTCCAGCTCTCAAAATGAGGGCCCGGAAAATACTGAACTCATTATCTGTTTAAATCAATGCAATAAATAGGAATTAATTCTTTTTTTTAATGGTTTCTTGCATTGTTTGTATTCTCAAGATAAAGAGATACAGAATCCCAAATGAGGAAAGAAAAAAGCCATTCTTTGAGTTGTTAGTTGACCATAAATGTTACCTAGTCTGAAAAAAGTAAGGATACCCCTCTTTTTCTAAGACAAACATAAAAATACCTCCAAGAAGTCTGAGGGGGAGGGAGGAGAGGATCTATTAGAGCCTTAGTCCATCCTTTTCCTAAGGATAAACTGCCTGGGTACAAGACTTAAAACCTGAGTTTTAAGTCACCGGGTGTACTAGTCTGGTAAGACTGTCATAGCAAAGTAACACAAACTAGATGGCTTAAACCACAGAAATGTATTTTCTCATAGCTCTGGAGTCTAGGAATCTGAGACCAAGATGACAGCAGGGTTGGTTTGTAGAAGGCCATCTTCTCCCTGTGACACAGTCTTCTCTCTGTACGTGTCTCTGTCCAAATATTCTTCTCTTGAAAGGACACCAGTCACGACATTAAAAGGAAGCACCCCAATGACCTCATTTTACCTTTGATTATCTCTTTAAAGACTCTATGTCCAAACACATTCTGAGATACTAGAGGTTAGGCCTTCAACATATGAATGTTGGGAGAATACATTTCAGTTCATACACTGGGTTAAAGGAATTTTAAGAGAGAAACTAACCAAGAAGTAAACTTAGCAGACACTGTAGTTAACAGAATGGGAATTTAATATTGTCCTGGAAAGAAAAGGTCATGTTTTTAAGTAGCACCCACTTATCAAGTGAGTGGTTTCCCTGTGTAGCTAAAAAGGAGAGAAGACCAGAAAAGCTGATCAGGAGTAGGTGGTGAACAGCTTTGGGAGCCAGGCTATCAAAGTGAGGCTTGATCTGATAGGCAGCAGGGAAAGACATTAAAATACTCTAATGAATAAAGTGATAATACCATGAAAATTTTCTTTCTTAAAAAAAAAAAAAAAGATTGCTGTAGTTAAAGCATCGAAGATGCATTAAGACAGGAAATGAAAAAGAAGTTACCGAACTATGCTAACTAATGGCAGAGGGGCTGGCAACTTGATCAGATTCTATTGCTATTTTTGAAGCAGAATTACTGAGTCATTTTGTGAGAGGAAGACATGAAACTGATGATGTCTTCAAGATTTTTAATATGAGCAACTAATTAAATAAAATTTTCTTGAGGAAAGAGAGGGCAATCCTGAACGTCTGGACAACATCTTAAGTGGAAAGATCTAGTAAGAAGCTGGAGAGACATTTAAAATGAGAGCATGTGAAGGAAAAGAAGAGAAATGCCAAAGGAATTCTTTAAAAAAAAAAAAAAAAAGTGAAGAAGAGAACCAGGAGTTAAGGCAAGTCCAAGAAGAAAAGAAAAGAAGAGAATTTCCTTAAGAGACGCTTGTCCTTTGGAAAAAATGATGCAGGAGAGCTCGAGTAAGATAAGGGCTAAAAAGAAACCACTGGATTTAATTACCAGGCACTGGTACACTGCACTGCAACTACTTATCTGTTTCAACCTACTAGCCTGCAAAGCTTCTCTCAGACAAGGATCATTTCATGGTGCCCAGTAAACTATCTATGTTACAGCAGCTGCTCAAATGACGCTGATGAACTAGTGAATTACAGAGACGGCAAATTCTACTCTAGTGATGTGAGAAGAGGGACTAAGGGGGTACTCTATGAGCAAGTGAATCAAGTTTGGCAGCAAGGGAAGAAGAAAGAGATGGGAAGCAGATCATGGGAAAGAGAGCAAAGGATGCTTGTTTATTCGTAGAGTGGTCAACAATAGCTTGAAGTGAAGTTGACATGATGGCTGAGAAAGAACATGGACCCCAAGATCAGACAGGTCTGGATCCCTAAGTTGTGGATTTGGGGACAATCCTTCTAGGATTGGGTCTCTCTCACTTCTTAATCAGAAATCAGGAACGCCGTCAATGCCATGAAGACTTAAATATGCCACGTTTGTGTTTAACTTTGGAGCACAGAACATATTAATTTCTTTTATTCTTTCCTTCCAACTTTAGCATAGAGTCTTCAACATGTTTGCGGACTGAGAAGGAACCAGTGAGGGAACATAAATCAGAAACACTGAGAGAAAGCAAGTAACGGATTTCATTTGAGGAAATCCTTCAAGTACTAGGGGCTTCCCTGGTGACTCAACTGGTAAAGAACCCACCCACAATGCAGAAGACCTGGGTTCAACCCCTGGATTGGGGAAATCCCCTAGAGAAGGGGACCGCTACCTACTCCAGTATTCTGGCCTGGAGAATTCCATGGACTGTATGTATAGTCCATGGGGTCGCAAAGAGTCGGATACTACTGAGCAACTTTCACTTCACTTCAAGTACTAGGGCAAAAACTAGAGAGGGAAGAAGACCACCTGCAGAAGCACAAGAGTCTTTACCAGGGGTCCTAACTGCCCACAGGGCTGCACACACACGGACCTGAGGAAACCCCCAAGAAGCTTAGGACAACAGGGAGTAGTGAGCACCGTGCGGAAGCAGCCAGCAGCAGCCCCAGGGGAGACGAAGCCGCCCCACAGCTCTGGGGGACCACTGCCAAGTGACAGCAAGTACAGGTTTCTTGGAAAAGGTACAAATCTAGACTTCTGTGAGATTTTTTTTTCTTCTGGTCTTTAAAACAACATATAGACCAAACAATACATTATCAGCCTGAAGCCAGGAATTTGAAACCTAACCTAACCTTATTAATGCAAACAAGATGTCAATATTTTGGACACAAAAAAGCAAAGTACTACTGTGATCCACCATCTTTGGGGGTCAAGTGCAATCCCCAGACATCTACTTTAGGGATGAAATATAGTCCTTTCAAACAGGACAGAGAATAACAGGGAAAGGAGAGTGTGGGGAAGACAGGGGAAAGTAAAGGATTCCATTCTGACATGCTAATCCCAAGTATTAATGAAAACCCTGGGCTCTAGACTTGAGATTAAAAATGAGGCTCTTCTGCTAACTGAATAACATTAGAAAAGTTACTAAATGCATCTATTCTTAGTTTCCTCACTTGTAGACAGAAAATAATAACAGGATTTCCCTCCTGATGTTGCGGACAGGAATAGCTGAGATGAAGCAACACAGCTATGGTGAGCTATTTGTCATAGAGAACAGTCAGTGAGAAGTAGGTGTTATTGTTGTGATTATCATTATATGTATCTCCAGGGTAGCTGGATACCCAGGCCTGCAACTCCACAGACTGACATGAACACCCACATAGAGAAATCAGAGCATGGATTTTAATGGAAACCTGGAAATGAATGGGATTACCAAGGAGAGGAAATAAACAGAAACAAACAAACAAAAAAAGAGTATGGCAAGAACTCTGGAGAATACTGAATTTATGGGGAAGTTTGAAGGATCAAGAAATAAAAAGTGCAAGAATTAACAGGATAACCAAAAGAAAATGTCCCAAAAGTCTAGGATGTTTCAAGATCTGTCAAATGCTGCACAGAAGTCAAGTTAAAGAAGGACTGAGAAGTGTCCACTGGACTCAGTGACTGGGTCACTGGGGACTTTAGCAAGAGCCAGATATGCAGAAAGTGCTGACTTCAAAATACACAGATTTTTGTTGAATGAATTGTTTCAAAATGATGGAGCAGTGAAGACAATGAAGACAAAACACATGTTGCCAAATCTTCCAGAGACTCTCCAACTAACTGCTCAGTTTGAGATCAAAAGCACTTGAGAACGTCTAGCTACATTTAATTGGGACCCAACAATCCTGTGACTTTAGTATCTGTCTTACGTCAGCCAGGGAAGGCAACTAAGGAGCTGACTGTAACAACGAAGTCAGATCTCTGGTGGCCTGTCCCTATGAACACAGGCTCCTTGTTTCAGAAAAAGAAATAAAGGAGGGACAAAAGGAAAGCTCGTGGTCTTTACCCATACTGAAACTACATGTTATTTTCAGCATGCTTTAAACTAAAGTGTGCGATGATCACACACTTCATTTCTTTCAAACAATATTGTACACATATGCAATTACTCAGTGTGTCACTTTATTGCCACAGGACAAAGTCAAGGTCTCCTCCTCCAATCATTATTGCCTTATAGCTATTATTTCACTGGGAGAGAAGATCACAGGAGTGAAGGATATTAATGGGCTGAGTCATTCACACACTTTTGAATCATGGGAGAATCTAGTATAAAATTAGTCATTCTTGTAACTGAACCAAGACTCAAGATGGATTTACTCTCTCCAAAACAGCCACTGTTAGATGTTTGGCTCCCAAAAGAACATATACCTAATGATTTATATTTTGGATATCACACAGCCTTGAGAAGTTTATTATGGGTACACAGTGGTGATAAGCAATATGCTTTGTGTTCTGCTCAGTATGCTAAGTATCCCAAGTTCCAATTCATGATCTAAGGCTGTGGGACCTACTTTCATGCTGGGAATCCAGGGAGAACTGTCTCAACTGGTCCTAGAACATTCATTCAACAATATTTACACAGTCCCAACTGGATACCAAGCACCATAATGCACTTAGCATAATTGCTGAGATATTTATGGAGGTTGGCCCAAACTTACGACACACCACCAACCCAACTGGTCATGCACTGGGTAAATTTATATAGGCCAACACTGTCTCCACCTATATATAGCAAAAAAGCTTGCAGAAGTTTTCACTGAAAGGCATGTCCAGGCTACAAATCACTATGCTTTCACTGACTACAACCTAATTGCAATGGAGACACATTATATTTTCTAAAGACTTTACTATACTGTCCATGACCTTAAAAAAAAAAAAGGACAAAAAACACATATGTCACACACACTAATGATGACCAGAATGGATTATACCCTTCATCTCAGGCCAGTTTCTATTGTCAATTGCACAATCTGCACTGAACTCTGTTGGACTCAATTATTTGCAGTTGAGTGAGTTTCCTAGTGCCATTATTTAGTATGACTCTTGACAGAAACACTTAAGAGGGAAGGAACACTTCCTTGTTGAACATTATGACACACTGAATGGACGTCTCAGTTTGCCCAGGTGTTGTAATACACCATTATTGGACATGGAAACATCTTTCCCTCTTCAAGCCTTTCAGAAAAAATTTGAAAACTAATAAATTTAAACCTGTGGGAAAGTGCCATTGGTCTGGTTCTAATGGACACGTCCTATTGGAACAGAAGTTGTCCCACAGATGGCAGCTGAATGAGGCAACCTCATCTATGTACACCTGTTACTAAACATTTCTGCTGTTGAAAATTACTCCGATCATTCCTCATGGCACCAACCCCACTGTAAGACTATGACCAACAGGAATGACATATTTGTTACAGGATTCCAATATGGTTGGGGGGTGGGGGGAGACGGGTAAAGGAACCAAACTGCTGATTTGCCTTCCGGGCTTTGTTGTTGTTTGCTTTATTTTCTTCTCTATTTTCCTTTTCTTTGTTTCTTAGGCAGAACTTATAGAAATAACCATTATTTACCTATTCTATTTATTCACCCATTCAATAAATATTTATCAAATGCCTACTGCATGCAGGCACTGTGCTAGGCATTGGAGATTCCTTAGTAAACAGACTAACCTGGTCTCTGTTGGTCTCTTGGGATTTTGGGTATAGTGGAGGAAAACAGTACTATTCAAAGAGTCAAATACACTATCATCAGCTGTGAGAAGTGCTGTGAAGGAAATGTATTAGATGCTAGGAGAGAGCATGCAACAACATAAATGCCAAGAACATCATTTCACAGGCAATCTTTTTATGTACTGCTCAATTTAAACACAGGTCAGGCTGAGGGGAGAGTGAGATGAGGATTTTTACTGTTGTTATTAACAAACACATTGCAATTGCACAAAACCTTTCATCTGAGTGGTTCAAAGCCTTCTATGCACAAGTATCATTATCCCAATTTGACAGATGTGAGAAATGGGCAGTTTACAGTGATTAAGCGTCTTGCCCAAGGTCATACTGAGTCAGTGACAAATGACTGCAACTCATTCAAACCTCCTTTCAACTTAATTTTGCTTTGCATGTGCCTCCAAGTGCCAATTCAAAATGAACTTTCATAACTCATCCGAACTTTATGAAAACATACTTGATTTCAGGCAGATATCCTTCACCTTCAGTGGCCATTTGTTAGTTCTCATATGAAGACATTTATTCTGAATTTAATAAAATTGTATTCCTATCCACTAAGCCTCTGTCAAAATCTACAGAATTATTCAATGCCTTATTTATCACTACAGTATCTCACTCAAGATTTTAGAATAAAAAAAGGACAGCAATGGGTTGACGCTAATGGGATTTACTGGGTTTCCCAAGTACCCCATTATCCAGAAAGATGATCTCCTAAAAACGCTAGATCGTCTGCTGAAGATCCAGTTCCAGTGCTGCTGGAGAAACAATACCCCATGAGGTTAATGTCCCCCAGCATGCAGGTAACCAGCGAATAATATATGAGAGTGTTTCTCCAATAGCCAGAACACCAACCAAGGGACAAAAGTTGAATTCGCTGTGACTCTTCCCCTCCCTCACTTACACCTAACAACCAACTTGCATTTTTTTTTCTGCCATGATTGCAACTCGAGTTCTGCAGGTCTAACAGTCTTAGTATCCAAGAGAAGACTGATTTCACCCAGGGACTCAATAATGCCTTCAGTGATTCTGGGAGCTTAAACAGCAACCTAGCAATTTTGAGCTTCTCATGACACTGACCAGACAGACAAAAATTGAGGTTACAGAATTGGTTGGGGCAATGAACCTTAATTACCAAGGGTAAACAGGATTACTGCTACAAAGTGAGGAAAAGGAGGTGTGTGTCTGGAACCTGGACTACCTCCTAGGTTTGCCACATCATTATCTAAAGATAATGAGAGTCAAAAGCAACTCCATACAGACAGGATCACCAAGAACACATATACCCCTGGAACTGCTGTTGTAGTCAGGTAAAAACCTACATCACTTGAGAGGCTATTGAGGGTAAAGAGAATATACAACAGGTACCAGAGAAGGGAGTTAAAATACCAACTATGGGCTCAGGATCAGCAGCAAAAGCTAAGTATCCAATATTTCTTCCTTGGTCTGACATGTACAAATTTATGTTTCTAACTAATTTCTTCTTTTCTTTTCCTGCTCCTATTATACAAAAAGTAAGCTGGTGGCTCCGGAGAAAGCGATGGCACCCCACTCCAGTACTCTTGCCTGGAAAATTCCATGGACAGAGGAGCCTGGTAGGCTGCAGTCCATGGGGTCGCAAAGAGTCGGACACAACTGAAGCAACTTAGTAGCTTATCCAGCTGGTGGCTCACTAGTTACAAAGGACCATAATGGCACAGAAGGCACGTAAAGGAGTAAGTGTGTCCCAAATATCCTAGATTTGGAAACAGACACTTAAGATGTTGTATGGGGGAAAGACAGAGCATATTTTTCACTTTTATCAGAGAGCTGCAACATGTTAGAACAGAGCAATTTCCTATTGTTGCATTGTTAGCAAGTTTAAGTCTGGAAGGGAAGTGCATACAGAGGCTGAGTGGCCAAGCTCACTGGTTGAGAATATAGGAACCTTTCCTTTGTTTGGGGAATTTTCCACTTTATGAGTGATACCTCACTAGGGCAGGAAACAGAAATTCACTTTCTCAGCTTCCATGCAAGAAGAACACAGACATGTCAGCTTGACCCCTGGCCTGTGGGACTTCTGTTATTGAGACTGACACAAAGGAGGGGCCAGCAGAGCCCCTGGAACCAGATTACCCAAGGATTTAACATTTAAATCCCAGCTCTGCTTCAGACAAGCTGTGAAGTCTTAGGCAACCTCTGAGAAACCTGATCTCCTCATCTCTAACTCTACAAAAGTCTCTGCATTGTCATGAATACTAAATGAATTAATGCATTTAAAGACTGTAGGGCTTTGGAATTCAAATACAGTAGCCACTAGCTACATGTGGTTATTAAAATCTAAATTATTTCAAATTAAATACAATTAAAAATTAATGAGGTTGATGCAAAAGTAATTACAGTTTTGGACTGTGAATTTTAAATCATTGTAACCAGGCTCAAATACATCTTTATTAATCAAAATAGGAACCATTATAGTCAACACACTTTTGCCAATGAGAAATAAGTTAGTCTATTCCTGTAGCATAAAAATCTCTGCTTCGGGATTTGACAAACTCTTGGAAAGCATTTTCTGCATCCTCCTGGTTGCAGAAGTGTTTTCCCTGCAAAAGTTGTTGAGATGCTTGAAGAAGTAGTAGCCAGTTGGTAAGAAGTCAGTGAATATGGCGGATGAGGCAAAACTTCATAGCATGATTCATTCAATTTTTGAAGAACTGGTTGTGCGACATGCAGTCAGGCATTGTTGTGGAGAATAGGGCTCTTTCTGTTGACCAATGCCAGCTGCAGGCATTGCAGTTTTCAGTACATATCATCAATTTGCTAAGCATACTTCTCAGATGTACTGGTCTCACTAGGGTTCAGACCAGCCACATACCACCAAACAGTGACCATGATCTTTTCTGGTGCAAGTTTAGCTTTGGGAAGTGCTTTGGAGCGCCTTCTTGGTTCAACCACTGAGCTGGTCATCACTGGTCCACTTTCATCACACAACACAATCTGATCGAGAAATGGTTCACTGTTGTTGCATAGAATAAGAGAAGACACTACAAAACGAGATTTAAAAAAAAATTTCCAGTCAGTTCATGAGGTACCACTTATTGAGCTTTTTCACCTTTCCAATTTGCTTCAAAGGCCAAAAGACTGTAGAATGGTCAACACTGAGTTCTTTGGCAAATTCCACGTAGTTGTAACAGGATCAGCTTCGATAACAGCTCACAATAGTTGTTTTTACCTTCTGATGGCTGGCCACTATGCTCCTCATCTTCAAGGCTCCATCTTCTTTGCCAAGCTTCTTGAACCACCACTGCACTGTATGGTCGTTAGCTATTTCTGGGCCAAACGTGTTGTTGATGTTGCGAGTTGTCTCTGCTGCTTTCCCACCCATTTTGAACTAAATAAGAAAACTGTTCCAATATGCTTTTTGTCTAACATCATTTCATAGTCCAAAATAAATATAAAACAGGCAGCAAGTAATAAGTCATTTGCAAAAAAAAAACCCCAAAACATAAAAATGAGAAATGCATGTTAAAATGATATATAACATAACTACATTTATTCAGAATATATTCCAATATCAAATGGCAAATTTCAACAGTGCAAAAACTGCAATTGCTTCTATACCAACCTAGTAGTTCTTCAGTCACGCTGTCATATTTCAAGAGTTCAAAAGCCACAGGTAGTGGCTACCTTTCTACAGTGCTTATAGAGAACACTTCCTTTACTGCAGAAAGTTCTACTGAAAAGCGCTGACTCACAGAATTCTTCCTGGCACTCAGTAAGCACTATTATCATTAACTAGTATTGTCACCGTTGTTACTATTTTACATTGCATCCCCAGAACTTCTTCGTTTCACATCTGAAAGTTTGTACTTTTTGAGTACTTTCACCCGATCCCCCTCCTTCATCCCTTCCCCTCAAGTCTGGCAACTGCAGTATCATTACCGTCACAAGAGCAAGTTTAAGATACAGTTGAGTTTAAAACCTGCTGGACATGCAATTAAATGAGGTCTTCTGACAAGAATCAGCAGAGTATCAGTTGCAACAATTTCTCTCAATTTATAGCTTATTATGGGCAAGGTACTGAGCTAAGCACTTCACAGAGCTATTTTATCTAATCTTCCTAAACAAATAAACAACCTGAGAAGTAAGAACATCCCCATATTACAGATTGGGAAGTTGAGGCCATGGAGTGGTATAACTACGAGCACTCAAAATGCTCATCAGTATGGGATGTGCGATTGCCAGGTCTGCAAAACTCCTAAATCCATGACAACTTCAGTTTCATTTCCCTACAGATTTACTGAGTATCCACTAGGGACCATGCACTACATAAATGCTGGGAATACAGTGGAAACAAAAGAGATCAAGACTCTCCCCTCATGGACTCCGAGTTCTAATTAAGAAGAACAGTCAGAAAAGATATAATTAGCCGGATGGTAATAAGCGCTATGGAGAACAGTTAAACAGGGTGGGTGAGCTCCTCTATGATGGATGGTTACGGAAGGCCTCACTGAAAAGATGACCTCTGAACAGAGACCTGATAAAACTTTAAAAGGGCAGGGGGAGTAGAAGGAGATAGAATCAGAAGTGAAGATGGAGTTGTGGGGTGGGGGCAGACCAGGGAGGCCAATGCGTGGCCTTTAGACCCTGCTCTGAGAGAGATGGGAAGGACTGAGCAGAGGACTGAGAAGATCCGGTTTTCCTTTTTAGAGGATCACTCTGGGGCTTCCCTGGTGGCTCAGACAGTAAAGCGTCTGCCTGCAATTTGGGAGACCCTGAGGTTCGATCCCTGGGTTGGGAAGATCCTCTGGAGAAGGAAATGGCAACCCACTCCAGTATTCTTGCCTGGAAAATCTCACGGATGGAGCCTGGTAGGCTACAGTCTATGGGGTCACAAAGAGTCAGACACTACTGAGCGACTTCACTTCACTTCACTTCCGGCTACTGTGATGAGAACAGGTTTGAGGGGCGGAAGGGCTGCAGCAGGAGACCACTTAGAAGCAGACCAATCAGTAGGCGTCCACTGGCCCAGGAGACAGTGGCCCAGACGAGGGTGGCAGCAGAAGCAGCAACAGGCAGTCAGATTCTAACCGTATTCTGAAGGCAGAGAAACAGGGTTTATTGATGAACCCTGCGGATGCGGGCTATGAAACATTAACAAACCGAGGACAACTCTGGGTTTGGCCTGACTAGATGAAATGGTACAGATGCCATTTCCTGAGAAGGGGAAGTTGGGAAGAACAGCTGGTTTTGGAGAAAAAAAAAACAAACAAAAAACCAAGTTTAGTTTTAGAAAGTTAAATGTGAAATGCCTATGGGAATGAAATGAAGTGGGGATGAAAAGGAGACAGTTGTACGTCTGAGACATGGTTTTGGAGAAAAGATAGGGTTATAAGCTATAAACACTATGAAAGATGACTAAGTGTGTGGTGTTATGAGAACACAAGATACATCTGGCGGACAGAGGCTGGGTGATGTCAGGGAGGGCCGTGAAGAAGGAGCCAGACTAAGTTTATGAAGGGCAGGAAGGCGACAGTGATCTGAAAGGGAGAAAGCACCTCTACCAGAAAGAATAATGTGTACTCTGCCCAGAAGCAAGAGAACATTCCTGTGACTACCATAAAAGAATGGTAAAAAAATGAGGCTACCAAGTTAAGCAGGGGTATATGAATTTAATCCTGAGGGTAATCAGGAATAACTGAAAAAGGTAGGTAAAATAATCAAATCTGCAATTTAGACAGAGTTCTTGAGCTACTAGATAGGAAGCAATATCTGTTGTGTTGTTCAGCTGCCAAGTTGTGTCTGCCTCTTTGTGACCTCATGGACTATAGCCTGCTAGGCCCCTCTATCCGTGGGATTTCCCAGGCAAGAATACTGGAGTGGGTTGCCATTTCCTTCTCCAGGGGATCTTCCCAACAAAGGGACCAAACCCGTGTCTCCTTCATTGGCAGATGGTTCTTTACCACTGAGCCACTTGGCAAGCCCAGAAAGCACGTTCAGTTCAGTCGCTCAGTCGTGTCCGACTCTGCGACCCCATGAATCGCAGCCCACCAGGCCTCCCTGTCCATCACCATCTCCTGGAGTTCATTCAGACTCATGTCCATCGAGTCCGTGATGCCATCCAGCCATCTCCTCCTTGGTCGTCCCTTTCTCCTCCTGCCCCCAATCCCTCCTAGCATCAGTCTTTTCCAATGAGTCAACTCTTCACATGAGGTGGCCAAAGTACTGGAGTTTCAGCTTTAGCATCATTCCTTCTAAAGAAATCCCAGGGCTGATCTCCTTGCAGTCCAAGGGACTCTCAAGAGTCTTCTCCAACATCACAGTTCAAAAGCATCAATTCTTCGGCGCTCAGCCTTCTTCACAGTCCAACTCTCACATCCATACATGACCACAGGAAAAACCATAGCCTTGACTAGACGGACCTTAGTCGGCAAAGTAATGTCTCTGCTTTTGAATATGCTATCTAGGTTGGTCATAACTTTTCTTCCAAGGAGTAAGCGTCTTTTAATTTCATGGCTGCAATCACCATCTGCAGTGATTTTGGAGCCCCCCAAAATAAAGTCTGACACTGTTTCCACTGTTTCCCCGTCTATTTCCCATGAAGTGATAGGACCAGATGCCATGATCTTCATTTTCTGAATGTTGAGCTCTAAGCCACCTTTTTTGCTCTCCTCTTTCACTTTCATCAAGAGGCTTTTTAGCTCCTCTTCACTTTCTGCCATAAGGGTGGTGTCATCTGCATATCTGAGGTGATTGATATTTCTCCCGGCAATCTTGATTCCAGCTTGTGTTTCTTCCAACCCAGCGTTTCTCATGATGTACTCTGCACAGAAGTTAAATAAGCAGGGTGACAATATACAGCCTTGACGTACTCCTTTTCCTATTTGGAACCAGAAGAGAACAAAACTCTCTGCAGAAAACTCTCCATGGGAGACTAGAGATTATGAAAACGGCGATGAAAATCATTTGAGAGTCAGTAAATGCTGGTGATGGAATGAGCGCTATGAGGAAATATGAGTGAGGACGATAATCAGGTTTCTGATGTGGGCCACTGGGTGTAGGATGTTGCCATTTCCTAAGTTACAGAATCTCCGAAGAAAATCAAGGGGAAAACTCTATGGGCCATGCCAAATTTAAGGGGTACACTGAAGCAGAAAGACCAAACAGACGACGTGTGTGATTCTCAGCCATGTGATCTGGAATGGAAATAAGGATTTGGAACTCGGCAGCACAAAGATGGGCTTCCCAGGTGGCGCAGTGGTAGAGGACCTACTTGCCAAAGCAGGAGACCAGAGCGCCATGGGTTTCATCCCCAGGTTGAGAAGATCCCCTGGAGGAGGAAATGCCAACCCACTCCAGTATTCTTGCCTGGAAAAACCCAGGAACAGAGGAGTTTGGCGGCCTGCAGTCCATGGGGTCACGAAGAATTGGACCCAAATGAGTGCATACACACAGCACAAAGACAGTAATTCAAGCTGAAAGCTCAGGAAGAGAGTGAAAAGGAGAGAGTCTAAGAACAGGTAGGAACACCAAGATTTCATGGCTGGAGAGGTAAAGCTGGGTCTACCAGGAGACTATGGAGGTGTGGCTGAAAGCAAGAAGAAATGTCAGACATGTTGTCATGAAATTTAAGGGCACATAACAATTCAGGGAGGAGGGAGTCCTCCAGAGTAGCAAAGTCAAAGTCAAAGAAGAGAATGACTGAACAATGTCCTGTGAATTTTTCACCAGGTGTGGAATCTTGGGCCATTTCTGCAATTCATTTGGCTTCAGCATCCTCATCTATGCAAGAATGATAAAGTTCCCACTGTACCCAGTTTTTTTGAGGATACACGGTGATGCAGCCCAAGTACTTAGTACACTGTCAGACATACGAGGCACTTAAAAAGATGCTCTATTCTCAGTGCCCCACATCTCATGGGATGTCAGACAGGTCACGGTAACAAGGAGAAAGGGGGCTGAAAGCACGAAACCACTCGGAACCATCGGCCTGGGAGCACACTATGCATTTTGAAAGTTAGCAACGGAGAGGTAAAACAGACAAACTACAGACTTTGTCTTTGTCTTCCTCCCCTCCCCCAATGTCCCCTTTCTCCCACTTAAATGCAGTTTATAATGCAAATTCCCCAGGGCCTGTCAAAGGAAACTTCTAAGCTTATCTTGGGCTTCCCAGATGGCTCAGCGGGTGAAGAACCTGTCTGCAGTGCAGGGGACGCAGGAGTCGCAAGTCTGAGCCCCAGGTCAGGAGACCCCCTGGAGGAGGGCATGGCAGCCCACTCCAGTATTCTTGCCTGGAGAATCCCATGGACAGAGGAGCCTGGTGGGCTACAGTCCACAGGGTCACAGAGAGTCAGACACAATGAAACGACTGAGCACACATGAACAAGCATATCTTAGTAATTACACAGAAAACTGTGTCAGTAAGGTATTTACCACAGTCATCATAAGTTGGTGATACAGATGTTTCATTAAGAAGAGCAGCTTAAACTCAGGAGCAGTCCCCAAATAAATAAATGTTCTGTAGAAACCAAATCTATCGACCAGTTATTTCAAAATTTTTTCCAACAGTTTTTAACACGATAACCTAGGTAATGTTTATCAAATGAAACGTTCTAACTACATGATTAAGGAGACCTTTGGACAACCAAACTTACTTTCAGGTTAGTTTCGACACTGACGAAATGATAGCCATCAAGAAATTTCCCAGATGGCACAGACTTTCCTGTCAAGGATTAATGCCCTCACCTCCTCAAGGACAAGGGGGTAGGTGAACTGGGAAAACTATATACAACTCGCTTGCTTTTCTAATGGAAAAAATACAGTGCTTTACAAAAACAAATACCACTGATTTTTTTTTTTTCACATCTAAACTATTTCCATCCTTCTAGCATAATTTCTTTCAAAGCCTCTTTGCTTTAGGAATTTTCTCAATGAAGTTCTCAATGTACAAAACCTATATTATAGTCCCTTCCCTATCTGCTTATTTTTGTGTTGTTGTTGTTAAGTCTCAGATTTATCTCAGATTTTTTGCAACTCCATAAACTGTAACCTGCTAGGCTCCTCTGTCCATGGGATTTCCCAAGCAAGAATACTGGAGCAGGCTGCCATTTCCTCCTCCAGGGGATCTACCCAACCCAAGGATCAAACCTTTGTCTTCTGCATTGGCAGGCGAATTCTTTACTGCTGAGCCACCTGGGAAGCCTCATTATTTTGTGTTATATCCAACAAAATCAAGGCTCCAAAGAAAGTCCTAATGGGGAACCTGATTTTCTTACACTCACTTAGATAAACTTTTCCATTCAACTCAGCAGTGGTTGGTGATACAGAAGCTTATCCTGCTTTAGAACCTGAACAGTGAAAGAAGTTATTTCTTGCTTCAGTCTGTATGTGTGAGTGCATGTGAAGGGGAGATGCTAGGGGGAGGGACATACACATGTGGTGCTCTCTCTCCTGATGAAAGGAAAAGACCCGGGAGGACACCGGAACAATGCTCAGTATCATGGAACATTCGAGACCAGGAAGACCAGCCTTCACCACCGAGGCCACTGGAGAGTGCCCCCAGCCACTACATGGCTGCTGATCTAAGGATGGTGAGGACTTCCTGCTTGTGTTCCATGTCTTTCCTGGGTCCTCCAGTCACCCTCCACGAACTAGAAGATCTGAATAACCAAAGGAACAAATTTACCATTTCTGTTTTAACCATACAGAAAGAAACACACTCATTGTTCTTTCCTCTGTTCTTTTTTTTTCCTTTTCTTTTTTTTTTAATTAATTATTTATTTTTTTAATTTTCACTTTACAATTCTGTATTGGTTTTGGCATACATTGACATGAATCCACCACAGGTGTACATGCGTTCCCAAACATGAACCCCCCTCCCACCCCCCTCCCCACAACATCTCTCTGGGTCATCCCCGCGTACCAGCCCCAAGCGTGCCATATCCTGCATTGGACATAGACTGGCAATTCGATTCTTACATGATATTATACATGTTTCAACGCCATTCTCCCAAATCATCTCACCCTCTCCCTCTCCTCTGTTCTTGCCAAGCATCCATCAGAAAGAAAACCTAGTTTATGTAACTATAGGGTCTGAAAAAGAAGCAAAACATCTATTTTGTGAACATTACATTAAAAAAAAATCCATAAGTTATCTTCTAACATTCTGGTAGACAGTAAGTCTGATTTCAGGTCCCTTGTCTTTATATCATTCCATGTGTCAATAGCACAGAATAAGGGTAATTCAAGGATATCAGGCTGGCTGTTTCTCTCATTTATAACTTATCCAACACAACAAAGACCGTGGAATTACGAATAATCCAGTGGTTCATTAAGCTCCTTCTCCTTAGGTTGGTCCATTCAATCTCATCTAGAAGCCTATCAAATTCTCTGTTCTTGCTTTCTCTATAATTCATACAGCTTCCTGTTACTTGAAATGACTTCCTATTACTAAAGCTATCAAGCTGACTTTTACCTTACATTTTGTCACTTATGAGAAAAGTTTTCTGAGCGCATGACAATGACTTCTAATTTAATCTAATGGAAAGCCCCTGTACCACAAGCAAAATAGTAAACAAAACAAAAATCAGTTAGGTGATTCACAGCATACAGAGCACTTTTTAGAATAATTTATATAATTTGATTCTCACTGCCCAGAGAGATTATATAACTTCCTTGAACCAAACACTGAACAGGGGATAAAGCTAAAACTACTAGGTGGCTACCAAGTCTGAAAGCACACAATTTCATACAACTTACAGTTTCATATTGTAAAGCATACAATACAATTTCATAACAGAGGATACCATTAAGCCACTTATCGTGTATTCACCTATTCACCTATAGCCACCCCGTAAAATCCAGATTCTCCAGCCATAGTCTGTTTTCCTTGATTCCCTGCACGTTTACTCTGAAGCACCCAAGAAGGCAGCAGTCAATTGAAAACACCATCTTTAAATTGTATGATATTTTAAACAAAATTATAAACTAGGTTTCATAGTCCATTCTCCCATTTAATTTCTCAACCACCTTGTGCATGGAGATTAAAAGAAGCAATTGGGACTTCCTTGGCGTGCCAGCGGTTGAAACTCTACATTTCCACTTCGGGGACAGAGGTTCTTATTTCCCCCAAATCAGAGGCAGGGAGGTAGGGGAAGAACTAAGATCCTGGATGCTGTGTGATGTGGCCAAAATTTTTTTTTTTTCTAATTAAAAAAAAGCAGCAATTAACATTCTCTCATGAAGCCTCACTTCCTGTGAGGGCGTGAAATTAAGTGCTTTATTGCATTTAATCTGTGCAAAAGCCCCATGAAGTATCATTATCCTCTTTCTTACAAATAAGAAAACTGAAGATTTTAGAGGATAAGTCAGAGGACCAATGTCACAGTTAGGTAGTGGAAGAGCAAGGATGAACCTGTATCTCCTGATTCCAACTGTGGTATTCTTTCCACTACACCAGAGAGATATCCTTTACATGTTCCCTGAAATGCCGTTTATTGACCATTTCTCTACCTTCTTCCATGCAGAGACTTCCCCCTCACTGCTTCTAAAAACTGATCATGAGTAAATCTGCAGTCTAAGCTGGCAAGAATGAAAATGTTTCTCAACCTGAATTAACCAATACCACTTAAGAGTACTGCCTGGCACATAGCAAGCACTACAGAAATGTTAACTAGGCTTACTGTTACTACGGAAAGACTGAGTATCCC
Organism: Oryx dammah; assembly: GCF_014754425.2. NCBI lineage: Eukaryota > Metazoa > Chordata > Mammalia > Artiodactyla > Bovidae > Oryx > Oryx dammah. The sequence goes on from NW_024070203.1 coordinate 27,182,731, forward strand.
ATCTTTTTAGTGTAACAGTTCCATATAACAATATTCCTCAAACAGTTCTTTAATACTAACAGAATCCTTCCCTGTGCATGTCAAGGCAGTGTGAAGAGTCACTACTCATTTAGACTAAAATTTTACATTTGGGAAATTTACAATAAGATGTGTGTAAGATCATAAGCATATTTTATAACCAAGACTAGATAAAAACACTCCTACTCCCAAATGAAACTGAACTCAATGAAATACATCTGTCCTGAGGCACGGAGACATCATGAAAAGAGCCCTGAATGACACATCAAAAAACCAAGGTTCAAGTCTCAACTCTTGAGACTGAGCATGCGACCTGAGCATGTCCCTTAACCTTGCGGAGGCTCAGAGTCCATCACATCCACCTTACCTAATTTGGAAGGTTTCTGTGATCATTAAAGAGGGCAGGGATTCCAGAGGGCTCCTCACCCATTACCTGGGGCAAAATAAGTTGGCTTCAGACTCTTTTAGTCAAAGTGCCAGGGGACTGAAGAAAAGAAACAGATTATTTCTAAACCTGGTTTAAGTAAACCATCAACAGCCTGTAGACAAATATCAAATAACTGGGGAAGTCAGAAGAGAAGTTAATTTGCTTTCATCAACTAGGCTAAGTCCTCTAGAACATCTGAAACACCAAACTGACACCAAGAGCACAAATGGGTTTTGTTACAGTTTTACGGAAATTGGATTACAAAGAACTGTTTATGATTAAATCATTTTAAAAAAGTGGCTAGCCTGGAAACCCAGCCACTGAATGTTCTATGGGAAACTGTATTCCATGAGTCGATTCAGAACTCCAAACACTGGGAATGTGTCTTATCTCTTTCAAGCTCCAACAGCTAACAGAGACTCCCTTCTGAACCTCTGAGGCAGATTCAGGAAGTCTCTTTCACTCTTAGGGCCTGTGGCCATTCAGATATGAGATGTCAGATGGGGACAGTCAGGATATAATAACTATATACCACCTTTCACTTTTTGGGGGGAGGGAGGGCCAAAACACATTCCTATTTATAATAACACATCCCTATTTATAATCTCATTTTATCCACAATTGCCCAGTGAAGTATGTAGGGCAAATATTGTGATAACTCCCATTTTAGAAACGAGGAAGCTGAAGCACAGAAGTTTCCGTGACTTGTCCAAGGTCACAGCCTGGCAGAACAAGGACGAGAAGTCAGATCTTTACTTCCCAGCCCAACACTCTTATCAACGAAATGCCAACTGCTGAGAAAGTAGTAAAGGTGACTGTGATTTACTGAGACTTGACTTTTAGACTAATTTCATCTGGCTTTGTGAATTTTCATTAATTTCCTTCTTTTGTGTTGCCTGATGAGTTAGTCACTAAAACCATCAGATCAGAAAGTATAAATTGTCTCATATTATTTCCTCATTGTTACCAATCGATGTTCAACTTTAAGTGTTTCATAATAAAGTGACTCAGAGACTAAGCAAGCCCAATCTGCATTAGTCACTTGTTGAACTGTTACATGAGATTTCTGCAGAAATAAGCATTTACCAAAAAGATGACTAAATTAAGGACAAAAAGTGAATGTAAAACTTACGCATTTTTTCCTTCTAGTTTAAGCTGTGGCATGAGAAAATAAACGTGAGGAAACAAAGCACAAGCCACTTATAAATGGCAATAGGTTTATTCTGAGTTTAGGGGGTTTAGAAGAGTGAACCAATTTAAACACCATGTGGCAGACATTTTCATGATGAGAAAAGAAGTTAAAAGTTAACAGGCCAGAGCGCTGACCCTCGTCTTTATACAGCACTTTTACCTCTCAAGCGCTTTCACACAGGTTATCTCATTTCTTAATCAAGAAATCGCTCTGTGAGAGGTAGCGGCAGATACTACTGAGTTCATTTTGCAAACCTGCTTAAGGTCAACACAACTTTCCAGTAGACAGGTATACACAAAAACACAATAATTAACCTGAATAGTAACACCAAACAATTTACTACTGTAATGGAGATGCATTTCACAAAAGTAAAACATGTTAATTCCATATTTTGGCTGAGCAATACATTTCTATTATAGACAATATCGCATGACATTCTAACTTCACCTATATTATTTATGGGTGCTTTAAGTAATATGGTAAGAATTTATTCCAAGAAAAAAATTGAGGCTTTTTCTGTTTTTGCTGAGGCTTTTTAAGACACAGTGTAACCACACCTCATGAGCCATATTTATTTTCTGATTTTGTAAGAGGGATGCTCTGAATACACCCAGGATTTAGTTCATTTAGGGCTTCGATTTAGTACTTCATGTGGCTTTACTGGCTTCTGTGTCATAGTGGAGGCTAAAATAATCCTCAGAGTGACAGAGAGTAACCTGATGGGTGGAGTGGGTTTGCTCCTTGGTCCCAGTGACATGCCAAGAATCACAAATAGATGAGGCAACTGAAAGGCACTTGAAGCATGTGAGACCCCTGGGTGTCGGTCAAGGGGAAAGTTAAAAGCAAGCAAGTCAGGACGTCTGGAAATCAATTGTGTGAGGCAATCATATTAAATTTATTCCTGGTTTTGCTTCCAATTTTAAGTAACAATGACTTGGTCTTTTTGGGGGGTCGGGGTGGTGGTGGAGCTGCTTTGCACAGTATGAGGGATCCTAGTTCCCGGACAAGGGATGGAATCCTCAGCCCCTGCAGTGGATCTGCAGTGGGAATGCAGTGACAACAACTGGACCAACAGGAAAGTCTTTTTTTTTTTCCCCCCAATTTATTTTGGCACCTGGACAGGGACTTGAACTCTGGGCCTTCATATTAAAAGTCTGATGCTCTGCCAGTTGAGCTATCTGGGCATGGTCTTTATAAAGATTGTTTTCAATTAGAAGATAATTAAATGATTTTTTAAAGATCAAATAAAGAAAAGAAGAAATAATTAAACTGGTGTATTACTCTAGCCTATGAGAAATGTGCATAAGGATTTTCACTATTTTAAAAGAATCTTATAATATGTGACATTAATTTTCCTTTAAAGAAAAAGCCTCAAAAGAAATAAAAATCAAAAAGCTCACGTGATTAAAATATCAGGCTGGTCATGATACAAAAGAATGAAAGTCACTATTGCTAGAAGCTTGATGCTTAAGAGAGAAACAGTAAAAAGAAATTCTCGCTATTTTCTCAATAACAATTCACCGGTCACTGGCTTGCTGCAGGATCAAAGAACTCTCCTTACCAGCACAACTGCTAACTCACATGCATTTACTTTCTCTCCACTTATGTACTTTCTTTCTCTTTCACCTGTCAACAATTTATATAGATTGCACATGTGAAATAGTGCTGATAACCCATCATAATGATACTTTGGAGGAATAAATCCAACACATTTTTCTCTCCCAATTATTTGTTCAAAGGGCGCTAATTAACAAACACTACTTAACAGTGGAAATGGTAACCGAAGAAATATTTCTCTCTGTGCACATGGGTATATAATTATGCTGTTTATTGAATTATCTTGCTTACATCGTTAAGTAGTTTTTGTTTACTTTAGGAAACATCAAACATTAATCCTGAATTACCAAAGTTTTTACTTAGCCATCTATTCCTTGCTATAGCATCTTCATACTACGTTATATAGGGCTTCCCAGTGGGGCACAGTGGTGAAGAATCCGCCTGCCAAGCAGGAGACACAGGTTTGATCTCTGGGTTTGGAAGATCCCCTGGAGAAGGAAATGGCAACCCACTCCGGTATTCTTGTTTGGGAATTCCATGGACAGAGGAGCCTGGCAGCCTGTAGTTCACAAAGAGGCACGACTGAGCACAGAACACACGGCTGGTCCTTATATCTAGTAGGCCCGCTCTGTCATTAACTAGCATGTTAAGGGACACAATCTCTTCTTCATTGCTGCAGACAAAAGTAGACTTACTGACCAAGGGACTTTGTATCCAACTGGCCAAATGCCATGCTTCTCACTGGCTTGGTCCCCCAGATTCCACCCCATCCTTTCCGCTTACAACACTATGAGCACCAAGTTCCCCCCAACATTCTCGCCACCCCCGTTACCAGAAGACTCCTAAGGAAAGAGGGCCTTCCTTCAACGTCTCAAGGACATAATCAACTCTGGCCTTTCCCAATGGTTTCCTGCTGCCTACTCTGCTCTCTAAATGTTAACTCAAATTTCCTCTTCAGATACTGTTTAAACTTGATCAAAAGAAATGACTTTTCCTTTACAGAACTCTCTGAGCAACTTCATAAATGAGCCTTGACAGAACTGTTCTCGCTGCTTTCACGCTATCACTTTTCATTGTTTCCAGAACTCTCTGACCTGCATTTGATCACCCTCACTTAAAAAGAGATTGAGGCTTAAACGGTAGAAAAGCCAGAATTTAAGCAAAGGCTCTTTTCCCTTACTCTGAATTTCTTAAGCATGTTTGTTTTATCTGTGTCAAACTATTTCAGTTAATATTATTTCGTAGCCTACTTTATATACACATGTCAAGAGGCTTTTATATCTTCATTAAACTAAGCATACTATTGGCACTAACTGAACAACTTAATTATGAGATTAATAAACAAGCAGCTGTTTCAACTCCACACTTGGCAAATGCATTCATTTTGTAGTGAGTCTTAGCATTTGGTGATCAATTCTGTGGCTCAGTCTATTCTCCCATCTCTCTTCTGCAGTGAGCCCATGCTCACGAGCACCAAATAGTAGGGAAAGGCCAACATCTCAAGATCTGTAGTACTTACCCAGTATGGTGAAAAGTCTGGGGTGGAAGAAGGCTCCAGTGATTATCTAAAATAAGAGTTTGATGCTAGATGTGGACTATGCCCAATGTCATAAATGGGCAAGAGCTTGCTGTATTAAAGAATATTCACATCATTTAAAGAATTCAAGTGATTAGCTGTCAGCATTGCCTAGTACCACCAAGACCAAGGTGTTCAATAAGCACTGAGAGTTGTGCTGAACCAGGTTTTCAGAGTCTATGTGCTTTTCCTGTCCATACCAATGCTGTGTCCTTTCTGCCTATATTATCCCTTCCTCTCTTCCTTTCCTTCCCCCCACTTTTCTGAAGCAATACCCCACACATGGAGTCTTGTTTGCTTCAAAGAGAGGCTCTGATGGCCAAGCAACTACTGCATGTTTTTAAAAAGAGCTGTTTCTTCCTCTTTCCACTGCCGGAATAATGCAGAGTCTTTTCAGAGGTCTGGCCCGTTCCTGATTTTCTGCACAGAAACATCCTGTAGGTCCACTTCAGGTAGGGGGTTTGAGGTACTTCCTAGATCCCTGGATGCCATGAAATCTGTACCACACACTGCTGGATCCATCATCTCTCAGCCTCCTCCATAAGGAACAGGGATTGAGACAACAGAAGCATTTTCCAAAGTGGGTTCTGTAAAGTATCAGTTCTTCCCCAGAGAGATTTTCAAACAAGTTTAGGAAATAACTAAATACCCTCCTTTGGAGAATCACAATGCACAAAAGCATCTTAAAGGCTTTGGAGTCTTGAAGGAAGTTCTTTTAATCAAACATTCCCCAAACTTATTTGCCCACAAAATCCTTTTTTTCCTATTATACTTACTCACATCCTGATTAATTAGCATTATGGAACGAACTTGAAAATGTCCACAAGAGGCACGTTAAGGCCCAGTACAGTGTAAATGTTTTAGAACTCTGAATAAAATCCAACACTTGATACCTACAAAACACAAAGATTTCTATAAACCACCCATGATAATCAGTCTTAATACAACACAGACCAGAAATTTCACCAATTAGCAGCTATATTACTTGGGAATCTAAGAGTTTTATATCTCAATTCCTTTCTATAGAGGCAACTCAATTAGTGAAATACTATACCCAGATCTGCTCTTTTTGTGTATTAGACACAATGCTACTAAAGACAACCTTAATTTAGGAAGAACTGCAGAGGGAGTTCTAGAGCAATGGAATAGACATTAATTACCAGTAATCACAGAAAGAGACACATTCTGGGGCCAAAAGGCTGAACAGAGAATATCTACATTAACTTTTTTTTTTTTTGGTGGCTGTGCTGGGTCTTCGTTGTTGCACAGGGGCTTTCTCTAGTTGCAGTGAGCAGGGACAACTCTCTAGTTGCGGTGTGCAGTGAGTGACTTCTCTTGTTGCAGAGCATGGGCTCTATAGCACATGGTTATCAGTAGCTGAGGCTCCCAGGCTCTACAGCAGAGGCTCAACAGTTGTGGTGCTTGGGCTTAGCTGCTCCACGGCACATGGGATCTTCCCAGACCAGGGATTGAACCCATGTCTCCTGCTTTGGCAGGTGGATTCTTCAACACTGAGCCAAGAGGGAAGCCCTCTACATCAACTTTTCTCCCCTGGTTAATTACCACATCTGGGCAATATCCCTAGAGATGAAAGGAGCATGTTAACGTGGACGGAAAGGCACCACACGCTGTTCTGGAGAGCTAGTGGAGGGTTTCACAGTACTTTCCCACCTGGTTCTAGGAGCTCTTTACTAATTCCATTGTTATCCCTTACCTGACAAGAGTCATTTCTCCCATGCTCAGGAATCTTCTGCCCCAGTGTTACAATCCCTCCTTCTACCTTTGTCAATGAGTCACAGTGTGAGGTGCATTCTTACATCCAGTCACCAAGTGGTCACAGCCAATAAATCACATCCTCTGCCCTGGAAGTTTCTTCAGATACTATAAATCATTAGCTTTCTCTGTGAGAAAGGCTCCCCAAATCTGGTATAACCAAAAAAGTAACTCCCAACTTACAAGATACCCCATAAGATTTCATGTTAAAGGAGAAGATTTTAAAGTAACTTTAAAATAAGATCTATAAAAGGCAAAGTTTACCAGGTGATGAAGGGTGAAGGGTGAAGAGGCAGTGGGAAGTGATATGTCAAAAACATTCTAAACTAGTTGCATAATGTCAAGGCTGAGGTAAGCTATACCTTTGACCCATCTTGTTCTTTTATTATATCTAAGATTGTGTTGGTTTCAACAACTTGCACGAGGTGTATTTCCACTCTTCTAACTCTCAACATACTAGCTTTCAAAGGCAGATAAAATGTTCATGTTAGCTTATCAAGTAAAAAAGCCACAGTGCACAGGGCATATATCCATGAACAGATTTATAAGGAACAACCCAAGTAAGCTGATCCAGCAACTAATTGTCCCTCTCGTTAGAAGAAAAATAGCCTCCTCCTCTATACTTGGTAGGAACTGTTATAAAAAACTGATTTTAAAAACTGCAAGAAATATGTGGTAGCAATCTGACATAAATGCTTTCAAATCTTAGATAATCTTTAAGATGCATGTAGCACAAAAGAGAGCAGCTGAGGAAGGTGAAGAAAATACAAATGCTCTGGGTTTTCCATAAGGTAAGATATTCAAGCAGCACATACTGAAAGAACCATACACGGGTAAAATCTGACATTTCCTTTAAGATTTGAAGTTTGTTACAGTAAAACCACACAATTAAGTATCATGATAAAAAAAAAAGTATAATGTGAATCTTAAGCTTTAGTTATTTTTACTAAACTCTAGGGTTAGACTGCTCATCAAAAAAGCACAGAAAATGAATATTTCACCACTGGCTGTTAATAATATCAGTAAATAATAGGAACCTCTTAGGCCATTTGTTATTTAGTTTGGCAGGGGTTGGGGGGGGCATCTTTTTTCACTATGAGAATTAAGGTTATAAAAAAGTTACAAAGGCCACCCCCACGACAGCAGTTGGACTCTCTATCAACTCTTATTTGAAAAGAACTTACCTGAGAATCAATCTGAGGACTCTTTGGATCAAGCTGTTACCCACCTTCTGGACTCTGAAGCCCACAAGATGGACTCCAGGTTTAGTTTAAAACCATGACACAAATCCAGAACCACAAGTACACAAGTATTATCACTGCTTATTCGACACATGGAATAAGGCCTCCTGATCATGGAATCAGCTTCCCTGATAGCTCAGTTGGTAAAGAAACCACCTGCAATGCAGAAGACCCTGGTTCGATTCCTGGGTCAGGAAGATTCCCCTGAAGAAGGGATAGGCTACCCACTCCAGTACTCTTGGGCTTCCCTTGTCGCTCAGCTGGTAAAAAATCCGCCTACAATGCGGGAGACCTGGGATCGATTCCTGGATTGGGAAGAGCCCCTGGAGAAGGAAAAGGCTACACACTCCAGTATTCTGGCCTGAAGAATTCCATGGACTGTATAGTCCATGAGATCGCAAAGAGTCAGACATGACTGAGCGACTTTCACTTTCCCTTTCACTTTTCAATACATCAGAGAGTCTCACTTCAAGAGGGATAATCCATGTGACCAGTAAAATGGCTTGAGAAGCAGAGTATCAGTAATGAAATTATTCTTATTAATAAATCATCTACTGCCATAACTTGCTTTACTAATAAGCACAGTTCCTGGCTCATGGCAGGCACTCACATCTGCAGATGAATGAACCCTTGACCAACCTTACGTAGGTTACTCGGCTACTCTACAGACTTTAACCTTTCTATGTATAAAAGCAGGCTTTCTCTGACAATTTTCTCAAATTAAAGTCTTCAGATTGATCAAGGCACTTTGAAACTCTGACATCAAGGAGAAGGAAAAAAAAAAAAGATGCCTCCATTTCATGCAAAAAGTCACACAGACAAGGGAAAGTTATATGTCGTGATCCCCATGTTGAAGCTCATCAGACTTTCATCTTAGATTAAATATCACTTTATCAGGAAGGAGTCCCCTAACCACCAACCTACTGCCCAGAGGATATTATGCTCCCTGAGTTAATAACTCTCCTTAAAAACTTTATTTTCCCTTTGCAGCACACAGCACAACAATCATTAAATAATGACTGTACTGCTCTTTGTTAAATGTCTGTCTCCCTCTCTAGACTTCAGACATCCTGAAGGTGAGGTCATGTGGGCTTTGCTGATTGACCTCCAGATTCTAGCACTGAGAAGTACCTGGCATATAGGTGTTTAGAAAACATGTGTTCAGTGAATGTTTGAGAACAAAAAGCCAGCCAATGGTGCCCTTCAAGATACTCAAATAATAAAAGCTTAGAAAACAAGAAAGGGAACATTAGGTCATCAAAAGCTAATGTTCAGAACATCACTCTGTTCTCAATATGAAACCGAGAAAAGTTTTTCCTTAGCAGTCACAGCGATAAAAGAAGTAAATGGATCATAGCACATCTATGTGCCATTTTATAGCTTTCAAAACACTTTCATCACATGTGTGGTCTCATGACTGAAAATCTCCATAGAGTCCCTACTGAATTGTTTGTGGTTTAACATGTTTTAAAGAGTTGTGACAGGTATATAACCCATTTACCCTGAAGGCTTTTATAAATGACTTACGGACTGTCTGGGAATTTTGTTTTTTTTTTTCTTTTTAGTGTTCACTGCATAATATTCCCTCTACAAAACAGCTGGGATGAAGTCTTTACTTCTTTTCTTTTTTTAAGTTTCAGAGCACTGAAATAAATACTGATTCCAAATAAAAACTTCAAGCATTGTAGAAAATAGCAGCTCTATTTTCTCAAAGGACAAAGAAAGGCGATCTGAGTGCTTTGTTAAAAGCCAAAGGGACTTCCCAGAGATGGCTGGTAAATTGAGCCACACCTTTAAGGTTCCAAAGTAAACTTCGAAAACATTTTCAGAGGTTTATAACCTTCAGAATTCTGTGAAGATGAGAGCAGATGAGAGATCTTCATTTAAATAAGAAACTCCAATGCTCTTTGATGATTAAAAAAAATTTTTTTAAACAGAAAAGACCAGAGAGTAGACCAGAATCTTGGCAAAGGATACAGGAATGGCAGTACTGCAATTCCCAAAAGTCTATGACAGAGCAGAAGTGGAACAGGACTCATAAGGGTTCCTATTGTCTGTATTCTTTCTTAATTGTTGTCGTTGCTTAGTCGCTAAGCTGTATCCAACTCTTTTGTGACCCCGTATCCCACCAGGCTTCTCTGTCCATGGAATTCTCCAGACAAGAATACTGCAGTGGGTTGCCATTTCCTTCTCCAGGGGATCTTCCCAACCCAGGGATCAAACTTGCATCTCCTAAATTGGCAGGTGGATTCTTTACCACTGAGCTACGAGGGAAGTCCATTCTTTCTTAATAATTTGATTTAAAACAATTTCTTTGTTTTAGAGATCATAAACACCTCATATTGTAACTCATTCAGCCAAAATCTAATCCTACATGATTCCTGGATTCCAAAGGAGGACAGGTTAAAGCCAATAAAAGTTTTAATTCAAAGCCCTGAAATAAAGTGAGCAAAGGACTTGTTTTTAAGAAAGATCCTTTTCCACCTTTCTCAGGAGTGTGTTTGGAAATCCAAGTTTGTAATAACACAGTATCTTTACCTCTATCAAATTTTATGAATGTCAAACTGTTTGATACACAGTATCTAATCTGATTAACACAATAATCTTATGAAACAGGCAGGCTAAGACTTTTATAGATGAAGACCATGAGGTTCCAAGAGGTTAAGTTTTTTGATCCATGATCATAACTTGGAAAATGGGAGCCCCGGAGTTGTAACAGTTTCTGATCCATAGACCCTTTCTATTCCTAAAGAACTATACCATTCTGGCCCCTTTCAAGCTGCTGTTCATTCTTTATCCCTCACCAAAACAAGAAATAAAATGGCAGGAAAACAGTACTCCCTACTGTGTAAAGAGTGAATAGTATATAGAGGATAAAATATTTTCCTCAAAATAATGGTCATATCTCCACTATGTCTCTATATGGTTTTAGGTCTTAGAAATCTTACAAAACTATGATTTGCTATTCTTGGTCTCATATCAAGCTTATATAGAGAGCACAACTTTGCGTAAGAAAAAACTGCAACTAAACATGCTTTCTCCTCTTACGAAAGATCAGGGACCTTCCTGACAAGCATTAGAATCACTGAATCCAAGTTGCTCCATAGTGCAGGGTGAGGTTAGGGCTGAAAAGCTGGATGAAACTCCAAGCACCATCTTTCCTGTTTAGTAGGGTGGGGGTAATGGAATGAAGCCTCAAGATGAAAGAAATGCTGTTAACTACTGAATATGTGTGAGGGGAGGGTTGCTTCTCCTTTTTTCCTTTTATGAGTGACTCAGTTTTTTGAAAGTAGGAAAGTCCAATTCTTTCTATAAAAATATCACGTGTATCTGTGAATCCTAAAGTTTAACAGGAAAAAAAATCCACATTAAGTTCTTCAACTTTCAAAATCTGTTTTCTTATCTATAATGTACACTGTGCTGTTTCCTTTGCAAAACATCAAGGTTAAAGCAGAAAAGCCTATCAAATAACCTCCACAGAATGGAAGGGTCAGTGCTGGACCAGCCCATGTCACAGGTCTAACTCCGATCTTTGGCAGCAAATATACTGTATTTATGGGCTTCCCTGGTGACTCAGTCGGTAAAGAATCTGCCTGCCATGCGGGAGACCTAGGTTCGATCCCCCTGGAGAAGGGAACAGCTGCCCACTCAAGTATTCTGGCCTGGAGAATTCCATGGACAGAGGAGCCTGGCGGGCTACAGTCCGTGGGTTCACAAACAGTTGGACATGACTGAGCGACTTTCACTTCACTTCATACTTTATTCTATAAAAACAGCCTTGTTCTTTTAAGGCAGTGATTGTCAACCTTGGATACATAATAGAATGGGTTTTAGAAAATATAGGTGTCCCAATCCTGCTCCAGACAGACTGGTGAAATCAGGATCTCTTTAGTGCAGGGTAGGGACTGGCTGGTTCTAGGGGTCAGCTGGAGTTGAAAATCATTGCTATCAGTTTCAAAGACCATACATGATACCATTTTCATATCTTCCTATGGAAGAAATATTCACAGGCCAAAGACAGTCATGATGGTTAGAAACACAAGAACTGAATGAGTATATTACTTGGATATAAGCAGACATTCTCAAGATAGTCACAAATGCTACACTTAGTAAATATTAACCATCGAAAGAAAAAAAGGAGAAAACAAAATTTTAAAGACAAAAAACTTCAGAAAATGGCATATAATCAGAAACATAACTGTAATACTCACTTAAATATGGCTTAAGCATTAAATCATATTCAAAATTTTCTCTTCCACTGAACAGCAGCTAATCTTGTAAAATATTTGAGTTTTAGAATTTTCCCATAGATATAAGTAAGAAAAAGCAAATAAAGAAACCAGAAGTACAAGACATCCTATTACACAGGTATACGAAATCAGTTCAAAGGGGAGTTTCCACTGCTCAGAGGACAAAGCACTTCTCAGAAACATTACTGCAATCATATTGCTCATTTCTTACTCAACACAGTACTGCTGAAAAGGATGTTGCTATGTTCCCACCTTAACTGCTTTATGTGTTGTTCCTGTGATAGCCGGAGCCAACAGTTAAGTTTGGCTTCTGGAAAAGACAAAATGCCAAGCTGCTTTATTTTTAAACTTGCTCTAAAACGCTTCCCTATTATCTGATTCTATGAATTTTGCAATAGCTACATATTAGTTACAGCTGGAGAATGAGTAACCAAACCTGGTCTAAATTGTATGCTTAAACAAATGTAACGATAAAAACAAGTTCTATGCAGTTTTTAGTTGTTTATAAAAAACTACTCACATTCAAAGGGGGCTTAGACTAATAAAATCTGAGACCAAAGAATGCAAGGAAATCTAAACTGTAATATCCTAATTAAATCTAGGTGACCTATTTAGGAAAATAGTTAAGATTCCTATTCTATGAACTTCCTGATTAAGAAGAGATTAATAGCTACCACAGAAAGGATAAGAAAATATGAAAGGTTAGAGAAGATTTTTGATTTTGTGTTTCTAAGTCAGTCACTTGTAACCAAATAGAACCAGGTGAGTGGTGTAAACTTACATGGTTTATTGTAGATTGCACAGCCTTTAAATAATGGTTTAGTTCCCGATCCATCATTGCAAATTCAACCATTGCCTTATCCATACTGTATTCACTACTCACTTCAGCTGAAAAATAAAAGGGAAGTAAATTATTGTTTTTTACTTAAAATGCCATATCTGGGAAAAGCTGTACCAACATAATTATTAGTCAATGGTCTATGTAAATGATTTTGCAAAAGTATTACATCTTTAAAAATGTCTTCAATATACACCTGGTTCATTCAAAATTTGAAGAAGATGGCCAACAGAAAAAGGCTTGAAGGTGGAAATGTAGACTCAGACACACGAGTCTCAGGCTCTGCCACCTACCTGGACGGTCTGAAATCAACCACTACACTTTTCTCAGCCTCAGTTCCATCATCCATTAAAGCAGTCCAGTTATATATCTGCACATGAACCCCACAGTATCATTAAAGATCAAATAAGGAACATTTTTCACTTCTAGTAATGGTAGGCTGGGTTATGCAGACCAATCCTCCTACTGAAGACAACTAAAATCATAGGGTAAAACAGGAAAAAAAAGAGATCTCCTTAAAAACAAAAGTCACAAGAAAGTAAGAAAAACCAGGGCCAAATCAGAAGCAGAACACAGGATCCAAAGTTGCATACATTTCCCTAGTAACTTGAGGGTCCCCACTCCTCAGAATAAAGATGAACTAGAGTAATAAGCCCACCCTGCTCCTCCAGGCTGTAGGGAAGTTGCCCTTGGCCACTGAGCAGAACAGAGGGCAGAGAGAGAAAGAACAAACGTGTTTCTGAAAAACTGTAACAACAAGCCACAGCAGAAATAGATCCCCAAATGTTTCGGGTATCGGTCAGAGCATGAAACAACTGTCCTCACTGTATTTAAAAATTAAAAAACCCTCAGGGAACAAGAAGGTTACAGAAAGTGACAAGAAGACTAGAAAAGTGAGATAATATGAAAAGTGCTTAAAAGAAACATTTTCCCCAAGCTCTAGACACACAATTTAACAGATCAGGAAAAGATAGAGAACACAGGATAATAAAAAAGTTAGCATTTAAAAACCTGAAAGAAATGCAAATAAAACTGGTGTCCTTAAATCACATTTGGGGATGCACACACTCAAAGACTCTTCATTCAAATACCCTAACTCAGACCAATGTCAGTATTCCTTGTCTCCCCTGAAGAACAATACAACTGTCTAGCTCAAAGTTATAAAATAATGTAAAACCCACTTACATTTGGCTTTTAAGAAATTATTTCCCAGACTTCCAAATTATGCTTTAGTTTTACAACAGTCAATAATAAACACATTCCTTAAAATATCTCCTGGGTTAACATGCTTTTAGTAGATTATCTCTTGGCTTGTAACACCCAGACTTCACAGAATATATGTATACCTCTACATAAATTTTTTGTTTTTCTTTTTGAGGAGTGGGAAGGAGCAGGGTTTATATAAGAAAAAAATTGTATTTACATTCACAAAATTAAATATAAATTTTAAACAAAATGAGAAAGGTCTCAAGTCATATACCAAATAAAATAGTAAGGCTATTCAAAAATGTCCAAACATCAATGAAAGAGACATGTTGCTTAGCTGTTGCTGGTACCAAACGTGTCTCTATTGCCATAATATAGCAACTGTTTGTTAAAAATCATATTAATTGCTCGACGATCAGAAAGAGAATTTTAAACAATCTATATCCTAATGATGATCGGTTGTGACTTCTAAGTATTTTACTGTATACATTTACATTTCAGCAAATTGGTTAGGAGTTTGAAATTGACCTATAATTTAGGTTTTTTTGTTTAAAATTTTTTTTTTAGTTTTTTCTCATTTAAAATAATGAAAAATATAAAAAAAGAAAATCTTTTTAAAAAGAGACAAGTAGGCCCCTGGTTTCACAAAAGCTTTATCTAATTAAAGGAAATAATGGTGCAGGTTTTTTGGTTTGTTTTCTTAAAGAAATCAGTGTATTTTATGTGTAATGGATTCTTATTTTGGGACCACTGAAAAAAGTGGGTAAAGCTGGTAACCTGAGCAAAGACTAACAGCATAAGGTGCTTTCTAAAAAAATTCAATAATTAATGGAAACTTCAACCTAAATAGAAACTTTCTAAAGGATGTATCAGGGGAAAATAAAAGAAATAAAAATCTGTCAGGGGCTTAAAGCAGCAGGAATTGACATCACGTTGGCAACCTTCCTCTGGAAGTGACTTAATTTTTGAAAGCACTTAGAAATGTGCTTTTGACATTCAAGTTTGCAAAGTAAGCAGGATGGTGCTCTTTATTATCAAGGGCCCATGGATAATAGTAAGACTTGAATTAAATAACAATTTAAAATATACGGCAAAGGAGACCTTCCCTGTAAAGGAGAACCTAAGCAATGATGGCTAGGCCAGGATTTGATGGCATGAAGCCTAGGGGAAGCATCTAAGGAGGCCACCTGGGCACGCACAGCCTCCACTAAGGCACAAGAAGGTTGGGACAAGCTAAAGAACCTAAGTGATGAATAGTGCAGCCCAAGGCAACAAAGAGAAAACACAGGAAGACAGCAGGAAGCTACTCCTGAAAAGAACTGAAAGCCACGCCACAGCTGGAAGTGATGCTCAGTCAGATAACCTCAGCCTCAAGTCAATGTTTTGACCTGCTGGAGAAAAGGGCTTGGAGAGATAGGAGACAGTAGATAAGAACTAGAAGAGACTCCCACAACAGCATCTGGAAGGGAGGCCATGAGAAACATCCATATCAGGCAGCTGTTAACCCCCATTTCCCTTATTATACAATAATAACTTCTTTTTTATTTGTGTTCATGCTTCAGAAATACCAGGCAAAGAAAGGTATACGGAATGTGTCTTGTTCTACTAAGGAACTGGGGTGGGGAAAGAGCATAGTGTTGTATGCTGCTGCTGCCGCTAAGTCACTTCAGTCGTGTCCAACTCTGTGCGATCCCATAGATGGCAGCCCACCAGGCTCCCCCTTCCCTGGGATTCTCCAGGCAAGAACACTGGAGTGGGTTGCCATTTCCTTCTCCAATGCACGAAAGTGAAAATAAAAGTGAAGTCGCTCAGTCGTGTCCAACTCTTAGCAACCCCATGGACTGCAGCACACCAGGCTCCTCCATCCATGGGATTTTCCAGGCAAGAGTACTGGAGTGGGGTGCCATTGCCTTCTCCAGCGTTGTATGAAAAAGGCTAAATAAAGCCCCGAAGAACTCAGGAGGAAAAGAGGGATAAACACATGACAGGGAGTGGGCTGTTGACCAAAAAGTGGCTGGGGAATGGAGAAGGGCAGAGGGACTGAGTAGCTAGAGTCCCTTGATCCCTTATTCCACGGTATATAATAGGTACAGCCCTTCCTAAAAACCCACACCAACCAAATCCAACCCACCCTTTAAGGGCTGAGCTCAAGCCCTGCCTACTTTTAAATTCTATCAGCCTAGAAGGATCTCGTTTAATTTATCTTAACAACTGTACTTGATATTTGGCACTTTGAACCATAAGCAATCTTGTTTTCCTATATGAATTTGTCTCATTTTTCCAAACAGATTTTAATCCATTTGAGGGTACGAACAATGCCTTAGTGTTATTGGGATCCAACAAAGGAATATAACAATATTCTTACACAACCATCATATAATAAATTTGAAAATTAAACTTTCACCAAACTAAAAATTATCCTGCCCTGATATTCAACTGAATTCAAATGTAAAATAAATGTATTTGTCTATTCTATCTTCATTGTGATTTTTCCATAGGAAAAAGGCTGGCCCCAAAGCAGGGTGGGGAGCAGGGGCATTACAAAAATGATGTTAAAATTCACTGAATGACATAGCTTGGAGAGGAAAATATTACTGTACCACACCTCTGCAAGCCTGGAAAGTAACTGCAATGATAAAAATATATGTAATAATAATAGCTGTAGCTAATAATTAGTAAGCACTTATAAGCCAAGATGCACTCAGCACACTGTGTTTATATTAAACCTCACAGCAACATTAAGAGAAAGGTAGTTTTATCTCCACTTTATACGAGAAAACTGAAACACCATGCAGTTGAAGTAATAACTCACTCAAGGACACATGGTAGTGAGTGGCAGTCAGGCCTCGGCACGCAGACCTTCCAGCTGCAAAGTATGTACACTCACCTCCCTGTACTAAAAGATGCTTCAGCACGAGAAGGACAAAGCACCTCTAACCTCTCCATGAATATCTAGGGAACAAATCCTGGGGGTGGGGGGACTGGGGAGAAAGTCATGGCCTCCAGCTAGCTTCATCTCAGCTCCAGGTGGCCTGTTCCAGGTAGGACACTGGCCAAGGTCATTCAAATGTGACTGGGCCTAGTCCGGGAAAAGCTTTCCCAAATTCCTTGGAAGAGGAAATCGGTAACAAAGAGAAAATGATCTTGCCCTTATGAAGTTTTAACACTGCTGAAGAGAGTGATCTTTCCCATCAGCAAGGCTAATTGGAGAGGCTTTATAAAAGCAACCAAGTCACCCACTGAATGCTCAGAGAGTAACTAAGTCAGCTCTTCTAGCAGCTGCTAAGTCCACCAGAACCAGGCCAAGAGCACCAGCAACAACAGAGCAGGAAGCGGCAGCCACACCAGGGCAGCAGCAGAGAACTGTTTCAGGGGAGGGAAGAGCCTAGGAAGGCTTCACATGCAGACATACCTCTGAGTGGAGCCCAGGTTCAAAACTATTTCTACTCCAAGCCTTTGAGGGGGATTCCCTGGTGGCTCAGACAGTAAAGCGTCTGACTGCAATGCGGGAGACCTGGGTTGGATCCCTGGGTTGGGAAGATCCCCTGGAGGAGGAAATCGCAACCTGTTCCAGTACTCTTGCCACCGTCCTCCCTAGCCAAGCGGGGAGTCTAGGATTTCTTAGATGTGCCACTGAAAGAGCATTAATGTATTAAAATCAATTCTTGTTTGTGTTAATCAAGTGAGCCTAAGCAATACACTTGAACATTCATTTACAAGCCAATAAATAGGTGGGGAGGTCTCCTGGAGACTTGGTGAGTCCCGTGTAACACGTCTGGCACACCAATTAAGAAACTGCTCCAAGAAATTACTTCAAGAACTAGCTGAAATATGTCCCCCTAACCCTGCCCCTGCAAATTAAGTCCAGAGGGCACAGATACTTATAACTGTTCCTGTAAGTATGCCAGTACAGTGGCTGGCCTCCTGCAAATCCACCTTGTTCACACCCAGTGATCCAGCTTAGCATCCCAAACACTATGGACTGCTAATAAGTACTATAGACTGCTAATAAAACTTGAAGAACTGACCAAGTGTTATGTAGACCAGGAAGGACCACAGAATGAAGCCCATTCTTTAAAGACAGCTTCTGTTTCATTTTCCTGTTCATTGGCAAACCGTAGAAAAATAGTGACAATTGCTGAAGGAGGGCTTCTTTTCAGGGTGAAGTGCTCTGGTATTTATCTAATGTTTATCTGAATGGAGGCAGCTGCTCTGTATATGATTCCCCTAAAGTCACACAAACCTGTAATTATGCAATCTCGGCAGCCGCGCTAATCATTAGACCCGTCACCTGTTACCCAATGTCAGAATGCACTAACAGCAATATTATAACCATACTGTTCTCTCTTGAAGTGTTGGATAAGGCACTGAAGTTACGTTACATAAAGTACTTTAAGCAGAAATCGGTGATGTAGTATTGCAATCAAATTCAACTTAAAATTCATGAAATTTCAATGAGAAGATGATGATGGCCGAGACAGTAACCAAGTATGAAAGCAAAATAACTGTATGAAAACTAGCAATCAATGAGGGTTGTCTCAAAGTGAAAGACTGGGGCAAAATGAGGGAGAAGAGAGAGGTCTCAGGGAGGACAGGAAGGGAGGAGACTGACTGGCTATTTTTACAGATGTCAGCAGACTCCAGTGAGACAAATTCCAGGTCTTCTGTGGCTAAACAATGTAGGTTGCAAGCCTCTAACAATATGGTAATTCTTGATACAGCACAATACGGACTCATGAGTTTATCCAGGGTGAGTTCCAAGATTGTCTGGTGTCTATTCCCACCTTATTCTTCCTTCCTTATTCATCCACTTTCTTGGATACTGGTGACCAGGATAGAGAAGATTCTCTGTCTTGGCTTCCCCAAGTCCAGATGGGCATGATCAACAGACCGGTCAAGCTTTCCTTCCACACTGGCGACCAGTTCAGCAAGAATGGAAGGTGAAGTGATGCCACTAAGAGATGCAGCTTCATGATCAATTACTCTAAACAAGGCCCCTCCCAAGCCACAGCCGTCCTCAGCAGCAGCCTAAGGAACGCACTGAAGAGAAGTAACTTCTCTTCCCAGAGGCCTAGCCCCAAGGTTTGGGAAACACAGCTGAAAAAAGTCTGACAGCACACAGCACCCACAGTCAAATGAGTTCCCTCACTGTCCTTCAAGTCGTCAGTAGAACTGCCTTCAGTGAAACAGACACGAAAAAGCAACTCCTGCCCTCCTCCCTCCCCTAGCACATCCATCCCAGCTCATCTCTAGGCCACCTCCCCACACCACCAGATATCTCTTCTATGATTCCAGCCCCAGGGTCCTCTTCCAGAATCCTCCCTAGTCTCCAGAACAGGACTAAATGCTTCACACCTTCTTGGTCCATAAGACCCCTTTACCTTTACAACAAGGACACATGTGGGTGGGGGGGCGGATGTGTTTGGGAGGCACACCCGCAAGACAAATTTCACCTACTTATCCCTTCCAACGTTCTGCCCATGATTCAACAGCACTTTTGCCCATGCTCAAGTTGTTTCCTGAAATTTTGTCCTAAACAAACAAATACTGCAGAATCAGGTGGTTTTTTATTCTACCAAGTCATGTATAGGCATGTCTGAACAGGAATAAGACCAATTATACAGAGTTGAATAAAATTCAACACCATGCATTTTATTAGTAAAATGCCAAGACAAAGCAGACATTCAGTGTTTTACGGCGGCTGCTGACTCCAGTCCAACGTGAAGCTCACACTCGGAAGGATCTGATCAACGTTCAGCGCCATAAAGTCCATGCGTCCACTTGGCGAGGAGGAAGGGAGGGAGGGGGGCAGAGAAGGGTTTCTGTTTTAAATTTCCTAGAACAGGTGGCACATACAGAAGGGAGATTTTACTTTCTGAAATAGGAAATAGGGAATAAATATTTCCTAATCTCTTCAAATTAAAATTGATTCTTCCATTATTTTGTAAGCAAGAAATATCTTCTTTTTGGATAAACTCAAATAAATGACAGTATAAACCAGACTGCCTCTTCCTCCCTCTGTGGGGGAGAAAAAAAAAGCCCCTTCCTCTTTTAAAATACAGCTCCAACTATCTCCAGCAACATATTAATATATGACACACACACCTACCTCTATGAGTGGGGGTGTGTGTGTGTTTTTCCTGGCAGCCTAGTATTAAGCAATCATTATATATTCATCAAAAGTCAAATTTAATGACTTACTCACTGCTTGAGCAATATTTAATAGAAACTTGGTTACTTCTCACTGCACTGTACTTTAGTCACTATTATTCCTCCTCACAGATATTCCCGTGGTAAAATTAAAACGGAATCCACATTACATAACTGCTTCCCACCAGAAATTATAGTGAAGAGTGTAACAGTTTATGACACCAACTGGTAAGCAACTGCTTCTTTCACAAGCTTAGGGAATACTGGGGAAATCTTTGTGAAATATTGACCTCTACAATCATCTATACCCATCTATACAATTTTCTTATCGTAGTAATACAGAAGAGGGAAGTTATATAATACAGTAACTCAAAGAGACAGTTCTGGAGTCACTTTGCATGCAAATCCAGGTTATGTTGCTTGCTAGCTGTGTAGTCTTTGGCACACAACTCTGTGTCTCAGTTTCCTCTTCTGTCTAATGGGTACAATAACAGTACCTAACTCATAAAGCTAATGTGAGGACTACGTGGGAAAATGTAGCTAAACTGATTAGCACAGGGCCTGGCCCACAGTATGCACTCACAAAATATTATCTATCATTATAATAATTACAGAATGGGTAACTACACTACAAATGTAGTTAGTCTAAATGCTGAAAGCACTTTGCCTTTAGAACTAAAAAGTATCCAGTGAAGTTCATCGCTTCAACTCTCTCAGCTGTTTTGGATAAAGTGAGACCAAAGCACTAACATAAACCCACAAGACTACAATGTGCTATGAGAAGCTTTATCAACAATCCCCCATCCCCACACACCCACCTACTCACCCACTCACACACTCCTGTCCAGAAAACTCACTCACCTAGCAAATGCTTATTAAGCACTTACTACAAGCCAGGCAGAGTTGATACACTCTGAAGCAAGAAGGAGTGGCTAACACTGCCCATGTGAGGGAGGAAAGGCTTAACAGGTAAGCGGGTAAATGTGACTTGTGTCTGGAAGTGTTAGTGCGCATCAGGTGTTCACAGGTTTGTATAGAAGCTAAACAAATGCCCTCGGTCCTCTCCACCACTATAGCATTTAAATGGTCACACAAAAACCCTAAGAACAAACAGAGAAGACAGATTAACTCTTCACTGACCACGTGCCAGGCACTTTGAACACACTCCTCATCCTCTGTCACAACAGAGTAAATGAGGTCTTGGTAAATACCATTTCAAGACAAGGAAACTGATGCTCACTCAGGCTAAGTCATTTGTCCCAAGTCACACAGTTAATAAACGGTAGAGTTAGGACCTGACCTCAGGTCTGACTAAGAGCAGAACGTATGTACAATAGTGTCTGAACTACTACACACAAATAAGTAAAACACACTTCATGCAAAAGTCAGGGAATAACGAAATTTCTCTGGTCTAAGAAATTCTCCTAAACATTACCTTCTTCTAAGAGTGAGAGAAAGTCAAAGACAAACTGACTTAAATAATTCTACCCCAAAGCAATGGCAACCACCTTTCATTATATAGATAAATATTCCTTAGGATGTGTAGTTAGTATCTATAAACCACCATGATAAAGGTATAACTCAAAATATTACTTGAAGTAAATTCTATGGAGAATAAAATTTAGGACTCAATCTCTGGATACAATCTTAGTCTTTACCAGTCAACAAAAGCCCCATGAATCCCAGGCTACAGGCATCTATCATTTTAAAACATACCATAGACCTCTTTTGGAGAAGGAAATGGCAACCCACTCCAGTGTTCTTGCCTGGAGAATCCCATGGACGGGGGAGTCTGGTGGGCTGCCGTCTACAGGGTCACACAGTCGGACACGACTGAAGCGACTTAGCAGCAGCAGCATAGACCTCTTTTGGCTAGCTATTATAAGGTCCTTGAATCTTTAAGCTCAAGTCTGTCTTTTACATGATTGAGATCCTTTTCCTATACCCTTCCTGTCCATTTGTTCCTATCTAATCCCCAGCAGACTGGAAAGAAACAGTGAACTCAAGGCAGTATGTAATATTTACAGCAGCATCCCAGCCAACATAGTTTCAGTGACTGCCATTTCTCACTGGTTTTCAAGTTTTTGACTGTGCCCAAGTTTTAGATAATAGTGTGGGGGCTGAAGAAGGCTCAGGAGGCTTAAAGAACAAAGCCTGGCTTTGACTTCTGGTTCAACATCAAAGCTCTCGCATGAATTTATGGCAGCAAAGACAAAAAAGGGAGCAGGGCTTAAACCTCATGTGAACACTGAAAAAATGTAAGTAAAGCACCCACAGGATGTCTTAAACATAGTTGACTCTAAATAAACGAAGGTTACTTTACAGTTAACTTTTGTGTACTTTACAATATTCCCCAAGTGAAATCTTCTATTTCACTTAAACCAGTATCTATTTGAAAAAAAAAATTGTTTTTAAATACAATGTGGCAAGAAAAAGACAAACTGTCCCATGAAAAACTCAGCAAACAGATATAAGCAGAAATTTTCTGAAAAGTGTATTCAAATGGCCTAATATCTGCTGAATTAGCATCACTGGGTTATCTCCTGGCTTCCCTGGTGGCTCAGACGGTAAAGTGTCTGCCTGCAATGAGGGAGATCTGGGTTTGATCCCTGGGTCAGGAAGATCCCCTGGAAAAGGAAATGGCAACCCACTCCAGTACTCTTGCCTGAAAGACCCCATGGATGGAGGAGCCTGGTAGGCTACAGTCCATGGGGTTGCAGAGAGTCAGACATGACGGAGCGACTCTCTCTTTGGGTCATCTCACTTTTTCAAAGTAATAAAGTATAAAGTTAAGAAATTAACTAAACATATGGTTGAAAAATTCAACCAGTACAGTAACGTGGTGTCTCCAAATCTCCAAATTCACTCCTCAGAGGCAACCATTGTTATGAGGCTCTTGGGAATTTAATCCCATGGAAATATTTTATGTATAAGGTTGTAGATTCTTAAGAGAATGTATAAGGCGTCCTCTCTTAAAAGTGTCTATATATACTTAAAGAAGCAGATACTTATGGGAAACACTTACAGAAGTAGAGAAACAAGAAATTTTATTAAATGGCCAAACTTGTAGAAAAACAGCTCTCACAATGCCTCACACTGACAATTACATCAATATTTTCTCTCTGCCCTAGTTTTCAGTAAATGTGCCTGAACAGAAAGAACTATGAGTGGCTGCTTCAGTTTACTGTCAAAATATCCATTTTAAAATATGTAAAGGTAAACAAGAACATCTGGGAGAAGAACACGAACATTAAATACAAGGAAAGAGTGATGCTAAACAAAGAACACAATGTGAGTGTCAGGGGGAAGTTTCCACTCACTCAGTGAACAAACACCTACCAAATACAGACCATGTGCCTGGCGTGGTGCTGGGTGCCCTGGAGAGGGCAATAGACAAGGCAAACAGCCTATATCCACTCAAAGGATTCTTACAAATTTCCATTCTACACAGAAGTTTCTCAAAAGCCCTCAGATGACGATGTGGCCTTGGCATTAGGTGAAAGCTCATCTCTCCATCGAATGGCTCTAATTATTAGAATCATTCCAAAGAGAGAGCTTATTCAGC
Organism: Oryx dammah; assembly: GCF_014754425.2. Lineage (NCBI taxonomy): Eukaryota > Metazoa > Chordata > Mammalia > Artiodactyla > Bovidae > Oryx > Oryx dammah. The sequence continues at coordinate 27,206,524 of NW_024070203.1, forward strand.
GCCTTCTAGAACAATCCGAGGCAATGACAACCATAAATCTGAATTGCTCTTTCACACACATTAACTCATTGACACCTCATAACCTCCTTATGGGGTGATTTTACTCTCTGTTTCATATGGTTGAGGAAATTGAGGTTCAGAGAGGTTAGGTGATGCCACTGAAGTCATGCCTCAGTGTCAGATGTAGAACTTCAACCCTGGTCCTCAACTCCAGAGCTGCAGAAGAGCCACCTGCTGGGGCCACACAGAGTCAACTCTCCCAGATTACAGTCCTTCAAAGACAGGAAGGACTACTGAAGGTGGCTGCTCAGTATCTCCCACTCTGCAAGTCTTTGCTTCATCAGAATAAGTAATTGAGCCTCAAGTTCCTGCCTTCATGTACCCATGTTCCTTTTTAAAGGAACGTGTATACCTGTGGCGGATTTATGCTGATGTATGGCAAAACCAATACAATATTGTAAAGTAATTAACCTCCAATTAAAATAAATAAATTTATATTTAAAAAAAAGAAAAAGATGGACTCCAGAATAAAAAAAAACAGTAATTACAATGACACATTAACCAATTAATGCCATGATAATGCTATCATTCCATGTGTACCGCTGTGAGCCTAGGTTGACTTTGTCAAAAAAAAACCCAAAACCTCAACAGGAACTGATATTAAAGTAGACCTCTCCCTTCCTACATTAGTACCACTGAATTTTTCAATCTAATATTCAAAATTTAAGAAAACACAAAAAAAAAAACCCACAGAGGAGGGAGGATGGAGAAAAACTAGAATGATCAAGATGAAAAACATCTAGTAAGTTCATAAAATGAGATGGCTACTAAAAACGAGGTTAATGAACAGCAAATACCTTAGGCCAGCCTATGGCCATACTCACTTCAAATAAGTTTAAACCAAGAAAGAAAAAGCAAATGGGGTCAGCCTACTCTAAAATAGAAAGTTAATTAAGGAACACTTTAATTAAACAAAAATTAAGTCCACAAAAACCATAAATGTAAGTTTGAGGAGATAAGAAGTTATTAGATCATAAGACTTATGGAGACAGGGACTATATTCTCTCTCACTTACCTATCAAGTGTTGGTCTAAATGAGAAGTATTTTCTTCTGAGAAACATTTCTTCAAGAGTGGAAGGGCCACCATTACAGAAGGAGGGAACAACTATATTCCATAATCCTATCTGTTGGAGGATAAATTCTATGCTAATTACCTTCAGAAAATAAAATATATTTGATTTCATAAAAACAACGCCAAATCAATCTGTTAAACTTCAATCACTGACAGCTCCAAAAAATAAGTCTATCATAACTTACCATACACATTTTAATAACTGTACCAGCTAATGAGCATTTTTCCTTATGTCTGTAACTCCGAATAGTGCAAGATCCTGAAAAGATGTCTCCGAGATTTCATACCATGATTCCTATTTTTCTCACTACTTATCTCATCATTTCTAAGATTTCTTTTATTTCACTTCACTTTACCTGACTTAAATCAGTAGTGACTCCGAATACTGTCTCTGTCTTACCTTCCTTAAAGGCCTCTTTATCAAAGAAAGAATCATCTATAAACACTTAAACTGACTAGAAGTGTCTTAGAGAACTCTTTGCTGGATGAAGTAGACTGCTTCTGTAATAGGAATTATCACCCACTAATGTATCAGCTTCTGGATGACAACAACAGTGAACTGCAAAGTAAGAAATAAAGAACTATTAATATTAACTAACTGGTTCTGGAACACTGCAGTAGTATTTATAAATGGGAGGGCCCAATCAATCACATCCCACACACAGGCACCCAGTCTCTGCACCGCAACAGAAACAAACATTATACGAGACCTAACCCCTGAAAGTCATCCTGACTTCTCCCTTTAGCATCCTCCACAATGAACTTCCATATTGCGCTTCCCTGGTGGCTCAGCTGGTAAAGAGTCTGCCTGCAATGTGAGAGAACCCAGGTTGATCCCTGGGTCAGGAAGATCCCCTGGAGAAGGGAATGGCAACCCACTCCTGTACTCTTGCCTGGAGAATCCCACGGACAGAGGAGCCTGGTGGGCTCCAGTCTGTGGGGTCACAAAGATTTGCACACAATTGAGCGACTAACACACACACACACACAGAACTAGTTACCGAGTTCTATCAGCTCTGCCTGCTTAACTCAACTATTACCTCCTTCCCAATCACAGCTGCCTTAATTTCAGTCTTTCCTGTTTCTTTCTCATATTACCAGTCTGCTTCCTTAATGACATCCCTTTCCAATATCTTTTCTGCTCTAATCCTCCTTCTATGTTGTTATCAATTCTCCTTCTCAAGAGATGTTACTCTTATTTTCCAAAAGCCTACCATAGTACTTGCACTACTGGCCAAGATAGAATCATGAGAGCCACGTTCATTATTCTGCCTAAGACACCCCAAAAATTCAAAGTGAAAATAAATGAAGAGCTGTTTGCAAGACAACAGACATATGCAAGAAAGAAGGAAGGACAGTGACTGGAAACACATAAGGTCTGATAACGGCCCATCTTACTATCCAGAGGGAGTTTCCAGGCTGCAGGGCACACAATACCAATCAAAACAAACAAACAAAAATTTCAGCAGACTTTTTATAGATGTTGTATAGTTCTGTGTATTCTTGCCACCTTTTCTTAATATCTTCTGATTCTGTTAGGTTCATATCATTTCTGTCCTTTATTGCGCCCATCTTTGCATGAAATGTTCCCTTGGTATACCTAATTTTCGTGAAGAGATCTCTGTCTTTCCCATTCTATTGTTTTCGTCTATTTCTTTGCATTGATCACGGAGGAAGGCTTTCTTATCTTTCCTTGCTATTCTTTTGGAACTCTGCATTCAGATGAGTATATCTTTCTTTTTCTCTTTTGCCTTCTTTTCTCAGCTTTTTGTAAGGCCTCCTCAGACAACCATTTTGCCTTTTTGCATTTCTTTTTCGTGGGGATGGACTCCTAAACAATGTCACAAACCTCCGTCCACAGCTCTTCAGGTACTCTGTCTATCAGATCTAACCCTTGAATCTATTTGTCACTTCCATTGTATAATCGTAACGGATTTGATTTAAGTCATACCTGAATAGTCTAGTGGTTTTCCCTACTTTCTTCAATTCAAGTCTGAATTTGGCAATAAGGAGGTTCATGAGCTAAGCCACAGTCAGCTCCCAGTCTTGTTTTTCCTGACTGTATAGAGCTTCTCCATCTTCGGCTGCAAAGAATATAATCAATCGGATTTCAGCGTTGACCACCTGGTGATGTCCATGTGCAGAGTCTTCTCTTATGTTATTGGAAGAGGGTGTTTGCTATGACCAGTGCCATCTCTTGGCAAAACTCTGTTAGCCTTTGCCTTGCTCATTTTGTATATAAAACTATAGAACTATACAAAAAAGAGCTTAATGAACCAGATAACCACGATGGTGTGATCACTAATCTAGAGCCAAACATCCTGGAGTCCAAAGTCAAGAGGGCCTTAGGAAACATCATTATGAACAAAGCTACTGGAGGTGACGGAATTCCAGTTGAGCTATTTCAAGTCCTAAAAGATGATGCTGTGAAAGTGCTGCACTCAGTATGCCAGCAAATTTGGAAAACTCAGCAGTGGCCAAGGACTGGAAAAGGTCAGTTTTCATTCCAATCCCAAAGAAAGACAAAGGCAAAGAATGTTCAAACTACCTCACGATTGCACTCATCTCACACACTAGCAAAGTAATGCTCAAAATTCTCCAAGCAAGGCTTCAACAGTATGTTAAGTGAGAACTTCCAGATGTTCAAATTGGATTTAGAAAAGGCAGAGGAACCAGAGATCAAATGGCCAGCATCCGTTGATCATAGAAAAAGCAAGAGAGTCCCCAGAAAACATCTATTTCTGCTTTACTGACTATACCAAAGCCTTTGACTGTGTGGATCACGACAAACTGTGGAAAATTCTGAAAGAGATGGGAATACCAGACCACCTGACCTGTCTCCTAAGAAATGTGTATGCAGGTCAAGAAGCAACATTTAGAGCCAAACATGGAACAATGGACTGTTTCCAAATCAGGAAAGGAGTACATCAAGGCTATATATATTGTCACCCTGCTTATTTAACTTATATGCAGAGTACATCATGTGAAATGCTGGGCCAGATAAAGCACAAGCTGGAATCAAGACTGCTGGGAGAAATATCAATAACCTCAGATATGCAGATTATACCACCCTTATGGCAGAAAGCAAAAAGGAACTGAAGAGCCTCTTGATGAAAGTTAAAGAAGAGAGTGAAAAAGCTGGTTTAAAACTCAACATTCAAAAAACTAATAAGATCCTGGCATCCAGTCCCATCACTTCATGGCAAATAGATGGGGAAACAATGGAAACAGTGACAGACTTTATTTTCTTGGGCTCCAAAATCACTGCAGATGGTGACTGCAGCCATGAAATTAAAAGACGCTTGCTCATTGGAAGAAAAGCTATGACCAACCTAGATAGCATATTAAATGGCAGAGGTATTACTTTCCCGACAAATGTCCATCTAGTCGAAGTTATGGTTTTTCAAGTAGCCAGGTACAGATGTGAGAGTTGGACTGTAAAGAAAGCTGAGTGCCAAAGAATTGATGCTTTGAACTGTGGTGTTGGAAAAGACTCTTGAGAGTCCCTTGGACTGCAAGGAGATCCAACCAGTTCATCCTAAAGGAGATCAGTCCTGAATATTCATTGGAAGGACTGATGATGAAGCTGAAACTCCAATCATTTCACCACCTGTTGTGAAGAACTGACTCACTGGAAAAGACCCTGATGCTGGGAAAGACTGAAGGCAGGAGGAGAAGGGGACAACAGGGGATGAGATGATGGTTGGATAATATCACTGACTTGATGGACATGAGTTCGAGCATGCTCTGGGAGTTGGTGATGGACAGGGAGGCCTAGCGTGCTGCAGTCCATGGGGTCACACGACATGAGTCGGATGCCACTGAGTGACTGCACTGAACTGACCTTTTGTAGAAATTGACAAACTGATTCTAAAATTCATGTGGAAATACAAAGGAACTAGAACAGCTGAAAGAACTGTGAAAATGACAAAGATGGAGGACTGACACTAGCCAATTTCAAGACTTGTGATAAAGCCTTAGTAATCCGGGTAGCATGGTATTGGGATAAAGACAGGCCAAAAGAATAAAATAGAGTCAAGAAGTAACAACACACAACATATATGCACAATTGATCTGACAAAGAAGCAAAGAGAAATGGAGAAAGGATAGTCATTTCAACAAGCAATGCTGGGACAACTGTCTATCATATGCAAAAAGAAAGAAACAATAATCTTTGTTTTTGATCTATACCTCCTACCTTGCACCATACACAAAAATTTAATCAGAATGGATTGCAGACTTAAATGTAAAACATAAAACCATAAACCTTCTAGAAAAAATTGGAAAATTTTTGCAAACTTGGGTTAGACAAAGATTTCTTGGATACAAAACCAAAAGCACAATCCATAAAGGAGCAAATGGGTAAGTTGGAGTCATCAAAATGTACAACTTCCGCCCTTGAAATACTGTTAGGAGTGAGATGGGGAGAAGATATTCACAAATCATATACCTGATAAAGAACTGTACTCAGAATATAAAAAGAACTCTCAAAACAAACAAACAAAAACAGCCCCAAACAACTGGAAACAATATTTGAATAGACACTTCAGGAGAGGTAGGACTTCCCTAATAGCTTAGTTAGTAAAGAATCTGCCTGCAATGCAGGAGACCCCGGTTCGATTCCTGGGTCGAGAAGATCCGCTGGCGAAGCGATAGGTTACCCACTCCAGTATTCTTGGGCTTCCCTTGTGGCTCAGCTGGTCAAGAATCCACTTGCAATGCAGACGACCTAGGTGTGATCCCTGGGTTAAGATCCCCTGGAGAAGGGAAGGGCTACCCACTCCAGTATTGTGGTCAGAAGAATTCCATGGAGTGTATAGTCCATGGGGTTGCAAAGAGTTGGACATGACTAAGGAACTTTCACTTTCATGAGAGATGCAGGCCAAAAAAAGCACATGAAAAGGTACTTGACAGTATTGGTCATCCAGGAAATGCAAATTAAAACACTGTTGATGGCACAGTGGATAAGAATACACCTGCCAATGCAGAGGACATGGGTTCGATTTCTGGTGCAGGAAGATCCCACATGGCTCAGAGCAACTAAGCCCATGCGCCACAACTGTTGAGTCCTCTTGCTGAAAGGGCCTGAGAGTAACAACTGCTGAGAGCCCATACGCCTAGAGCCCGTGCTCCACAAGAGAAGCCACCACAGCGAGAAGGCCTCACTCTCTGCAACTAGAGAAAGCCGGAACAAAGCAAAGACCCAGTGTACCCCAAAATAAATACATGTAAACGTTCCCTTAATGTTCTCCACACACGAATTCCTAATGTTCAGACAACTACATTACCAAAAAGTACATTTAACCATATAATTTAAACCACATTGAATATAATTTAATTTTACCATAGTGACTCAGATGGGACTTCACAACATTTTAATGTCTCTCACTGCCATCATTACAGTTTTACCAGTAAAGTATGGAAACATGAATCAACAGAAATCTTTTATGTAACAGATACCAAAGAAACCAGCTTTTAGTCTATAATTACCTCACCAGAGTATGATTGCTTTTCATTATAAATCGTTTTCTCGAATTCAATGTTCTCAAAGTGTGGTTGTCTGACAAGCAGCATCAGCAATTCCCCAGAAAACTTGCTAGAAACACAAACTCTCAGGTCTGCCACCAGATAACTAGCTGAACTGAAAATGCTGAGGTGGGGACCAGCAATCTGTATTTTAACAAGTCCTCAGGCTTCCCTGGTGGCTCAGGGGTGAAGGAGGCTTCACTGGGACATGAAGATCCCCTGGAGAAGGGCATGGCAACCCACTCCAGTATTCTTGCCTGCAGAATTCCATGGACAGAGCAGCCTGGCAGGTTACAGTCCATGGGGTTGCAAAGTGTCAGACACAACTGAGTGATTAACACTATACACAAAGGGGATTCTGAAGTCCGGTAAACTTTGAGGGGAATTGTCCTTAGAAATCTTTTTTTGGCTGCATAGAGCAGCATGTAGGATCTTAGGTCCCTGACCAGGGATTGAACCCACACCTCTGGCAGTGAAGTGCAGAGTCTTAACCACTGGACCACCCGGGAAGTCCCAGAGGTGCACTGTTCTAATATATGCTTTACAGTTAAAATGGTAAGTTGCTTTTCTCTGAGATACTTTCTGAATTCAAAGAATTTTAAGACAAAAAAGGAACTGTTACTTCAAATCTATGTTTTCAACAAATCTAGAACTCAGCCAGCTGTTTTCCTATTTTTATACTCCTGAATTATTTTAGGCCTCTTTATTAGGGTAGAAAACCAGAACTGAATATAAGATCGCATAAATAATACCTTCCACAAAAGCCTTTGTTTTAAAACAAACTTTCCGGCTTAAGTATCCTAGTCATTTACTCAAACATCTATTTTTGCAAATGTATCCAACATTCCTTCCAAATTTACTAGATTTGCTTCTAATTCAGCCATAAATTGTCATCCCCCAGTGAACATCTATGTAACTTTTAATCAGGTTCAACTAAATGGAATGGATTTTATAAACAATTCCAGTTACAATTTTTTAAAATTGTCTCATAAAGATACTTAGGAAACAGAACGAGTAGAAATGGTCTTGAACTCAATCAGGACAACTGGGGCTCTTGGTAACTCGCTCAGAGACTTGTAGTTAATAACTTAATCTTCTGGGTCTCAGTTCCCTTGTTGTAAGAGGGAACTGATGACCTTAAACTTCATTTCAGGTCTAAAAGTCTATACATCTGTGATCTTACTCTTATGCTCCATGTACTGTACTTTTACATTAATGGGACACTGTCATATTATTTTAAGTATCATTTAACAGTTTTAAAATTGTTTTAGGATATATGCCTCTTCTTAGGGTTCATGAATATCACTATAACACCGCTTCCTTGAGAGCTGAATATGAACAATAAAATGTAAACTTTTAGTCGTTGAAGCACCAAACAGCAGTGTGACTTTAACAGTCTCTTCTTTCTTAGATGGGCTAATTTATCTCCGAAACTATAAAGATGCATGGCATGAACCCCCAAAAGCAAAGATTTCAAACATAATTAACAACATGGGCTCTGTGGGTAGAATGCCTGGGTTTGAACTGAACCTACCAGTAAAGAATTATTGGTCAAAGTTATTCAAACTTTCTAAACCTTAGTTTTCTTAATCTTCTGTTAAGAGGATAATAATAGTATCTTCTCCACAGAAACTAAACGAGCTACTCTACTAAAAGCACTCAGCATGGAATGGACACTCAATAAGCATTAGGTATTTTTCTAATATTATTTGCAAAATCAGCTTTCTGATCAGAAGGCATATGTAGAATTCATTTAGTAAACACAAGTGTACAGCTACTTCCTTCAAGGCATCCCACTCTCACTACAAGGGTCAGAGGTTTTCAAACTTTAGGAGGAATCAGAACTACTTGGGCTGCTTTTTTTAAAACACAAGATTCCTGGGCTTGGCTTCTAGAACTCCAATTCTGCAATTTTGTACAAGCATTCCAGTTGTTTCTATGACTGGCTGTTGAGGACAGCAGTTTGAGAAACATCTCTGTAGGGGTTTCAAAGAGACAGAACCTTTCCCTTCAAGTACTTACAATCCCCAAGCATTTTTTCCATTTCAGAACTTATTGCAGCTACTGCCACATTGCTCCTGTTGGCTGTGTACCGCATACACCTATGTCCTTTTATGTAGATTTCATTTGCCGTCACTTTTAAGTTCCAATATCTATGTCCCGATTGAGTGATATAACATAACTCTTTACCTTGTATTTGAGATATGCCTAATCTTCTAAACCCCAACACCTCCAAACATGTGATGACTGAAGGCTCCTGATACATGGACTATTTCCTGACCTCTGAATACAGAAGATTCATTAACCGTGACTGCCAACCTATAAAACTGACCATGGTCTCATTCACAGTCTTGCTCTGAGAATAACACTTTCAATACTGCTGCTAGTAAACATGTCTTCAGTATAGTATACATTTTCAGACAGAGATTGGAATGTCAAAACCCATACAAATTTAACTCACAAAGCCTTCATGTATACAAAACAATATGAACCACAACACAGCAACAATCAGGGACCTGATGGATCCTGGGATGGAATGTAGACTATGACAGAGGAATTTATCTGCATTACAGATATCTGACATAAGCTCACTGAAGGAAGCTGGAGGGTAAAGGAGCTGAGTTAAGCAACCTGAATGGTGTTTTGACTGAAAATTGTTAATACTAAAGACAAAAAGAACTGTACATAAACACTGTATGCTAGCTTATAATGTTGTCCATCATGGAGGTATGGGCTAACAATTCTGAAACTGCTTTACAAAATAAAGTATCTGGATGGTGGACAGTGGGAACCAAGTCTCTTAATGTTGTAGAGGGAAGTTACAGATAAGCAAAGGAAGACTACAATTTTAGCATGTGATACTAGATAAGAGTTCAAGACATCAGCATGAACACATGGATACCTTAATGCAGATACAGATGGACAGATACAGAAACAATGACAGCTATGTGTTCATATCTGTTAGTATACATGCATACACTTCCCATTTCTGACTGCTGAAAGGGCCTAGAAGCAGTGACATTCTGGTGCACGCTAAGTCGCTTCAGTTGTGTCCGACTCTTTTGCAACCCCAGGGACTGTAGCCTACCAGGACCCTCTGTCCACCGGATTCTCCAGGCAAGGACACCGGAGTGGGTTGCCATGCCTCATCCAGGGGATCTTCCCAACCTAGGGATCAAACCCGAGTCTCCTGCACTGGCAGGCAGATTCTTTACCACTAGTGCCATCAACAAGCATACCTAGAGCCCAGATCTTAGTTTCTAACTATCAATTTCTGACAAATGGAACCAGAACGCTTTGGAGAAACAGATGAATTAGGAACTGGGACAGGGGAAATACAATTCTTTACAAACCCAATACTGTATGTTGATATTTGTCCCTCTAAGAGGCAGAGCTTAACTCTCCTCACTTGTATGGGTAGATTTAATGACTTGTTTCCAAAGAACAGTATGTAGAGGGAGAAAAAAGTAACTTCATAGTATACAAACCTGATAAACACTCCTGGGCCCAGGTGCCAAAAATCTGTATCACAGCAAATCATGTTGATGGTGTGTCCCCCCTAGTTTCATGTGATGAGAAGGGCTCTTGACTTTCATGGTCTTCTTGTCAAAACCACATCATCTCACTCTAACTATGACAAACCCAAATTCAGGGACATTCTACAAAATATCTAACCAGGATTCCTCAAAGTTGTCAAGGTTATAAAAACCAAGAAAAAAAAATGGGGAAAAAAAGAAACAGACTAAGATGTGACAAAAGATGGTGACTAAATGCAATGTGACAGCCAGGACTGGATCTTGGACAATGTCTTGAAAAAAGACATTAGTGAAATCTGAAAAGTCTGGAGTGTACCATTTGGTTTAGTCAATAGTAAAGTACCAATGTTGTTTTTTAGTTCTGACAAACACACGGTGGGAATGCAAGATCTCAACAAGTAGGGGATCTGTGTGAGCGCATATGGAAACTCTCTTGAGTTTTCTACAACTTTCTGTAAAACTAATATTATTCCAAAATAAAAAGTTCATTTAAAAGAGAGAGACAGAGAGCATAGAACAACCAAATGAGGAGAAAAAGAGACTGCAAAAAGAGATGAAGCTGCATTTAGAAAAGTCTACATGATTAAAAAGAAATAATTCTTAACTGCTATTTTACTTGCATGACTCGATGGACGTGAGTTTGAGAGAACGCCGGGAGATGGTGATGGACAGGGAGGCCTGGCGTGCTGATTCATGGGGTCGCAAAGAGTCGGACACGACTGAGTGACTGAACTGAATTGAACTGAAGTAAGGCACTAGCCAGATAATGTTATTACTACAACTTACTTTCTTGGTATTCAGAACACCTACAACACACACACACGCACATGAACTCTTTTCTCAACACCGTCTTCAAATTGAAAAGATTAAATGGACTTGGATGCAGTGTGGCAGACAAACTGAAGCAGGAAATCAAGAAGTACATCTGTTAACTAGTTCAACTATCTTAGACAAGTTATTTCGTCTTTCTAGGCCTCAGTTTCCTGATTTGCAATAGAAGGAGGTTTAAAAAGATGCTTTAGGATCCTTTCTGGGTAAAGACAGAACCACCTCCCTGAAACCAAATCCTGCCAGATGTGCTCCTATCCCCCGGCAGCCCCTCCTCTATCTCATCTGTCTGTAGCTTCATGTAGAACCCAGGATGCTGGCCCAGACCCTCTGCTCATTTCACATATTCTAAGTAACAAATACACATTGCATGGCTTCAATTCCCTTGGGTAGGCTATTCCCAAATACTTACCTTTTTGACCCCGAACTCAAAGACCAACTGCTTAGTGGTCATCTCCACTTGGAGACATGTCTAAGCTGAATTCATTTCCCCCAAAACACTAGTCCTTGAGTTCCCATTTGTGGTAGGCAGAATAAAGGCCCCCCAAAGGTTCCATTTCCTAATCCACAGAACCTGTGAGTATGTACATTACATGGAGAGAGAGAATTAAGGTTGCTAATCAACTGACCTTGAGAAGGGGAGATAAATTATCCTGGGTTACTCTGGGTATACCTATTAACAATATAATCATGAGGGCCTCTATTGATGAAGGAGAGCACGAGGGTCAATGTCACAGTGATGCAGGATGAGAAAGACCGGACTGGCCACTGCTATGCTGGAAGATGGAAGGAATGTGAGCAGCCTCCAGAAGCTGAGAAAGGCAAGAGAACAACTCTCCCCTGGAGCCTCCACCAAGGAACCCAGCCCTTCTGACACGGAGATTTTAGCCCAGGGAGACCCACTTCAGACCTCTGACCTCCAGCTCTGTCAGAGAGGAAGACTGTGTTGTTTTAAGCCGCTAAGTCTCTGGTAAGCTGTTCCACAGAAACAGCAAAATAATACACCGGGCTCTTAACAGGGAATGCTTCAGTCAGCAGCGAGTATCGCGCTGACTTCTTCCTTTTCCCTCAATTTCAATATTCAGTAGATCACCGACTGTCATCAATTATCCCCCCTTTGTCTCTTATGAATCTGTCTACTTCTCACCAACCTCACACCATCTTTCTAGTCTAAGTCACTACTACCTAATGCCTGGGCCCGAACAGCCTCCTGACTGGTTGGTCTACCTTCAGCTCATTCCTAGGTAACCACTTCCCACATTATAGCCAGAGAATTAAAGCAAATACCAATTATAATACTCAGCACCTCTAATAAACATGTAAGTACCTATCCTAGCTCTTAAAATTTCACTTCTTTTCCAGATCCAGAGTTAAAATGCAGTCTTAATGAAAAAGAGAAGTTAAATCAGTCACCTCTTAAACACTGACAGGGAATTCAAATTTTGGCAAGTATACTATCTAAAGGTTCTTGAGAAATCCATTCCCATGGTACTCATTGGTTGGGACCAATGAAATCCATTAAATAAACACAGAACAAAAGTTTATTAAAATCCCTGTTCACAAGGCAGTCATCTGCTTCACTTGTGCTCTAACTGTATTAAAATGTGAAGGATTTTGCTTATGTTTTGCAAAGTTCCCCCAATGGTGAGAACAGTAAGGATGACAAGCAAAAACAAGATACTGGAGTGAAAATGCATATATTAATATCATTGAATAACTGGATGAATGGGAAATTATGGTAACATGCCATCAGTTAATCAAAAGGGAAAAGAATAAAGAGAAACTGTTTCACAGTCAATCATATGAAACAATCTCTGAGTTCATCTGGATCTATGAGAAGGCTTCTGGGTACTATTAGGGATTTGATATATGAATTTAGTAGGGTTTGTTACTAACTATTATTGGTATTCTCCTTCCCAATTATTAAGTATCTAAACACAGGTACATAGTGCACCTTGGAAAAATAAGGCAGATACAGGGAAATTCTTTGAAATTCAACAAACTCCAAAATAACCCAAGGACTCCGGAAGGCTCCATTCTAAGACAGTAGAGAGCACTAACAAAAAGTGCATCTTCTGTGTAACAGACCACATAATCTTTTTTTGCAACCAGTTTAAATATCTATTTCAGTCTGTCCCAAAGGTGCTCTGATCCTCTGTGCTTGAAATTAAATCCCATACTAATTTTTCTGAAACTAGAACACGCTTCTGCTTCAGAAACCATCATAGACATCATTTTGTTCCTACTGAGAAGATAATGCCCACCCCCAATCCCTTTCCCCCACACAAACTTGGCCATCACAACACATTTTCTCAGAGTCATTCTCCATTCCAATGGGAAGGTATATATTTTAGTTATTTATCCACCAATTCTCTTTATTATCAAGGTAAGTGTTTACAGGCTCTGCATAAACTGTCTCAAATTAGGAACAACTGTGAAAAGGAGATATTGGCCATATTTTACCCACAAAGAAAAAGCAGCTCAAAGAACTGAAATAACTGGTTTAAAGTTACACAGATAGTAGATAACAGAACTTGCATTTTAACTCAGGGAATTTGTATAATATTAAATTTGTACAATATTTACTTTATATAATACTAATTCTCAACCAAGAGCTCCAGAGGAACATTCCCCTCTGCAAAGGGCCCAAATAACTATTAACTTTTTTTTTTTTTACCTGCAGTGGTCAAAAAGTAATTGACCTGAAACTAACAATGATTTTTCAATTAAAAAAAAAATCTAATGAAAACAGCTCTGTGGACTCTTCGGAGATTGAATAAAAACTATTAACTGACAGTAAAACAAGCAAACAAATAAATGAGAGGATGTGTGCAAAAATTTGGAAAAAAAGGTAACTGACCAGTAAAATGTGAGTGCTTTGTGCCAAGTATTGTGGAGGGCAATTTATACATGTTATTCAATTCTCACATCAACCCTAAATAAGGTGGGAATAAAGGAGCCGTTTGTGGGCCCACAATCAAATACTCATTAGATATTAGGACAATATTATCCCCTATTTTACAGATGAAGAAGCCAAAACCTCAAGTCTCCATGCTACTAACTTTCAGACCTGGTTCTTAAAAGTCCTAAATTATTCTACCTAGCCAACCAAAGTATTTTGCTGCCCCATCCGGCAAAAAGGAAAAGAAGGAAGGAAAGTGGCAGTAACCGAGGCCTTACTACTGCAGGATGAAATGTACTACGTCCTCTTGATGTAATGGTACTAAAGCTCTAACACATGGTGCTAAAATCTGAGAAGGGCCAAACTGCAGCTAGTCTTCAAGGTGAACTGCTTGCACCTCCCTGGATCTGTCAGGTATTGAGAAGCAATTCTTCATGTGCCTCACACATCTCTGCACAATGTGCGGAAGCATGACCTGCCCTTTTGGCCCAGGCTATCCCAAGGATGTTTGTATAATGAACAAAGCTTTGGAAGACTAAGACAGAGCAAGAGTCTCACTCCAGAGCAAAAGTCAGGCAGGCTTACTGCCTATTAAAAACATCTGAGTTCCCCAAGCTTAAGGTTCCTCAACTCCAACACAAGCCCACTGCAGTATTGCTCTTGAGCTCTGGAGCTGTTCCCTATCAACCCTGAAAGGACTCAGATTGGGAGTGAACCTACACGAGGTAGGTAGAATCACAAGGCTTGATGTACCACAGAAAAGGCCTTTGTCTCAGTCTCAGGAGTCTCCTGCCCTCTGCCAGCATCCATCCAACTGTGGCAGGCTAACTTGATGGCATCCACTTAGGGTAAAACCCTAGACCCTCCACAGATCTTGACACCAAACTCTTTGGACCACCTCTCACCTTTGCTTTCCTCAGAGGTACCCTCTCCCACTCTACAGAAACCACTATTCATCTTCTGGTCATCATCTTCTACATGAAACTCCTCCTGAAGGTCCTCAGCTAGGATTTACTAACCCCACAGTGCCCCCATTGTTTACTATACATACTGTACTCTCACAGCGCTTTTAAAGTTTTATTCTACTTACTCATTTGTGTGCTGTGCCAGTTAATCAATTTATTGCCTCTCCCAGCTCAAAGCTTATCTTTTTATACATGCTTGTGGTAATGAATGAAATTGCTTTAAGCATTTCTCCTTACAGTGAGCAGAATGTTAAACTTTCTCAACGGGGGTAGTGCTGGAGGACACTGAAGGAGGAAGGGAGCTCTGCAGAGAACATCACACTTAATGATGAAAGACTGAATGTTTCTGTCCTAAGATAAGGAACACAATAAGATGCCTGTTGCGCTTCCCAAATGGCTCAGTCGTAAAGCATCCACATGCCAGTACCAGAGATGCGGGTTCAAGCCCTGGGTCAGGAAGATCCCCTGGAGAAGGAAATGGCAACCCACTCCAGTATTCTTGCCTGGAAAATTCCAGGGACAGAGGAGCCTGACGAGCTAGAGTCCATGGGGTTGCCTAAACAACAAGGATGCCTGTTCCTGTCACTTCTATTAAACACTGAATTTACCGCAGGTTCCAGCATCAGGCAAGAAAAAGAAATAAAAAGACTGGAAAGGAAGACATAAAACTATCTCTATTCACAGATGACATGATCTTGCATAAAGAAAATCCTACCACATCCATTAAAAATACACACATATATACACAATATACATATATATATAAACTAATAAGTGAGTTCAGCAAGATTGCGGGATACAAGATCAAATAAAAATCAATTGTATTTTCATAATTTGCAATGAACAATTTGAAAACGAAATTAAGAAAATAATTCCATTTACAATAGCACCAAAAAGAATAAGATGCTTTAGAATAAATTAACAAAAGAAATGTAAAACTAATGCTCTGAGAACACTGTTGACAGAAATTAAATAAGATCTAAATAAATGCAATCCCATCAGAAACCCAGCTGTCTTCTTTGTAGAAACTGATAGGCTGATCCTTAAATTCATATAGAATTACAAGAGACCCCAGAGACCCAAAACAATTTTGTAAAAGAAGAGCAAAGTTGGAGGACTATACTTCCCAACTTCAACTCTTACTACAGACCTACAAGACACTGCGGTACAGGCATAAGGACAGGACTACAGAATTCTATCAATGGAACAGAATTAATTGAGAGACCAAAAATTATCATGTATGCCAATGGTCAACTGAATTTCAACAAAGAGGAATGAAGACTATTGGAGAAGTCTTATTCCTTCTCATTGGAGAAGGAATGGTGCTGGGACAACTGGGCAGTTACATGCGAAAGAATGAAACTGGACCACTAACTCAAAGCATGTACAAAATTCATTCAAAATTTAATATAATAGCTAAAGCTATACAACTCCTGGGAAAAAACTAGGTATAAATTTGCACGACCTTTGATTTGGCAATGAATTCTTAGGTATGACATCAAAACCACAGGCAACAAAAGAAAAAACAGATAATTGCACTTCATCAAATAAACTTCTATGCTTCAAAGACTACTATCAAGAAAGTAAAAATATGCAGAATGGGAAAAAAAATTACAAATCATTTATTTGATAATGGACTGATACCTAGAAAACAAACAATTCTTATAACTCAGAAACAAATAACTCAATACAAAAATGGGCAATGGATGTGAGTAGACATTTCTCCAAAGAAGATGCACAAATGTCCAGAAAGAACATGAAAAGAAGTTTCGTATCACTGCTCATCAGGGAAATGCAAATCAAATGTGTAGAACAGCATCTCTTAATACCATACAAATAACAATTTATTAATAACCACAATGTGATGTCTATCAGTGCACATAGAAAATGTATACCCAAAGAGTGGAATACTATTTAGCCATAAAAATAGAGCAATTAAATGGGAGGGGGTTAAAAGAAAGCTGGGTTAGTTATCCTAAGTAAAATCCCATGAAGAGCAATAATGAAACAGCAGTGAGATCATTTTTTATCAACCTCATTATGGCCCAGATGCTGCTAGAATCAGGGGAAGAGCAGATCCAAATGGTAATGAAGCCTCCTCTCAACCTCAATCTAGGCTTAAGTGCCAACTCAAAAATGCCTTTAAAGAAATTCATGCAAGGAATGCCTCTTGCAAGCTGGTCACATGCAAAAGTGAAGCAAGACTCACATCTGTTTGGAACTTGCCCCAAGGGCCTCTAGTTCTTCTCCAAATTGGGTTCATAACTCCCACCCACAGAGAGAAAGCCAGTGCCTGGAGCAGCACCCAGGGAGAAGCAAATTAGCATTTCCAAGGTCAATTGCTGACAGGCCTAATGGTTTACAGCAACCAGAATATTCTGGCTGCTGAAGTTAAGAGGCTTCGCTTGCTCAACACCAGCAAGAAACTAATTTAACACATCAACTACAAAATATGAAAATATTGTAGGTGTGGAGTCAAATCAGCATGTGACATTTCAAACAGAAACAAATATTAATAGGATCTGCAGAAGTAAGTAATTTTAAGCTAGTTAAACAATTTTGGGAAAAACCTAAAATACCAATCTCACCAGTGGTAGAGGACTGATAAGAATTTAAAAAAAAAAAAAAAGAGAGAGAGCGAGAGAGAGAGAAATCAACAGATAATATATTATCCTATTTTACCAACTGGTTTAACGTGAATACTCACCAAAACCACTTTAAAAAATCTGCAAAACTAACTGATTTAACTACCATTAAAATTTTCTGCCCTCCTTTGAGACTCAACGGAAACTAAAATGCCCTCTGTACTTGCTGCTATTACAACTGCCATTTCTAACATGGAACTATTAAGCATCTGAAACAATGCTAGTCCAGACTAAGAACAGAATGTGGATACAAAAATAACTCAACTGTCATATTGATTATATGTTGAGATAATATTTTAGACAACATTAGATTAAATAAAATATTACTAAATTATTGCCTCCTCTTTTTTCTTACCTTTTGTAATGAGGATACTAGAAAAATTTTAATTAAACATGTGGCTCACATATTTTTACTGGACAGTGCTGCTACATATAAATAATACTTTACATTTATGAGGCACACACATACGTAATTTCAGGTATAAAGTAGAGAAACAGGGAGAAATGGATCTGGATAATAAATATCTTCTGTAGAATAATAAAATTGGTTTCATCTTTTAATCACCAATCTAATAAAACCTCCTTTCTGCTTACTGACAAACTTTTATGTCTTTTAAAAAGGACCTGATGTTTCAAAAATGATTCTAAAGTATGTTCTACTTCTGCTATGAACTGTTTCCTTTTCCTAAAATTAAAATAGTCTTAATTCTTTTCGGTGATCAAAGATACATGATAAAGTGCCAATCTAATTTTAAAATCTGATCAAGTGACTCCATTTCTGTTTTTTCTGTGGTAGTCGTTTTCATACCTGTTAGGTCTTTGAAACCAAACCCCTGCTTTTGCTTCAAAGATTTTTTTAAAAGTAGAATCAACACAAAGATTGTTCTCCAGCATCTAGAAAAACGCAGGCAGTATTGAGGTACTATACAAACTCTGTTTTAAAAACTAAAATATGACTCATTTACTATTTCAAAAAGTAACATCCCCATGTAGATGGGAGAGCTTAGCAAACAGGAGAGCACAGCAAGCAATTATTTCCACACATTCCATCATGTGTAGAAACCATGCCAACTCTCAGGTTGTTCGAGTCAGGGGAAGAAAGAGAATCTGGAGGTGTTGGAATGGCTGGAAATTTATGGAGTGAGAGTGCAGAGTAACACGAGGTGAGGTGAGGCCAGCGACAGCCCAGACTTTCCTCTCTGTAGGTCTTAAAAAGGAAACAGCCCGGCTTTCTGACTAAGGAAGGCAACAGGAAAGGAAAACACACTTCACACTTTCTAACGTCCCCAAACTGTCCCCACTACAGCTGGCCCACCAATAGAGTTATACCTACTGTTCATATTTGTGTGAACAGCTGGTTTTTAAATGTTATCGACAACAACAAGATTCACTAAGGTAGAATGGTAATAAATATGACATGTACTTTTCTATTTTGTGACAGGGCCAGCATCTATCTCTGGTAAATGAACTGAGTAACCTGGATAAACAGAAATAAAGCCAGTGGAAAGGAGAGGTATAGTCCTCGTTCCTTCCTGGAAGAGGTGACCTTAACCTTAATAGCCCTATCTTTCTGTTGTTCTGACAGAATCAACACATTTTTAATATCCTTAGATATACAGAATAACTCAGGTTCCAAGTTATGAAATTTCAGTAACTTAGTGATTATATCTTTTAAACAATCTTGAACCTGCAATTAGCAAACCCAGTATGGGCCCAACGGCACCCGATTAACAAGTGTTCTGGTGCCACCTAGTGGTGTAGGCTTCCCCTCAAAGGGGCAATAATGATTAGACCAGGGTTCTTGGCCCATGGAGGAGCAACATCAGCTTGTCCTAGACCTATTGAAACTTTAGTACTGGGTCCCAGGAATCTGTTTCAACAAGCCCTCTAAGTTAATTCCTCCCACGTTTGAGCACTACTGAATTAATCAGTACCGACACAAAAATTAAGTGCAAAGTCAAAAAATTAGGTTCAACAATGAACAAAAGTGCTCAATTTCTAATTTTGGAAAGCAATTTAGTTTTCTGCATTTTGAATCCAAATTATCTGTATTTAAGGAACTGCGTTAAAAGCCATTCACTAACACATTAATATACATTCAACATTTGAGAGTCCCAGTCTCTGAAAATATCCTAAGAGCACCCTGAGGTCTATGCCCCGAGGAAATCCAGTTCAAAGGAAAGGCCAAACACAAAACAAAACAAAAATACAATGAAAGTTAAAGCTGCTCTGTCGTGTCCCATTCTTTGCGACCCTATGGACTATATAGCACATGGAATTCTCCAGGCCAGAATACTGGAGTGGAGAGATGAAAGTGAAACGATCCCTTTTCAAGAGGATCTTCCCAACCCAGAGATTGAACCAATATCTCCCGCCCTGGGGGTAGATTCTCTACCGGCTGAGGCACCAGGGAAGCCCAAGAACACTGGAGATGGTAACCTATTCCTTCTCCATCATATCTTCCCAACCCATGAATCAAATCGGGGTCTCCTGCATTTCAGGTGGATTCGTTACCAGATGAGCTACCAAGGAAACCAAGCCCAAGAAAGTGAAAGTGTTAGTCGCTCAGGCTCTTTGCAATCTCATGGACTGTAGCCAACCAGGCTCCTTAGTCCATGGAATTCTCCAAGCAAGAACACTGGAGTCAGTTGCAATTCCCTCCTCTAGGGGATCTTCCCAACCCAGGGACCAAACCCAGATCTCCTGTATTGCAGGCAGATTCTTTACCGCATGAGCCACCTTAAGAAAAAGCATTAATTGTTATCAGGATATCAGGTTATGGCCTCTTAAGGGGGCCCATCTGAAAAAGGGGAACACATGAAAAGCCAAGGTGGTAGAGCACTGGTGGTTTTTAAATAGGGTCACCAAAGAGCTTCTCAAGTGGCACAGTGGTGAAGAACCCAGCTGCCAGTGCAGGAGATGCAAGAGACACGGATTCCATCCCTGGGTTGGGAAGGTCCCTTGGAGAAGGGAATGGCAACCTGCTCCAGAATTACTGCCCGGAAAATTCCATGAACAGAGGAACCTGGCGTGCTACAGTCTGTGGGGTTACAAAGAGTCGGACATGACTGAGTGACGGAGAGCACACTGATGATAACACCCCCTAATAATACCAGACATTGCAAAGGTCCACTGTTTATATCTGCTCCTATGTAACTATGTGGAGAAGGCAATGACAGCCCACTCCAGTACTCTTGCCTGGAGAATCCCATGGATGGAGGAGCCAGGTGGGCTGCAGTCCATGGGGTCGCTAAGAGTCGGACACGACTGAGCGACTTCACTTTGACTTTTCACTCTCATGCATTGGAGAAGGAAATGGCAACCCACTCCAGTATTCTTGCCTGGAGAAGCCCAGGGACGGGGGAGCCTGGTGGGCTGCCGTCTATGGGGTCGCACAGAGTCGGACACGACTGAAGTGACTTAGCAGTAGCAGTATGCAACTATGTTATAAAGTATCAAAAGAAAAGCAGGTTTGATGAAGGCTTGCTGAAGTGTTTATTTTCTATGTAGGTCTTAGAGGAGAACTCCGTTACTTTAAGTAACTTAAAACAACTGGGATTCATTAAGAGAAGTTCCACAATGCATCTAGTTGTTTGCATTCCCTTAAATTCAACTTGATATTATGCTCTTCTTGGGGGGCGGACTAATTTTTAATAAGTATCTGTTTATTTATAATTTAAAAGCTATATGCTTGAAGTAAAAAAACTGGGTCAAGAGATATATGCCCAATATGACTACTGGTTGACAGAGTCACAGTTAAGTATATATACCATCCTTTACTCCATGGCTTAAATGACAAATCTATCACTTAAAAGAAAAAAATCAACTCTTTAAAGGCTAACCATACAAAACCAAGCCTCAAATATGACAGGTAACATCATAGACATTAATATCGATTGCATAAAATATAAAGGAACTGCAATAAGAGATAGAGAAAATATACCCCCAAAATGCCTCTGACATCACTAACAGCTGGTAAGAATTACTGCCATCCACTGAGGGTCATCAGAAAGAGAAAGTGGCACCAGAAAATCTGGTGCCAAGGGGCTGAAATCAGGCCAAATTGGTTTTAAATTCAAATCCCCTAACTGTCACTTAGTTGTGTGCCCTGTGGTAAGTTATTTCAACTCAGTGAGCCTCATTTCCCCATCTATAGAGTGAGGATAAGACTACCCCGTTCAGTGATTTTCACCACCTTGCCTATCTGCCTTCTCAGTCGTGTCCAACTCTTTACAACCCTATGGACTATAGCCCGCCAGACTCCTCTGTCTATGGGATTTCCCAGGCAAGAATACTAGAGAGAGTTGTTATTTCCTTCTCCAGGAGATCTTCCGGACCCAGGGATCGAACCAGCGTCTCCTGCATTGGCAGGCCAGGTCCTTTACCACTGCACCATGTGGGATTTTCACTGCATGCACCTTTATTTAATAGTATCGGCCCACAGTCAGCTCTCCTAGCTCGCTTTTTTTCACCCACTTCAACTCTTACATCAGGAGGTGAGGCATGTTCCCAGATCAAGACTAAACAATACAATAATGGTGGTGATATATTTAATAGTATCTCATATGTATCTCCAGGACACAAGTCAACAGTACATGGAATTTTATCAGCTGAGGAAAAGGCTTACATACAGGACAGACAGATAAATAAAGTGACTACACCAGTGATAAAAGTATGCTTCCCCCAGAGTTTGCTCAGATTAATATCCACTGAGTCAGTGATACTATCTAACCATCTCATTCTCTGCTGCACTCTTTTTCTTTTGCCTTCAATCTTTCCCAGCATCAGGATCTTTTTCAATGAGTTGGTTCTTTGCATCTGGTGACCAAAGTATTGGTGCTTCAGCTTCACCATCAGTCCTTCCAATGAATATTCAGAGTTTACTTCCTTTAGGATTGGCTGGTTTGATCTCCTTGCAGTCCAAGGGACTCTCAAGAGTCTTCTCCAGCACCACAGTTCAAAAGCATCAGTTCTTCAGTGCTCAGCCTTCTTTATGGTCCAACTCTCACATCTGTACATGAAAAATGCTACTGGAGAAACCATAGCATTTGACTCTACAGGCCTTTGTTGGGTATGTAATGAAGCCTCCATAAAAACCCAAAAGGGTGGGGTTCAGGGAGCTTCTGGGTTGCTAAACACACAGAGGTGCTGGGAGGGTGGCAGGTTTGGGGAGGGCACAGGAGGTCTGTGCCCTTTCCCACTCACCTTGCCCTAGGCATCTCTTCCACCTGGCTGTTCCTGAGATGTACCCTTTTATAATAAATCAGCAATCGAGGACGTAAACTGCTTTCCTGAGTTCTGTGAGCTGCTCCAGCTAATTCTATCAATAGAACCCAAAGGGCAGATTTACAGGACTGAGTCCATAGCTTGTGAGATCTGACATTAACTCCAGGTATAGTGTCAGAACCAACTGAACTGTAGGACACCCAGCTGGTGGCTGCAGAGATTTGGAGAACTGCTTAGAGTAGGGAAAACACCCAGACATTTGATAGCTAGAAGTGTCAGAAGCATTGTGAGTAGCAGAGCAGAAACACTGTAGTTTTCCCTACCCCTGGGAACTATGAAGACACAGGCAAAATGACTGAGCTCTTCTGGAGACCTGGATTTTTAATATTCTGTAGGCCACACCGTTATACTTTTAACACTACAGATACTGTAATTTTCAATAGTCTTCATTTATTTAAGTTATAATAATCTCTTGCTTTTATAACTGGCTCCAGTTACAAAAGTGATATAAAACATGCAAACACTGGCTTCTTATGGATACTGTTATTTTTATTGTCTTTTGGCCACCACCCCACTATTATTACTTTCTTCTAATTACTGCTTCTACTCAATAACATAATTATGGAATAAAGTATAAGAGTGAGGCCCAAAAGAAACCTTCCCCGTAACTAGAGTCCTGGCTGTAAGAAGCAGTTCCTTAGACAAAGAAATTTATTACAATATAATGAAAATCCAGATCTTCTTAAGAAAATAAGTCTTGAGAATGTGACATCAGTATGTGCTGGCTTCTCAAACCATTAAGTAATTCTGAAAATAAATTTAACATAAAGGATTTAAGTAAAATAATTATTCCTTTTTCACAAAATTAGATGATGAGTGAGAGGGTTATGGGTGGTCATAATTTTCTTTTTCTTTCTATTCATCAAATTTTTAGATTTAGGAATGCTTTATTTTAGGAGGAAAACTAGAATACTACCCCCAAAAGCATTCAAATTGAGAGGTATGCACTAAACTAAATGCTTAATGTTTGCAAAACTTCAGTTATTCTGATGGAAGAGCACAAACTTCCAAGACCACGAAATTTTTTAACTCTGACCGCTGTTCTTTACGGAGAAGGCAATGGCACCCCACTCCAGTACTGTTGCCTGGAGAATCCCATGGACAGAGGAGTCTGGTGGGCTGCTGTCCATGGGGTCGCTAGGAGTTGGACACAACTGAGCAGCTTCACTTTTACGCATTGGAGAAGGCAATGGCAACCCACTCCAGTGTTCTTGCCTGGAGAATCCCAGGGGTGGCGGAGCCTGGTGGGCGGCTGTCTATTGGGTCGCACAGAGTCAGACACGACTGAAGCGACTTAGCAGCAGCAGCAGCTGTTCTTTATTCATCATTAACTCTCAAGTAACTGTCACAAAGTGAAAACTCTGTTTCTTGCCTGGATGGAGTAAGGTGTGAAAAAGAAAGGGAATCAGGTTTAAAAAGGTGATGATTCTTAGCTGGAATACAAATTCTGGATACAAGAAAGAAAATTGATTATCATTCAGTCAATTCACCATATTACTTCTATCAGTCAAGATGCACTGGCTGCAAGGGGAGGAAACCTGTCCACCATCGTTTAACCAAAAAGGAACTGATTTTCCTGCCATTATGAGTCTAGAAATAGTCCAAGGTCAGCACAATGACCCCAAAAGAGCCCAGCTTCTTCCTTCCACAACCAGACTCAACTCTGCCTTTGTAAACAGACGCTAAAGCC
The DNA here is from genome assembly GCF_014754425.2 of Oryx dammah. NCBI lineage: Eukaryota > Metazoa > Chordata > Mammalia > Artiodactyla > Bovidae > Oryx > Oryx dammah. The sequence continues at coordinate 27,231,035 of NW_024070203.1, forward strand.
CAGGAAACACATAAATGTCCAAGGAAAGTTGCTGAAAACACCACTTGCAGAAAAGGACAAAAGCTGATGGGCTGTTTCAGAAAAAGCCTTGCAACCTCACTTTGGAATTTCAAAGGGAGAAGGAAAAGAAGAGGAAACGGGAGAGGGAGAAGAAAGGAAAACCAGATACTGTCAGCCTCAACAAAATAACCAAAACTTTCTTAGCTAAATATCACTAAATGTTACTTCAGTATTATCCAACTGCTGCAAATGCCACTTGAAGGACAAAATCAATTTTCAATAAAGTGTAATGGTTAAGGGCAGAAACCCTGCAGTCAAATCCCTTATACTCAAATCTCAACTCCCACTGCTGAGCAACTGTGTGACCTTAGGAAGGTACTCAGCTTCACTAAGCCTCAGTGGCTCACAGCGGGGCTAAGAATAGTCCTTACTTTGCAGGATCACAGGTCGGACCAAGTGAGACAGCACCGGTAGAAACAGCACAGCGCCTGCACACGTCTGATACGTGTACCAAACCCAGCTCTGGCCTTTGGAGCAGGATGGCCATCACCATCACCACTGTACCCTGGCATAGTTCAACAGACATCCAGTCCCCGCCTGACCTCAATAACGGAGGTCTTTCTGCTCTGCTTCTTTCAGCAAGGCACAGAAACAAAGCAGTATAGAGCAGTGAAATCCGAAAGCTCTCCACCAGAATTTTCTCATCTACTGAACCCTTGGGCAATTTAAATATGCATCTTTTTACTCTTTTCTTCCAAATGTTCCTCACATATTCAGCAAGAATCAGATATTTTGCAGATAAAAAATTATAAGTTCAAAATTCAAAGAAAATTACCTATCTTTGAACAAGTTACAGAACTAAGGCTGTAACTGGGACTAAAGCCCATATCAGGATAATTTTAAGTTCTTCATTTAAGTGGCAATTTTGGCTCTGTCTCTTAAAAGTCTTTCATCTACTGTTGGAGACTGAGTTAGCATCAAATTTACTTAAATGTCGGGTGTTTTTCTACTCTCTGGGTCCTTGGACAGTACCTCAGTCTGGTGCCAAGCGAAGACTGCTCTCCTAACAAGCGTCTGCTCAATTACTCCAGTGGGGGGTCATTCTAGGCCTCCTCTCTGTATGCAGTTTCTCCTGTCACCTAAATCCTGCTCACAGGCACTCCAGTTCAGGTTCATAACCAGCTGTTCTCAGGGTGTGGTCCCCAAGACCCTTCCACAAGGTCCACAGGATCAGAACTCTTTTCATAATAACTGTCAGATCTGCAATGGAGTAGCTGCAGCAGAGACCACATGGCCCAGAGTTTAAGATATTTGTCATCTGACCCCTGATGGGAAAACTCTGCCAATCTCTGCTTTAGAGCATGAATCTTTCAAAAAGTGATGCTTATGTTTCCTCTTAAATGACACAGAAGATGTTGCATTTTGCATCAAAATATACATCTTATTAAAAACAAAACAAAACAAAAATGAAGTTTATATTAAAAACACTCAGAAATCTTCAAACCAAATCCTGAAAAAAAACTGATACAACCCTCCAGGAGGTTATGTAACAGCTCTTCTCTCATGGTTTAAGATTTTATTATGAGTTTCCCCAGGACTACCTACCAAAGCCAAATCTCCATCAGCATCAAAAAGAGACTACAAATCAGGCTGGACAGGGGTAAGACCTTTAGAGAATACCCACTACAGATGGGTGACTTCTGCTGTCTTCTGTGAATGAATATCTAGTATGGATCTCACCTTCCTACCATGAGTGACCGTAAGGCTGGGCAAAACATAAGAAACAACTGCTTTCAGGCACTGAGACACCAGGCAAAGCAGAATTGGGATTCCTGTGAAATCAAGTGAGGTAAGTCCTCTAATTGCTCTCCTCCCTGCAGAAAGGAGGAAGAATCTAAGTGGAGTACAGCAGTCTAGAAGGACCAAAGAGACAGGGACTGGAGTTCAAGTTGCTGAGCATTAGGGGTTTTGCAAGACAGGGCACAGTGAGGGAGGTATGCAGAGTAAGCCCTTCAGGAATCTATACAGAGATTCCTCCTAAAAGATAAATCGACCCTAAGTGAAGCTACACTGTGTGCGTGCTCAGTCGCTAAGTCATGTCCAACTCTGAGAATCCAAGAACTCTAGCCTGCCAGGCTCCTCTGTCCATGGGATTTCCCTGGCAAGAATACAGTAGCAGTTTGCCATTTCCTTCTCTTGAGGATCTTCCCCACCTAAGGATTGAACCTGTGTCTCCTGCATTGTAGGCAGATTCTTTACCACTGAGCCACCCAAGAAGAGAAAACTAAACTAGACCTGTCCTAATGAAGTTTAACAAGTCTGGAATGGATCAACCTAATCCACAAATTACTTAGCTGCCAACCAAAACAAAGGTCAATACCCTTCAAAGGAAGATAACAAAATTCAGAAACTCCACAACATAATGTACTCAAGCAGCAATGGACAGGGCTGACAGAATCAGCAGACAAGGATATTAAAACAGACAAAGATATTATAAATACATTTCATGTGCTCAAGAATACAAAAGAAAACTTGAGCATAATGAAGAGAAAAATAAGATTCCATTTAATTCTTTTTTATGTCTTCTAAAGCTCAAAAAAGTCTCTGAAATTAAAAGTCCCCCGGATAGACTTAGCCTATTAGACCCTTGAAAAGACAGGACTAATGAACTTGAAGACACAGCAAAAGAAACTATTCATACTGAAGCCAAGGAGAAAAAAAAGACTTGAAAAAAATCACCCAAGCCTCAGTGACTTATGGGACAGTACCAAGCAGTCTAACAATACATGCAATTGGAGCCCCAGAAGGAGAAGGGAGAGAAATAGAAAAATAGAAAATTTTTTCCAAATTTGATCAAAACCGTAAGTCTACAAATCCATAAAGCTCAAAGAACATCAGAGAGAATAAACAAAGTAAATCACATCAAGGCATATCACAATCAAATTGCTGAAAAACAGTGATAGTAAAATGAAAGAAGAAACATTATGTTGCTTCCCTGCTTCTGTATGTGACAGATACAAAATAAAAATAAATCTAAACCAAACAAAGCAAATAATATCTTCCTAGATCTTCTCATCAAAAAACTGTGGTCAAGTTCAGGAAAACTGAACTTTTCTCATTTTATTGTAGAGGCCTTCCTTTACTAGTACCCCTAGCATCAGCTTAGGCTGTCTACTGAGTAATTAAGCATGAACAAAATATAGTTAAATTACTGAAAAATAACTATCACAATGCTATATACTATACAGTTCACAAATATCACATACTTTTGATTATATGTTCCTTGAGATCAGAAACCTTCATGTTTCAGCACATAAATTTCTAGTGCAGTTTCTAGTGGTTTGAACATAAGGGTTTGAACACATACAAATGAGTCAATCTCATCTCATCCTCAGTACATTACTACGCGGTGTACATAGAAGATGAGAAAACAAGATGCCCAGAGGGTTAAATGAGTGTCCCAAGCTCACCCAAAAGGTGAGTGGTATCTCACATCCCTAGAGCAATGCCACCGCACAGGGTTACCTCAAAACAGACACAAAAGAAAGAAGTTTTAATTATTACTTACTCTGAGTTTCCACGAGATCCAAAGCCACACTAGAAGCTGTGTCCATTCCGGAGCTGATACAGGATTGGAAGTTTTTCAAGGAGGAGAGTGCAGATTCTACACCACTGAAGGAAATAAAACCAGTTGAACCTGAACCTGAACTTGAAGTGGAACGCCCCGGCATCTTGAAATTATTACCTAGGTTTTCAAACACAGTGAAATGAGATTTATGAATAAGAATAATAACTGCATAGAAAAACAGAACCACTAGAAATATCCATATGACTGTATCTAGTATCTCTACAAATGCTACACTATTCTATATCCCTTGAAAGGATATCAAAGCATTGTGCCATTATCTGGGCCACCAAACACAATATCTGCCCTTTAATATACAGGGAAGGTAGGTGTTCTCATTTTTTAAAGGAAGGATAATACCCTCTTCCAAAAGATTCCCTGATTCTCTAAAGAATTCAACAAGAGCTCAGTTCCCAAAATCCTAAAACAAAAATGGGTCAGAAAGAGTAAACTGCTCATATGATCCATTTTTCCAAAAAAAGAAAATAGTAGCAATAAAATAGTTTAATAAGGGAGAATTTTCAAAACCTGCAGTTTTTAACTTATCTGACATATAAGTACTGATTTTAAGGCAGTGAATTAGAAGCCACCTCCAGGCCCTGGCATAAAAACCAAACTCTCTCTCTACAACATCCAATTTTACAGCTTGAAACAGACAAGCAATGACCTTAGAAGTCACATACTGAAGATGCAGAATCACCAAAAGGAAGGAGCCTAGGTTCCCACATCACTGCTTGGAGGAAAACTGCCCACCAGTCACGTTCCATGCATGAAAGAAATCGAAAAGAACTTCAGTTTTCCAAAGCCATTTAGATTTGGGGGTACACCTATTATTATAACACCAACTGTTGTTCAAAAAACACAACCCTGCAAGGACCAAATGATATGGTTCAAGTATTCAGTTATCTGGGGGGTCAATCTTGATTCTAGTGTAAGGCTAAATTGTCCAGAACAGCACTATCTAAAAAAACTTCTTTCCTCCATGACAAAAATGTTCTTCCTATAGTCTGCATTGTCCAATATGGAAGCCACCATGCATGTGGGATTATTATTTAGCAGTGATTACTGATGGTCACAATAGCATCAGTAGCCTGACAGAAGAACTGAGTTTTAAATTTTATTTCATTATAACCAATTTAAATTTAAATAGCCATACTGTAAGTCAACTACACTTAAAAAAAAATAGTAACATATCCACATTGAAACAGATTTCAGTTCAGTTCAGTTACTCAGTTGTGTCTGACTCTTTGCGACCCCATGAATTGCAGCACGCCAGGCCTCCCTGTCCATCACCAACTCCTGGAGTTCACTCAGACTCACGTCCATCAAGTCGGTGATGCCATCCAGCCATCTCATACTCTGTCGTCCCCTTCTCCTCCTGCCCCCAATCCCTCCCAGTATCAGAGTCTTTTCCAATGAGTCAACTCTTCTCATGAGGTGGCCAAAGTATTGGAGTTTCAGCTTCAGCATTAGTCCTTCCAATGAACACCTAGGACTGATCTCCTTTAGAATGGACTGGTTGGATCTCTTTGCAGTCCAAGGGACTCTCAAGAGTCTTCTCCAACACCACAGTTCAAAAGCATCAATTCTTCAGCACTCAGCTTTCTTCACAGTCCAACTCTCACATCCATACATGACTACTGGAAAAACCATGGCCTTGAGTAGACGGACCTTTGTTGGCAAAGTAATGTCTCTGCTTTTTAATATGCTATCTAGGTTGGTCATACGGAGAAGGCGATGGCACCTCACTCCAGTACTCTTGCCTGGAAAATTCCATGGACGGAGGAGCCTGGTAGGCTGCAGTCCACGGGGTCGCTAAGAGTCGGACACAACTGAGCGACTTCCCTTTCACTTTTCACTTTCATGCATTGGAGAAGGAAATGGCAACCCACTCCAGTGTTCTTGCCTGGAGAATCCCAGGGACGGGGGAGCCTGGTGGGCTGCTGTCTATGGGGTCGCACAGAGTCGGACATGACTGAATTGACTTAGCAGGCAGGCAGGTTGGTCATAACTTTCCTTCCAAGGAGTAAGCATCTTTTAATTTCATGGCTGCAATCACCATCTGCAGTGATTTTGGAGCCCAAAAAAATAAAGTCTGACACTGTTTCCACTCTTTCCCCACCTATTTCCCATGAAGTGATGGGACCAGATGCCATGATCTTCGTTTTCTGAATGTTGAGCTTTAAGCCAACTTTTTCACTCTCCACTTTCACTTTCATCAAGAGGCTTTTTAGCTCCTCTTCACTTTCTGCCATAAGGGTGGTGTCATCTGCATATCTGAGGTGACTGATATTTCTCCCAGCAATCTTGATTCCAGCTTGTGCTTCTTCCAGCCCAGCGTTTCTCATGATGTACTCTGCATATAAGTTAAATAAGCAGGGTGACAGTATACAGCCTTGATGTACTCCTTTTCCTATTTGGAACCAGTCTGTTGTTCCATGTCCAGTTCTAACTGTTGCTTTCTGACCTGCATTTAGGTTTCTCAAGAGGCAGGTCAAGTGGTCTGGTATTCCCATCTCTCTCAGAATTCTCCACAGTTTATTGTGATCCACACAGTCAAAGGCTTTGGCATAGTCAATAAAGCAGAAATAGATGTTTTTCTGGAACTCTCTTGCCTTTTCCATGATCCAGCGGATGTTGGCAATTTGATCTCTGGTTCCTCTGCCTTTTCTAAAACCAACTTGAACATCTGGAAGTTCACACTTCATGTATTGCTGAAGCCTGGCTTGGAGAATTTTGAGCATTACTTTACTAACATGTGAGATGAGTGCAAGTGTGTGGTAGTTTGAGCATTCTCTGGCATTGCCTTTCTTCTAAACAGATTTAGATGTCTTTTTACATCAATATCAAAACTTAAAAAAAAATCATTATTCTTGGTACATAGTCACATTCTTTAATCAGTTTATTAGCCATATCTGTCTTTAATACTATGACATGGGTGTTTTTGAAGATGTATTATCTCAATGTGCTCTTATTATTTTAATTTTTCTTCCTGAAATTCTGTTCAAAACTGCATATCGTGCTTATGAATGTGAAGCTGTTGACACCTTCAAATGAGTCTTTTCTGAAGACTATTTTTTTAAAAAACTGTAAAATACTACAAGTAACCTGCTGTGAAGCTCAGAAGTAATACTTCTAGATGGAAAATATTTTCTATTCTAATCTCATTTTTCCAATAGATACGTGTAAATATTTCATCACTAATATTTTTACCTATTTCTGCCTCTATTCAGAGGATCTCTGTTCAACAAATATCTTTTATAAAACCAAACTTATCAAGTAAGTTACCTATTATTATTTTTGTCAATGCTCTGCTATGTAGAAACAATGCAAAAAATATATATTAAATAACCACATGTGTCTAGTGGCTACTGCATTGGACAGCACTGTTCTAGAAATATAATTATCAAAGTATAATATATATATATATATATATATATAGTATCACACACATACATACACACTAGGGGTTAGGCTAGTCAGAGTATGAATAGGACGTACCTTCCTAGAATATTAATTTTACTTAAAGAAAACATGAAACACATTTATATTGAAACATAGTTACGTTATAGAGTAAAACGTGGGGGCAATACTAGTAGGCGTTAACTACTAAAAAATCCAGTAGGGGTTCAACATGTAGCCTCTGGTGCCAGACTATGTGAGTTCAAAGCCTGATTTTGCCTTTAAAGTAGCTGAATAACTTGTGACAAATTATTTAACCTGTCAATGCCTGCCTTTCCCTTTCTGCAACATGAGGATGATCCAGTGCCAGTATCAAGGGTTACTGGGAGGACTAAATGAGTTCACTTGTTTAACAAAACACTCAGAATAATGCCTGGCAAATCATCTTTTAAAATGAGAACAAATATCACCACTGACTTAATCATCACTGTGAGCAGCAATACAGAACAGTGCATAAGTGAAATGGACCCTGGACACCAATGCCTGGAAATTCCACCTGTCCACACCACTCAAAACTGCATCACTCTGAACAGCTTAACTTCTCTATCTTCGGTTCCCACCTTCCCCGCCACTCCATGTAAAAAGGAGATAAGCCATGATTGTAAGGATAAATTAAATTTTACAGTTTTCTCAAACTTGTTTGATCTTAAGAATCAGTTGAAATGCTTTCTAAAAATACAGATTAATGGATACTATCTCAGACCTACTGAATCAGTCTCTAGTGGACATTCTGAGGAAATGATATTTTTTTTTGAAGCACTCCAAATAATTCAGGTATGGTGAACACTGAGATAATTATGCCCTCCAAAATTCATGTTTACCCTAACTTCCCAAGTGATGACATATGGAGATGGAACCTTTGGGAGATGATTAGGTTTAAGTGAGGGGAGAGGTCTCATGATGGGATTGGCATCATTAGAAGAGGAAGAGATACAGGGCTCACTCTCTCTGACCTTCATGTAAAGATACAGGAAGGTGGCCATCTGCAAATAAGGAGGACAGCCCTCACCAGTACTCAACTACACCAGCAACTTTTAGTCTTCAAAACTGTGAGAAATAAATTTCTGTTGCTTAAACCACCAGTCTATGATAATTTTTAACAGGAGCCTGAAGTAAGACACAATGTATATAAGGATTAAGGGCTTTCCTGATAGCTCAGTTGGTGAAGAATCCGCAATGCAGGGTTCGATTCCTGGAATATCTGCTGGAGAAGGGATAGGCTACCCACTCCAGTATTCTTGGGCTTCCCTTGTGGTTCTGCTGGTAAAGAATCCGCCTGCAATGCAGGAACCCCAGGTTCGATTGCTGGGTTGGGAAGATCCCCTGAAGAAGGGAAAAGCTACCCACTCCAATATTCTGGCCTGGAGAATTCCATGGGCTGTATAGTCCATGGGGTCGCAAAGAGTTGGACACGACTAAGCGACTTTCACTTTCACTTCTTCATCTCCATATAAGGATTAATATAATCCAGGACAAATGGAAAGCCATCCTTTTTATATGAATGCAGAATTCACATTACTCCAATGAAACTTTACACTTGCAGACAGGTGAAGAAAACATCTGTCTGTAATTTTGAACTACCGAGAGGAACGATTCAGATCCAAAAGCAAAGAGAAATGGCTTTTCCCTACCTCTGACAGAGGAGCCTGGCAGGCAATAGTTCATAGGGTCACAGAGTTGGACACAACTGAAGTGACTTAGCATGCAAGTACAGCTAAGTACATAAGTCACAGGGCAGCCTGCCACAACAAAGAATTATTTGGTCCCAAATGTCAGTGCAGTAGTTGAGAAACCTTGGTTCAAACTAACCACTTCGTGAAGCCTTCCTCGGGGAACAGTGATTATTTTGTTCTCTATACCTATGGTCTCAAACAAAGCTTAAAACAGGGTCACCCACTTCCTGAGTTTTTCCCCTAGCATACTATGTTGCCTTCCTTAACAGGCCTTATCTTCATCAGTTGGTGCTGCTGTAACAAAATACCACAGACACAGTAACATATAAACAACAGAAACATTTCTACAGTTCTGGTGGTTATGAAGTCCAAGGTCAAGGCACCAGCACCGTCACATTCTGCTGAAGGCCCTCTTCCTGTGGTTCATGGCCAAGGCCTTCTAGTTCTGTGTCTTTACATGGTAGAAGGGGTAAGGGACCTCCCCAGAGCCTCTTTTATAAAGGTATCAAGCCTACTTGGAGGGCTCCATCCTCATGATCTAAGCACTTTCCAAAGGCTCTAGCGCCTAATTACCATCATCTTGGCTTTGGGAATTCAACATATGAACTGGGGGTGCGGTGGGAGAGAATATAAACATTCAGACCACAACAGGTCTTTAAGATTCTCTGTAGATGAGGTGGCCAATAATTAGCTACTGTAAAAATAAAAATATTCCTCTCATCTTTGGGTACAGCAAGTGGTAAACACACAAATAACCTAGATACTGTGCTGACCACCTTTAAATCCATAGGGCCCTATACAAGTTCAGCCACCAGAGCTGTACCTTTTTTTTCAATATGCAAGTTTACATCTTGCATATTGTTGAAGCGTTCTCTTATCCATACAAGCAATTGCTTGTTTTCTTCTTCATGCTACTACTATCCCCCTCCCCCAACCACACACACATATTCTACTTTAAAGTGAAAGTAAAGTCGCTCAGTCATGTCTTGACTCTTTGCCACCCCATGGACTATAGCCTACCAGGCTCCTCTGCACATGGGATTTTCCAGACAATAGTACTGGAGTGGGTTGCCATTTCCTTCTCCAAGGGATCTTCCCAACCCAGGGATCGAACCCGGGTCTACTTGCTCACATGTCTGCCACTCTTTCACCTTGCCAGCAACTTAAACTAGAATTCTGACATATTCCACACTACATAGTTACATAAATTCCCCTCACACAAAATAGGCAACCAATAACAATTTGGAAGAGTTACATCAATAACAAACCATTTCTATGTCCCCTATAGCATGCCATGAACTGGTATCCCTAAGCTTTGCTCTCATTATAGTTAATCCTCACAACCATTTACAGGCGAGAAGAGAAAAGGAAACGGACGCCCAGAAAGTTTATTTCAATTATGTGCCCAAGGCCCTGCTTTGAAAGCCAGCTCAAACCAGATTTATTCAGATCAAGAATTTGGGACCTCACACTATTATATATAAACAGACAGACAATAGAGTCCTACTCTAGAGTCCCTAAGGCACAGGGAACTATATTCAATATCTTAATAATCTATAATGGAAAAGAACCTGAAATATATATATACACATATATATCTGAATCACCTTGCTGTACACCTGAAACTAACACACTGTAAGTGAACAATATTTCAATAAAAAATAATTCATGATCCACACATTTAGAGCCAAAGGATGGAGAGATGGCGTCTTGGAGAGTGAGGTCAACGGCCCCAGCCTCCCTGCTGTGACCATGAAAAGAACCACGACCATAACCTAGGTCCACAGATCGCAGCTCCGGGCACCAGCGGAGCGCCCGAGAAGGAGGCGACACCCCTCGTCACCCTCCCCATCGCTATCCCTCGCTCCTGCCTTACCTTGCTTCCGGATGTAGCTCTAGTCCGGCTGCGCCCAGATTCCCCGCGCCGGGACCCCAACTCCTTCCTTCACTCCCTTCCCCGGTCGCAAAAACGGCGAGCGCGGGCTCGTACGTCATCAGTAGTCGCCGGCGAGCGGTCACATGATGCCCCGCCGCCGCTCCCCGCCCCTCTGTCATGTGACAGCCGAGGGCCCAGGGGCGGAAGCCGGGGTCTGGCCGGCTCAGGATAAGGGAAGGGCTGGGGGTAAAAGAGGAAGGACCCTTACGGAGACAGAGGGGTGGGGGTCCGGCGTGCAGACTCCGCGCACGACCGCGGGCCCTGCGCGTGCGCCCTGGCGCGGCCCAGGTGACAGGTGAGTTGGGGCAGTGTGCGCGCGCCGCCTCCTCCACGTCCCCCGCCCCGGGGCTGGGCCGCGCTGGCCCTGGCGCGGGGCTGGGGGAATTTTGCGGCGTGGGGTGGGGTCTGGATGGGGGAGCCTGGCCTAAGAGGACTGGGGGTTTTCCTGGAACCGCGGCTGCAGTTCAGACTCCGCATCTCCACTCAGGTGGAAACAGTTTTCCACGCTGCTTTGGCGGTTTAGGAAGTGATGATGCTCAGCTGCTTGGTCCACATCTGATCCTTCCAGGTTTCCGGGAGTAAAGCTTTGTGGACGTCGTGATTCCTCCATTTACTCTCGAGAAACCTGAGTGGTTGGTGGAAGCTTTTACAGTCTGGCGGACCTCGGTTTGAATTCTAGTTTTGCCGTGGGCTGAGTTTGGGCAAGTCATTGTCGCTCTCTGCACCTTAATTGCCTCACCTGTGACGCGCCAAAGTCTTTTGCGTTAAAAAAAAAAAAAAAAAAAATTCTGAGTGTCCTGATTTGTCTGCGGTAGTAAAGTAGTGAAGTGAAAGTCGCTCACTCGTGTCCGACTCTTTGCGAGCCCATGGACTATACAGCCCATGGAATTCTCCAGGCCAGAATACTGGAGTGGGTAGCCTTTCGGTTCTCCAGGAGGTCTTCGCAACCCAGGGATCGAACCCAGGTCTCCCGCATTGCAGGCGGATTCTTTACCATCTGACCCACAAAGGAAACCCAAGAATACCGGAGTGGGTACAGTTAGAAAAACAGAAAACACAGAGCCGGTAAGGGAACTGGGTCTCCGGATAGATTCCAAGTGCGTGGAGCTTCCTCCAACCTAGATGGTTGCCGGGAGGAGGGAGATTCTTCACTGCCTTGGTCCGCTACAAGGAACACTTTCCGGGTTTTTTTTTTTTTATTCTGTTTCAAGATCCATGAATCAAATTAGTGATTAGGCTCATTTTAGAACTTTCCTGTAAGAGATGCCCCCGTGGCTATTATCTTGATCAACAACCGCTACAGTTTATTCCTGATAATGGATGGGTGGGGACTAGTGCTCCATTCTTTATGTAACTGAGGTTTTTATGAAAGGATTAAACTAGATCAGTCTTTTGTCTTCTGTGTAGGATAAAGAATGATTCTTCCCAGGGCACTTTAATTTTCATAATTCAGTTCTGTACTCCTTGGGCAGTTGGTATAATGCTACCATGCTTCATTCTTGAAAGCATGTTGTCTTTTGTCTAGAATTACTTTGCAAACTAAAAATCACAGTTCCATATCAGTTCTTTAAAATGAACTTACAGCCACTTTTCTGAGTGCCTTGTAAAAAGAAACTTAGGAAATTGAGTGGAATTTCTGGTTTCATTTCATGGCAAATAATAAGACAACCTACATTGAGATAAGTGGTCATTATGAATTGTCTTCATTCCTAGCACCAGGAGAACCTCTAAAAGGAAGATTTAATATATTATAGTTTCTTCTACCATGCTTATTCACACCTCCTTCTAGAGTGATTTTTTTTTTTTAAGTCTCAACTAAATCTTAGCATCTGTAAAGCCACCTACCTCTGAGATCACTGCAACATGATTAGGCATATTTAATGATGCTTCTTAAATTCTGTTCTTTAGGACCAGTTTTTCAGCCAACAATGGGGCTGTTTACCAAAGACTGTTGTCATTTAGTCGCAAAGTCAAATCTGACTCTTTGAGGCCCCATGGACTGTAGCCTGCCCAGCTCCTCTGTCCATGGGATTTCCCAGGCAAGAATACTGAAGTGGGTTGCCATTTCCTTCTCCAGGGGATCTTTCCAACTCAGGGATTGAACCCACGTCTCCTATCTTGGCAGATGGGTTCTTTACCACTGAAGTTGCCTACAGTGTGACTCATTGGGTAAAAAGGATTTAAATAAGACACAGGCACACCAAAGTTTTGACTTATGTCATTATCCCAGGCCTAAGCCTCCTTGTCCACATGCATGCATGTGCCCAGTGTGTCTGTTTGTTGGGAAAGAAGGTAGGTCCTGTTGCTTTGCTTTAAGCTGTTTTGGCCACACTGTCCTGTCTTGGTATTCAAATGGTAGCAATTAGACCTGTTCATCGTAGGCTTCCCCGCTTCTGAATTGAGTCTAGAATTTCATCCTGCTGAAACCTGGGTTCGTTTGGTGTTTTTCAGAGGACTTCAAGTGACTTTTGTTCCCATTTTCCTTTATTTTCTCCTTCTCTCATTTTCCAAGCCAGACCATTTCAGTAGGAGAAGTGGAATGAAATAATCTGAAATTCAGCCTACTAGGGATCAGTGTGACTCAACAAGCAAGCTTCACGGAGAAAACTGAAGGGACTTGTTAATAATTTATGCCTTAATGTATATTATAGACAACCCTTGCGCGAGAGAGTTCTGGATAACTATAGTGGTTCCTCGGTAATCCCAGCTATAGGCCCCAGCTCCACCTCCCCTATCTCTGCTTCTGTCCCCAGCTCACTCCCCACCAGCCACATCAACTACTTGTTCTTCCTTGCACATTCCTACCCTGGGGCCTTACTTGTGCTTCCTTGTAACTCCTTCCTGGAATGCCCTTCTCATAGATCATCATCTAAAATTACCTTCAAAAAAAAATAATAAAATAAAATAAAATAACCTTCAAACCTAGTGGCTTTAAAACAGTATAAACATTTTTTTTCTTTTTTTAAAAATTTGTATTGGTGTATAATTGATTTACAATGTTATATTAGTTTCAGGTGTACAGCAAAATGAATCTGTTATACAAATACATATATCCACTCTTTTTTCTATTCATTTCCCATATAAGCCATTACAGAGTTTAAAAAAAAAAAAAGCATTTATTGTCTAATTAATGTTTGTGGTCAGGAGTCAGCTGTGTGACTTAGCTGGTGCCTTTGGCTCAGGGGCTCTTGGGAAGTTGCAGTCAAGCTGTGAACACAAACTGAGATCCGGGGCGGAGGGTCGGGGAGTGGGGGGATCCATTTCCCAGCTTACTCAAGTGGTGAGTGGCAGACTTCTCCATCATCCTATGGGCTCCATCCACAGGGCTCTCTTGCACCCTGACAGCTTGCTTCTCCCAGGACACATAAGCTGGAAAGGATTCTTAAGCCAGAAGTCACAGTCTTTTTTGCAGTCTGATCTCAGAAATGGCATCTTTCCCATCCTCCATATTCTCTTCTTTAGAAGGGAATCAGTAAAATCATTCTAAGGGAAAGAGGCCTACACAGGGCATGAACAGGGAGGACCATCTTAGAGACCTCAGATACCCTTACAGCTTGCTCCCTCACTTGCTTCTGATCTCTGCTCAAATATCATCTTGTCAAAGACACTTTTACGAACTGTGTAACATCACACACACTCCATCCCTTTACCATGCTTTTCTTTACCTGTTGTCACAGCCTGATACATAATTTACTTATTTATCTCTTTCCCACTCCAGTAGTATGTAGGCTTTATGAGAGCAGGAACTTAGTTATGTTCACTACAATAGCCGCAGGTCCTAAAACAGTGTTTCGCACATAGAAGGCACTGGATAAATATTTGTTGAACAAGTGAATCTATATTATTAAGAATGCTTTCATCTACAAATAGTACAAAACCCAGTTAACAGTAGGTAAACCATAAAAGCGGTCCATTTAACAAGGATTACAAGGTGAGGTCATGCCACAGTTGAATCAAGGAATCAGTAACATCAATAAAAATTTAGATTATTTTCTTCCACAGCACTTGGTCTACTTTCTCATTCTTGGTTTGTCCATTGAGTACAGAGTTACTGCAGTTTCACTCTCAATTTTGTTGGGCATAAAACTTAACTTTCATAAGTTTTGAAGATATCATTTCAAGATACATTGCTAATCAGAACCTCTCCACCGCTTAAAGTGAAATATTTGTCCTTCCTTTAGAATCACCCTATCACAATTCTCAGGCATGTATTAGTCTCAATAGTGGGACTTCCCAAAGTTGACGTATGAAAAAAAGCATTTTTAAAGATTGTTCCCTCAGCTAATTCTAGGAAATTTTAGGACATGGTTACCTTTTCCCTTGGATGCACACATGCCCTATGACACCTTCTCCCAAGCTCTGGGATCAGCCGCATCACATCCTTTCTCATGGAGAGAAGTGAATAAAGTGTTGAGAAAGAGACCAAGAGCAATACTTTAGCAAAGCCCCTCCACAAGGAGGACACGCAGAGTGGGAATAAATGCTCTCCCTCCATATCAGAAGTCACTAGGAATCATAGTTTTTTCAGTGAATTTGGAAGAAGAATATTGTGTATGTGTTCCACCTCCTTCCTTCAGAGGACTGGAGATTTTTCATACTTTTTTTTTTTGGTTGCAGGTCCTTTAATGGAGTGGCCAATGTATCAACAGACCTGGTTTCATCTGATGACTTATAGACCCCAGCTCTGAAGCCAGTCACACATTCTCCGTGGCCAGGCCCAGAGTAGCTGATTTTCCTCAAGATGGTAGACTTTTTGGCTGAGAATAACCTGTGTGGCCAAGCAATCCTAAGGATTGTTTCCTGTGGCAATGCCATCATTGCTGAACTTTTGAGGCTCTCTGAGTTTATTCCTGCTGTATTCAGGTTAAAAGACCGAGCTGATCAACAGAAATATGGAGATATCATATTTGATTTCAGCTATTTTAAGGTAATCTTCCTTGAAGCTTTTCTTACCAATCTTTTTTACAAAAGCGTGCTTTCTCTGGAAACAAGGAGACTCTGAGATGTTAAGTAATTATGGAGAAAGAGTTAAAAAGAAAAGCTTTTCAACAAAATTTAACATCAGCTAATTTGAAAAGTAATATAAATGTACTGTGCAGAAGCCCTAATATAACACAATATAATCAAATTTTTAAAAGATAACTTTGGTATGATGTATTTCACATTGAAGTCCACCACACTTAAAAGCATGCAAATTGTGGGTTCAGTTCAAGATCATCTCCTTCAAGGGGATTTTATATCTAGGCTTCTGTTATCTTATTTACTTTCTATTCCTCTGTTTTCAATTTTTGATATCCCTTTAGAGGCATAAATAAGAACACATTTTTCACAGATACTTTAGAAATTGTTACCCGCAATTGTATTGTTTTTTGACTCTTTCTTTGATGTGTTTTTCTTCTTAGGGTCCAGAATTATGTGAAAGCAAACTGGAATCTAAGCCAGAGCTACAGGATTTAGATGAAGAATTTCGGGAAAACAACATAGAAATTGTGACCAGATTTTATTTAGCATTTCAAAGTGTGCATAAATATATTGTAGACTTAAACAGGTATTGACTAATTTAGTAATAGCTAATTTTGATAGTAAATAGTGGAGAGGGAGAAGGGACATACTAGAACATGTATGTCTTCCTGAGTTACTAAGAAATTTACTAACTTACACCCTAGGTAATTTTCTTTTCCTTCCTGTGGCACTAGTCATCCTAAGTATGGTAGAGTTTCATTATCATTTCCTGCTCTTGTGTAGCATTATAATCATCTTGCTTTACACCAAGTCTTTGGCTTTCAGTATTGATCCTAATTTAGTTTATTGAATATGAGAAGTGGGGAAGAAAAAAAATAACTTAATTTTTGTAGCATTGGTAGCCATAACCTTCCTTCGTATCTGTGACCATACAATATTGTCTTCCTTCTGGCCCTTCAGCATTCATTACTCATTAGCTTTTAAACTAACTACTCCATGTTCTTATGCCATTATTTCCAAGATTTCTGTAATTCATAAATCAGGACTAAGGAGTGTTCCTTTTACTTGGAGTGGCCATAAATAACCTGTGGCCCTAATCATGAGTTCCTGCTCACAAACCTATTCTTAAAGCACGTGAATGGAAACAAATGATTTGAAGGCCAGAATACCTGGTATATTGCCTAATCTTTTAAACATCTTTACTGTCCTTCTTCAGTGATATTAACCTTTCATTTTCAATGGATAACTTGCTCTGGGGTTTCTTTTCTAGGTATCTAGATGATCTCAATGAAGGTGTTTATATTCAGCAAACCTTAGAAACAGTGCTTCTCAATGAAGATGGCAAACAACTTCTAGTAAGTAGTAGTGACCATTTAAAATAAAAAATTCAGGAATGTCAAGTTTACTTTTTTCCCTGTAAGTCACAAATACATACAGTGTATCCTTCATTAAAGAGAAGCTAAGTAAACTGATAACTGTCATCTAACTGGTAGGTCTTTGTCTGAACTTAGAACATAGTAGACTCTGAACAGAATTACAAGTAAATGAAGATTATGTGGACGAGGTATACTTCCTCAGTGTAACAGTCCTATCTTCTTTATCTTTTGCATCCTAGACATCTAACCTGGTACCTAGTACATGGTCATCACTTAGGAAATGTTTGTAAAATAAATGATCTAGAGGTACTCATAATCTTGGGATTCTATTTTGGTATCCCAAGCAAAATATGAAAAATAGACCAGCTGAAAGATAGTCATTGTAGATTAAACTTTACATAAATGTTTTAAAGCCCATTCTGTACAGAAGATGAGACCCTTTGTGGGGAGGATCCTGCATTCTCCTTGCAATATAAAGCTTTTAGGAGAAATGAAAGCAAAGGGCTCCTTTTACCCATCATCAGCTGTACTGCATAAGCTTGTATACTCCTGTGAACATGGCTCCTCTCTTTTTCTTTTATAGTGTGAAGCGCTGTACTTATACGGAGTTATGCTTCTGGTCATCGACCAAAAGATTGAAGGAGAAACTAGAGAGAGAATGCTGGTCTCTTACTATCGATACAGGTATCCCTGAGCTAAGACCACGCCCTCCAAAAGTACTGCTCTTGGTAAAGTGCGGGGTAGATTTCCTATCCTCCTTTTATTATGAACAACAGCAATATCATCTGGAATGCAGAGGATAAGATTCTTATCACTGCTGAACATAATACATAATGTGGAAATATAACCATCTATTTTATATCATCATAATAGATTATACATTGTATAATCTATGTATTATGTCTGGAATAACTTACTATAGATTTTTAGAGATATATGGATTATCATGTCTATGATGGTACCTCAGTTTTTTAAAAGCGGAATCTGAATTTCTGTTACCTTAAAGATAAAATTTGGGAAGTCTAATGAATTTTTTTAAGTTTTCAAACATTAGTCCTTGGCAGATGTAAGGATACAAATGAGCCTTCTGTTGTCATTTTCAGATTGATACATTTTGAAAAATTATCATTCAGGGCCATGTTGAAAGTCAATTCTCACTCATAAATACTGTATTGGGTTGGCCAAAAAGTTCATTTGGGTTTTTCAGTGAGATGTGAAAGGGCTTAAAAACAGGACCTACCTTAACTAATTGTGATTTCAGTCCATAACACACGTTTTTCAGTTTGTTGAAATAATGAGTCAAAATCTGGACACCAGGTCAATGTCAGAAATAGTTAAGATTCAGGAAAGAAATAGCCAAGAAGCAGGACTCATTTAAGAACTTGGGCTACAGAAGCGTGGGCTAGAATAAACATTTTCAAACTTACAAATCAGGACAGAATAAACAGGGCAGACAGTCAAATCCTCAGCAGAGAGGGATTGTCTGGGCGGTGGTGTATTTGCAGCTACACTTGGTACTCTGCCTGCTCAGCTCGCCTGTTCCCTTTCAGCTCTATCAGGGCGTGAGGCTGCGTAATTGATTCACTTCAGTTTGACCATGAGCTCCTTTACTATCCATATTTTTATAAATGAGCTTCAAATGGTCTTGCCTCTGTTTCTGAAAGTACCTGAAAAAACAAAAACAGTAACATAAGGAAGAAAAAAGAGGTCTGATCATCAAGCCCAGCTTTGACAATCCAGCTTTGTCCCTTTGGGCAAAACAGCTAATTGATTAGAATGTGAGGATCCATTGTTGAAGAGACACCAGAGAATTTCAAGTCAGAGCTGCAGTAAAGGAGATTCTCACATCAGATAGGAGGTCATCTTCAAGTCTAAGATTGAGTCTCTTTGGAGATTTACTGCTTCAAACCACCAGAAAAATCACAGATGTTTTGATTAAGTCTCTGTAGAAGGTATACCTTGCCAAGAAAAACCAGTTGGTATATCCCACTTGAAATTGACTTTATTATTTTAAATTATTTTTAAATATATGAAATGTTGGTGTAGGTTCACATTCTTTATCCACAGTTCAGAAATCCTAAGAGCTCCAACAGAAATAAATGCATATACACGCATGCACACAGACTAACTACTTTGGCAGCAAGACCTAAACCTAATCCGAAATTTGGAGTCAGATCCTGATCGCACATAGATGAGGCTGTGGACTGCCTTTATTTCATTTGTGTGAATGTTCATAGATTTTATTGTAGAAACATTAATGTGTCTTGATCATGGAATGCCATCTGCCACCCTGCTGAAGTATTATATATGATGTATGTATCATGTTACTTCCTTATATTTGAGAAATGCTGTCTTCCAAAACAAATCCTGCCCTAAGGATTTTGGGAAAGGGGTCGTGGATCTTTACATAAAACTGTGCATACCTACAAGAACCCATCTTAAAAGTTTGCTATCTTACAGGCTTTTTGAAAATATAGTTTTGAATCTTAAGGATATAAATTGATCCACTCATATCTAAAACTGTATAATCAATTTATACTGAAATTCTGCTTTGCTGGACTTCTTATTTGTAATATATGCGATTTGTTTGGCCCTTTATTTCCCATTGTGAACATGGCTCAGTGCTGCCCGATCTTCTGCTGATTCGAATATGGATGATATTTGTAAGCTGCTTCGAAGTACAGGTTATTCCAGCCAACCAGGGGCCAAAAGACCACCCAACTATCCTGAGAGTTACTTCCAGAGGGTGCCTATCAATGAGACCTTCATCAGCATGGTCATTGGTCGGCTGAGATCTGATGATATTTACAACCAGGTGGGGATTTAATCTATTATTAAACCTATCTTTATAGTTTAAAAATCTTTATAGATTTTACCTTCCTCCTCAATTATTTCTTTCCTTCTTGCTCAGAAGAGTAAAAATAGCAAGAAACCTTTTAAAACCTCTGCGCTGTGCTTTGGAATTGTACAGAAAAGAGGGATATTAATTTTGGATTAAGAGATTAATATCTCTTGAAATAGAGATTTCAAGAAGAAAATGAGATCTGAACTAAATTTGGAGAGAAGATGCATTGTTTTAGGCATCAGTTCAGAAATGATTGCCGAGTGTGCACTTTATGGCTGTCGTGCGCTCAGTAATGGGGATCCACTGCTGATGAAGGCAGGCTCTGGTCCCTACTCATAATGAGCTTGTTGCTGAGGAAAGAAGGCAGACAAAGGAATTAGAATAAAGCAAGATGGGTATTATCTTAGGGGAAGCACAGAGTGCCACGAAGCATGTTAACAGGCAGCAAGATTGTAGCAGATGACTAAGGAGTGTTTGGGCCACCCAGGTAAAGGAAGGGGCATTAGCAGGGTTGAAAAGTCTCACTTTCCTCTCCAGTGTGTGTGTTATTCATCCTAAAAGGAACCACAGAAAGTTACCATTTGACTTCTTTTTCCTGAAGAATACACAATTTTCTACATTATCTGTTTCTTTTTTTACTAGAGAGAGTGAAGAGTTGGACCTGTAATGACTGGATATCATCTGTTACAGAGCATACCTGTTCTATACAGTTCTTAGGTAGACTGCTAGTTTTTTGTATGAATATGTTAAGTGTACATAAAGAGTTTTTAGTTTGTTTTTTTTAAGACAGCTCAAATCAGGAGCTACCTGCAGATGCCAGGTCTCCATAATATTTGATGCCATCTATTGAGAATTCAGTATGAGCCAGAATCCTAGGAAGTTTTTTCCATAAACGATTTTCTCTGTTTTTCATAATAATCTTGCAAAAGAGCATTATCCTTATGTTGCTGTGGAGAACAATAAGGCTTAGAGAGCTTAAATAATTTTCACAAGGTCACATAAGTAGGTAGCAGAACCATAATTTGAATTCAGGCCTGTATGACTTCAAAGCCCATGCTGTTTCTTCAACTGTCTCTCATTAACCCTTCTGTTAACCCTTCTGCCTCCTGGGTGGTCCATTTTGTCGATGTCTCAAGGCAGTGTATTTCGATTTTCTCCCTGCCCTGTGACCTTTATTAACACAGGGATTGAGCTGTGGTTGTGCTGTGAATCCACCCCTCTCCCTGCCCTGCGCCTCCCCTGTGCCTGGCTGATTGGACCAGGGCAGGTCACTTGACCCAAGATAGATCAGATTCTCTGTCTCCAGGTAATATGGAATTGGGCCTGAAAAACGATTTTGGGCCGTGGATTTACCCACAGCATGCAAAACTTGGCATTTGGGGCCACCTCAGTCTGCCATCTCATGGACCACATTCTGAAGAAACAGTTGAGCATCACATTCCAGGGAGAAATAATGAAGGCTTTCTGGTTCACAGCTCCAGGCCCTTCTTGAAACCTAACCACGTTCCATGGGACATTGCTGTATCTATCCTTAATAATTGCCTCCCTTTCTGCTCCCGGTCCTCAAGGTGATGTGTACTGTGTGCAGCCAAAGATTCCTAATACTTGAGGCAGTGGAGCTCTGGGACTCAGCAGCATTTCAAAGGCAGGGAGGAGAACACCCAGCAAAGTAGCCTGAGAGAGAATTTCAGTCCTCAGGAAATTTAAGTGAGAGTGCTAAAAAGAAGTCATTGAAATGGATGACTGTGAGGTTATGTGTGACCTGAGGAAATTCCATTGAGGTGATAGGTGGTGGTGGTGTTCAGTCACTAAGTCATGTCCGACTCTTTGTGACCCCATGGACTAGCTCACCAGGTTCCTCTGTCCTCTGCTGTCTCCCACATTCGCTCACATTCATGTCCATTGAGTCAGTGATGGCATCTAACCATCTCATCCTCTGCTGCCCCCTTCTTTCATCTTCAGTCTTCCCAGCATCAGGGTCTTTAACCCCACTGAAGTCATGGTGGAGGTCAAATGCCAATGAACTGAAGAATAAACAGGAAGTAAAAGATAGCACCAGTGAGTGTGGAATCGGTCAGTTCTATAAGAGCTTTTCTGTGATGGAAGAGACACAAAATTGGACAGTAAGAGATATAGGATTTTTTTTTTTTTTAAGGGAAAAGAGTTAGAATTGCAACAAAGTCAGGTGACTGTCAAGAGACCATCAAGAGACCTTTGTGTGGCTAGAGATGGGAAGAAGGTCCTGGTGACTGGTGCCATAATCTGAGAATTGCTTCCAGTGCCCAGGATCCTCAAAGAGATGGACTTTTGAGAGGTTCATGTGTCTTAGAACTGGTCATTTACTTGGCATGTGTAAATTCAGCTGTCACTAACATCTACCTCCCCTGGGTCTGGTCTCTGCCTTGCAGGTCTCAGCGTACCCATTGCCAGAACATCGCAGCACAGCTCTGGCGAATCAGGCTGCCATGCTGTATGTGATTCTCTACTTTGAACCTTCCATTCTTCACACCCATCAAGCAAAAATGAGAGAGATAGTGGACAAATACTTTCCAGATAATTGGGCAAGTATTGCTATTAGTCTTTTATTCTCTATAATAAACTTGTTGGAGAACTGATTTTCTTCCATCCTTTTGCCTATAAACCTAATGTTGAAATAATGAGACATAAACTCCCTTAAGTAAAATTAGTTTAAGTATGCTGAGAATATTACAAATCATAGCATGAAGGAATGAATCAGTAAAATTTCCTGAAGCACCTATTTGTGTTTTTTTTCTTAAATGAATACTCTCAAAGTAGAATAACTATGTGTTAAAATGGATCTTGCTTTAGCTACTGAGAGTGCAACTAAGTTATATAAGCATTTGTCTTACAAATCTAAACCGGCAGAGTGTATCTAATGTCATTTTGTGAATAGGGATTGTGCTTTTATAAGTTTTATCTGTAAGCTAATGTGGGCCCTTAAGGTTTACGTTACTGTAGGGATGAGCTTATAACTTTTTAAACATATTTTGCTTAAAAATATTAATTCTTAAAAGTTTAAAACTGACAGTGTACTTAATATGCATGAAGCATTTTCTTTGCACATAGAGGTTTGAACAAAGCATAGTGACCAGATTTCAGGGACCAGATTTTATTTCACTCCTTACCAACTATTGAGCCACAGACTGTCTGTAATGAGGGACCTGATTGAGGAGCTTTACTGTCGAGAAGAACAGCCTACAATTAGAAGATGATGCTTCCTGTCCACAAATGAATCATACCCATGAGCTGGGAGATGAGTAGCCATGAGGAAAACTTTTGAGAGAGTCTGGCTTCATTTGCCTAAGTTTTAACAACAAAGTTCTGACTGTAATACTATACTGAGAAACACTTTTAACATTAAAGAAGGTCAAAGTCCAGTTACATGATATTTACAAGATACATTCCTGATAAGACACCCTGGCACACTGAAAATAAAGCAATTTTTAAAAATATGCCCATAAAAAGCCAAAAAGATTAATACTATACTGCAAAGAATTTTAAAGAAAAATATTAATAGAGATAAAAGGGGGTTGTATATAATTTTTAAAAGAAATGTGAAACATAATGCCACTCTTCTCACAAAAATTTTTGAGACAAGTTTAGTTTGATTTGTAAGAGCATAAAGGTGAGATGAAAATAATTGGGAAAACCACTACTCTTGTCAGAGTCTCTGCTTTTCTCTCCCCTTTCATTTTTCTTCATCTAGGAATCTTACAAACAGCAGTTTGAAAAGAAAACCTTGTTTTCATTATTTTCCCATGAATAGTGGCATGTAATAGTCATTCTTGTTTCCAAGCACTCATATGTAAAATCACTTCCCTGTATATTTGAAAAGTCTTGGTTTTTCACTGGAATGGCATTTAAACTTGAAGGAGTGGGTGATGTCTCCTATAACTTTGTATTTTCTCAGTCCCTTGCCTTGGAGTGAGTAGGTGTTGAACAAATACTGAATAAAGGTCTCCTCTTTCAGGTAATTAGTATTTACATGGGGATCACGGTTAACCTAGCAGATGCTTGGGAACCTTACAAAGCTGCAAAAACTGCTTTAAACAACACCCTGGACCTTTCAAATGTCAGAGAACAGGTAGGTTCTGATTAATCAGGAGGGTTCTCAACTACATGCTTGATGTAATGGGGTGGGAAATGAGCTAAGTAGATTTCCCAAGTGACTTGGAAGATGCCTGCATAGACATTTTAGTGCAATGATTAATGAAAGGGGAATTTTGAACACTGAAGTGATAGACAATTATAGATTTTTAACTTTATAAATGGGAGATTTGGGTCCTGAGAAGATTCAACACCCTGAGGTGAGCTAGTGTGACATTTGGCCCTGGGTGACTTCATGTACTCTTCTTAAAGACTGTCCTCATAGACAGAGCTCCCTTCCCAAGAAGCTAGAATTTTAACGTTTTCATCAGTAGGACTGAGTGTTGAAGATGGTAACTGGATGTAGACAGTCAACCCTTTCACTGTAATTGACACTCATCATTTCTGGTGTTAAAGCAAGCACCAAGACCAAAATAAAGACAGTTATCTCCTTAAATTTGAAATGGCTACATTCTGTCTCTCTGATGGGAACCAAGGCAGAAGGAAATACCTAAGTAAACAGAAGAATCAAAATCTTTTTCTTGGGGCACATACTTGATACTTCTCAACAGTGATGGTCTTCCTCAACCTGGCTGTCTGAGTTTTTGAGTTTCCAAGTGTGGATAGAATGACACTGACTCAAGGAACTTCAGCATGTTTTATTCAAACAAATCGAATTCCATAAATAATGCACAGAATAATTTCAATTTGAGCATATTTCCCAGAAATACATAGAGAAAGTGGCGCTTCCATGCTTTCTTGCCTCAGAGCATTAATTTTTCATGACTAAAAATCCTTTCCAAAATCGCATCTTCTCACCCATGACATTGCAAGTTCTAAAGAGGCTTCTAATGACACATCTTGTGTTTATTTTAAACTAACCTGACTAGGTTGATGGTGTTTGCCATTCAACTCTTGCTTTAGGAAAGCAGAGTGACCAGATTTCCACACAAGGCTGGTCAATTTTGATGCTCTGAGGTGTGTTTTATTAAGTTCTTATGTGTACAGACTCATCTTTTGAGTGTTTCTGCTCTGCTCTAGCTCCTTCGTCAATAATAATAGGTAGAACAGCAATATAGCTTCTGCCTTTGCTTTACATCCAAGTTAAGAGAAGCAACAGCAGGAAAAAAATGTTCCAGTTTTCCAGTTTACATTTGAAGAACCCAATACTCAGAGATTAAATCCAAAGTCACACCAGTATTTCTAGATGTTTGCCTCTCAATTCTAAGTCCAGGGCTTTTTCCAAAAATGGCCAATAGGGACTTTCCTGGTGGTCCTGGTGACTCCCAATATCGGAGGCCTTGTCTCGGAACTAGATCCTGCTTGCCCCACGCTGGAGCGTGCCATAAATAAGACCCAGTGCAGCCAAATAAAAACAAGTTTAAAAAAAATAAAGAAACCTCAGATGTTCAATAAACCACTTGCCTTTGTTGTTGTTCAATTGCTCAGTCATGTCCTACTCTTTGCGACCCCATGGACTGTAGCACACCAGGCTTCCCTGTCCTTCACTATCGCCAGAGCTTGCTCAGACTCATGTCCATTGAGTCAGTGATGCCATCCAATCATCTCGTCCTCTGTCATCCCCTTCTGCCTTCAATCTTTCCCAGCATCAGGGTCTTTTCTAATGAGTCAGCTCTTCACATCAGGTGGCCACAAGTATTGGAGCTTCATTTTCAGCATCAGTCCTTCCAATGAAAATTCAGGATTGATTTCCTGTAGGATTGATTGGCTTGATCTCCTTGCTGTCCACGGGACTCTCAAGGATCTTCTCCAGTACCACAGTTCAGAAGTATCAATTCTTTGGCGCTCAGCCTTCTTTATGGTCCAACTCTCACATCCATACATGACTACTGGAAAAACCATAGCTTTAACTAGATGGACCTTTGTTGGCAAAGTGGTATCTCTGCTTTTTAATCCACTGTCTAGGTTGGTCATAGCTTTTCTTCCAAGGAGCAAGTGCCTTTTAATTTCATGGCTGCAGTCACCATCTGCAGTGATTTTGGAGCCTGTATGTTGTCTCATATAGAAATGTTATTATTTATCCAGGGATTCATTTAAATATGAGTCACTTTCAAGGTGATTCTGTTTTTGAAATGTTATTCAGGTTTTCTTTTCCTTTTCACAGGCAAGCAGATACGCTACTGTCAGTGAAAGGGTGCACGTGCAAGTGCAGCAATTCCTGAAAGAAGGTTACTTGAGGGAGGAGCTGGTTCTGGACAACATCCCGAGGCTTCTGAACTGCCTGAGAGATGGCAACGTCGCCATCCGCTGGCTGATGCTTCATACGGCGGACTCTGGTAACACACAAAAGGCGTGACCGTGTGTGTCGCTCTGTATGTAGGCGTGCCAAACCCTGATCTGCCGCGTGATGCCAAGTGGTTTAGCCCTTGAATGAGAATCAAGTTGCTTTTGTAAAATGGTCATTTTTGCGTCAGTTTGGTCAAAGCAGTGGCCCACCTGAACAGCCCCTGTGCCAGGTCCTGTTAGGTGCTTAGGAGTATGAGGACACCTACTTCCCGGACTTGAGGAGCTCGTCACTGGTCAGACTGGGAAGATCAGATGTCTACCCATGAAAAAATTTAGCTGTGGATACAGGTAGAATAAAGCCTTCCCACCTCATCCTTCCAAAGATGTCCATGGCCTAGTCCCTGGACCCTGTGGGCATGTTATATTACAGGGCAAAGTAGATTCAAGTTGCAGATGGAATTGATGTTTCTATAATCAGCTGACCCTCAAGTAAGGAGATTATCCCAGTGGGCCCAGCATAATTACAAGTATCCTTAATTGGGAAGACGGAAGCAGAAGAGTCAGAACTAAAAAGGTGGCATCATGAAAAAGACTCAGAAGGTACCTGCTGGCTTTCAAGATGGAAAGGGCCACAAGCCAAGGAGTACAGGCAGCTTCTAGATTCTGAAAAAGACCAGGAAACAATTTTCCCTTGGAGCCTCCAGAAAGCACACAGTCCCCCTGATACCTTGATTTTAGCCCAGTGAAGGCCAGTCAGATTTCTCACCTCTGGAACTATAAGAGAATAAATTTGTATCATGTTAAGCCACTAAACTTGTTACAGCAGCAATAAGAAGCAGATACAAGGGCCAGGCCAGCACCTAAGAGCCAGATGTGTAAAACAGACAGTTGGTGGGATTTGAGTCCAGAGTCCAGAACAGGAGAGAAACATTGCTTGGAGTGGAGGAAGGCTCTTCACGGAAGGCAGGAGCTGACCAGCCCTTGGTACGATTTCACAGTAAAAAGCAGAAAAAATTCTAGACTTGAGAAATGACCAAAGAAAGGACAGAGGGAAGGACAGAAAAATGTGGGCCCACTTTGCTGAGGAAATGGCTAGATCAGGGTGCTTAATTAAGATAGATGAGATTTTAATTTTTTCTGGGTCATAGTTAGTCCTGTTTGATACCCTTTTGTCTGTCAAGGGAGTTTCACAGATCATGTAAAACACTTCCACAGAGTCCATAAGCCCATGACTTTGAAACCGCTGGTTTACTGGTCCTACTTAGGTTGGACCAACACCTGAGCTTATTCAGGGCCGACACAGTTCCTTATACTTAGTATTAATAAATGCTTGATCAATATTAATCACTAATGAGTTCGCTCATCCGGAGTTGCACACTCCTTCGCCTAAGAGTGATGGCATTCAGCAGTCCTAGAAAGCCAAGGCTCTTGGTTTTGTTTTTCACTCAACAAGTTTTGTAGAGCATCTACCCTAGTCCTACTTTCAATACCTCCTGGTTTTTTTCAGCTGAGGTTGTCTCTCAAAAAAAAAAAAAACTATCCACACCATCAGATAATCCTGCGTCCTCCCTGGGTAGATCCGTCTCCCAACCCCTCCGGGCAAGATGCCCTTGACACTGCCTCTAGCTGCCACCTGTCTCTGCTTCCTGGGAGTGGTCAGCAGTGAGAACAGCAGGTGGACTTCCTCATCCTTCAGCTCTTTGAAGACATGGGGAGTTTCTCCTCAGGCTTGCATTGTCACACTAGAAATGACCAGCTTCTTAAATCCTTCACACGAATGCTGCTTTCCAGTTTTATTTTTGTTTTTCATCATTTTGCTTCTTGGCCTAGACCTCTCTCCATTGACCGTTTAATCACAGCATGAATATCAGGGCTAAAGTTTTTAATCATCTCATGGACTAATCTTTAACTAGTCAAGTCTATGTTTTACTTAAAAGCCAGTCTTAATTTGAGAATTTTACTACATTGACTCAGCTTATAATCTTCTTTACCATAAGTCTTACATTCAGAAGCATGTAAACAACTCAAGCCCTCACTTTATCCCATCATAAAGCCAGCTGTGGGTTTCTAGTGAGTGACTCAGCCTCCTCTTTGTCTTCCGGATGACTGTGCCTAATAGCCGTGCCTGTGTTCTGGAAGCCAGTGGTCTCCTGGATTTGTGCCCCTGCCAGGGACCGGCTCAGCTTGCCAGAGTTCTATGCTTTTATCTTCAGCCACATCTGTTTTCCATTTCTGAGCTGGCAATTATCTGATCTGATTGCACAAGGTCAGAATTTACCAGAAACAAATGATTTGCCTATCTGGTTGTGAGTCATATGTGGGAAAAGTAACTGCTTATTTAGCTTTTATGCTGTTTTGGTCATGGTGTGCAGAAAGGAAGGCGTATTTCTCATATTCCCTCCTGTTAACCTGCTGGAGCTAATTGTTAATGTGCAGTGATGTTCCCTTCCAAAAATGAAAGGAAATTAATATCAGATTTCGTGTTGAATTAGAATTTATATAAAAACAAATGGAACTCCGTACAGGTTGGGTTGTTGTGTTTTTTTTTTTCCTGTTGCTTTTTTTTTTTTTAGTGTTCTTATTTATTTATTTTTTTTTTATTTTACTTTACAATTCTGTATTGGTTTTGCCATACATTGACATTTTTGTTTTTTAAGTTAGGCAAACCTGAAGCTGAAAAATGGTCTCTGTGTGATCAATGTCATCAGTTCCAATATATTTCTTCCTAGGGACTTCTGGAGAATGCTTGGTAAATCAGAACTCTGCAGTTTCCCATGAAAACTGAGCCCTTCTCCAGGTTGTCATGAGTCTCTTCCTGATGGAGTAACTTGGAAATCAATATATAAAATAACCTTGCTCAAGCTTCACCATAACTGAAGCACCAAAAACACCCGTGATATGTGCTTGTAAAGCGTGGTCATTCTGTACATGCCAGACATCCTAAGATGCCGGCAGGAGGGCTCAGAAAGCCTGAACAAGCATGGTGATACTAGAGCAACTGTGAGGGACCTGGTACCTTAATGGCTATGAACTTTATTTTGACTTTATTTGCAGTCTGAGTAGCTTCTACGTGTAAATATTTTGCCTTATCCTATTTTTTCTTTTCATTTCTTGCATAAATAATTGACCTCATAAATAAGTTTCAGCAAATAGCATAATTTTTTATTCTATATATTTTTAAACATGTTTATTTTATTTGAAATGATTTATCTTGGCAACTGATACACTGACCAGGAAATCAAAACATTTGGTGACTTATGCCTGGGTCAATCACCGCCTAATTTTGTGACCTTAGCCTAGTAGCCATACACTCTCCAGGTCTAGGTGGTGGATGATCCAGAAAGCTCTGAGTATCAGTCATGTCTTTACAAAGAGCATGAGAACAGTGTCAGGCCTGGTTCTTCTGGTTTGAAAGTGCCACATCTCTGTGTGGTGACCCTACTCCCCTTGTTGTGTCAGTGGTCCCCAAGGACGTCCCAAGTTCCATGCTTTACTAGGCTCAGTGTATGTACTTATGGCTATGATTTGCAACAGCAGAAAGATAGCACAATCGGCACAGGGCAGAGGTGCCTGGGTGAAGTCTAGAGGAAACGAGGCACAAGCTCTTAAGAGTTCTCTCCAAGTGGAGTCACACAGGGTCCATTTAGTTCCCCTCACAATGAGTTGTGACAGCATGAGTAAAATGTCAACCAGGGAAGCCATTAGAAACTGTGTCCATGGTTTTTGTTGGGGGCAGGGGGTGCTCATTAAGATAGCCTCTACGTGGCAGATACCAACATTCCAGACTCCCAGAAGGAAAGCAGGTGCACATCATAAAGCACATTGTTTGTACAAAGAGTTAAAGCATGGTGGGCCATTCTTATCAGTTCTCAAAATGGTGGGAACCCTTCCAAAATCCAAATTCCCAAATGCCAGCCAAGAGCCAACCTTGCAAACAGGCCTTTTTGAAGATGGCAGTCTCAGGCCTGCTGTGTTAAATCTTTTCTGCACACCTGTCCATAGCTGAATGCCAGAGATCAGTGCCCAACACAAAGCAACTTCAAATAGACAGGACACAAGGAGGCCACCTCCTCAGGAAATAGTGCCAAAAGGCTCGACTCATCATTAGTGCCAAAAGCACTGACCCACAGACAGTCGATAATCAACCAACCACAGGATAATTACAAAATTTGGAAACACTGTTCTCACTTTGCTCTTTTTCATTCAACAGTATATCACGATGACATTCTATGTCAGATTCAATGTTATATTTAGCAGTTCAATTATACTTCCTCTAGCATAGATATAATTTATTTTACCATCCATCATTGATATGCATTTTTCTTATTACTTTTTAAATGCTTAAAAGAAGGGAAGTGAAAGTATTTCAGAATCCATCTTACTTATTATAGGTATTTTCTACACATTTAGTAAATTGGAAACTCTTTTCTCCCCATGTCTAGCCTGTGACCCAAACAACAAACGCCTTCGTCAAATCAAGGACCAGATTCTAACAGACTCGAGGTACAATCCCAAGATCCTCTTTCAATTGCTGTTGGATACTGCACAATTTGAGTTTATACTCAAAGAGGTAAAAATACTGAATAAGTAACCACCAAAATCTTTTCTTAATGCTTAAATTTTTTTTTTTTTTTTTTTAGAAATTAGGATTTTTGTAACTGTGTCTTTGATTCAAGCTAAAGATTCTAGCTGTCTGAGATAATTCTTATAGTCAAAGGATGAGATTAAACATTTAACAGGCATTTAGTCTCTGCTGTTATTTAGGGATACAGTGATGGGGAAGAAATGCCCCAGATTATGGAGGTTATGGTCCAATGGATAGTAAACAGAATTACACAAATGAAAATGTAAATAAAAGCTGAGGTGTATGCTCTAAAGGAGAGGAACATAGTTCTCCACCTAAAAGAAAGGATCCTGTCCTAGCTTTCATGACTTCCCTGAGAAGGGCAGCAGGAGCTTTTGAGGGACACTGAGAAAGGGACCTGCCAGAGTTAGCTAAGACAGAGATGGGGAGCATGATGGAGACCATTGCATGGGGAAGACAGACTCTGTCTCAGTCCTCTCAGGTAGGGGAGAACCTGGCCAGTTCAGGCCTGAAAGATCAGCTGGCTGGAGGGGAGAGAACACAACAAAAAGGTGTTAGGAAGTGAGGTTGACAGGTGGGGAGGAGCCAGCCTGTGCTGGGCCTTGCAGGATAGTCGTCTTCATCTTAAAAGCCATGAAAACCTATTGGAAAGGCCTAAGTAAGGTGGTGGTTTGCATTTAAACAAACTTGACCTAAGGACTTTAAGGGATTTGAGTTCACAAAAGGAAATTCTGTGCTGGCTTTACTCCTTAAAAAGACTCCATGGGCATAATTGGGCTTCCCTGGTGGCTCAGATGGTAAAGAATCTGCCTGCTATACAGGAGACCTGGGTTTGATCCCTGGGTTATGAAGATCCCCTGGAGGAGGGTGTGGCAATCCACTCGAGTATTCTTACCTGGAGAATCAGAGGGGCCTGATGGGCTACAGTCCATGGGGTTGCAAATAGTTAGACACGACTGAGCGACTAAGCACAGCACATGGGCATGATAAGAATGGCAGACACCTGGGGCTGTCCAGGTTCTACAGACGCTTTGGGGGTTTGGATCAGGTGGCCTCTGGAACTAGCTGCAGACCTTGAAGCTCATTCAGAACCAACACTCACTTTGCCTTAATTAGTCTTGAGAGCCACCATCTGAGAGATGGTCTAGCTTTTTTACCCCCCAGTTTGTATAAAGTAGTGATGCTTAAGAGATGGCATCAGAATGATGTTGATTTTAGGTACCTATTTTTAGAATAAACTGGGTTTGACTCAGGCTTTCTTAGTAAACTGCCTAAGCTGGATTTTCTCTTAAAATCAGTAAATCTCGTCTGTCTCTTTAACAGATGTTCAAGCAAATGCTTTCAGAGAAGCAGGCCAAATGGGAGCATTACAAGAAGGAAGGCTCAGAGCGGATGATGGAGCTTGCTGATGTCTTTTCAGGAGTCAAACCCCTAACCAGAGTGGAGAAAAATGGTAATTGCTGGAAAGGAAACATCAGTGTATTTGAAATGTGTACACAGTTTATCAGAAACCAGCAGAGTAAAAAGTCATTATTGTGTTGTTACTGTGTGCTGGAGTGTTTCTGATGAAAATCAGAAGTTTAGTTTTGGCTGCCCTAGCCTTGTGCTCCCTTGGGAAATCTCATATTCTCTCTCAACTTCAGTTTTCTTTCATATGAAATAAGAAATTGGGGGCTAAATTGGGGCTTAGAGTCATAATCCTCCACCTACCACCACAGTATACAAAGCTAGTGCCTTTAGTGTCATTTTATTTGCATTGGGGGAGGTAATAACTTTCATCATCCTCTCAGAAGGATACTTCTCCCAAGAATATTAATAACCACTAAATAGATGATACCTAGGAGTCTTGTGTGCCAATCCTGTTTGCTGCTTCTTCACTGACGCACTTCCCATCTAGTGGCACAATAGGGGACCTGCAGACTTTTTTGAAACAACGTGTGTGTCTATGTGTGTCTGTGTGTGTGTTTCAGTCCCTCAGTCTTTGCAGCCCCATGAACTGTAGCCTGCCAGGCTTCTCTGTCCATGGGATTTTCCAAGAAAGAATACTGGAATGGGTTGCCATTTCCTACTCCAGGAGATCTTCCTGACTCAGGGATTGAACCTGTCTCCTGCATTGGCAGGTGGGTTCTTTACCATTGCGCCACCTGAGAAGCCCAACATAGCCACAGCTTAGGTTTAACTTTGACAATTTTGATCTTGCTTTTTAAGGAAATTACACCTATAGGAAAATTGTGCTATCACTTCAAACTTTTGTATAGATAGGATCCTTTCAAATTGACCCTGAAAGACCATTCTGAGTTTTAAGGTGACAAATTAAACTATTTTTTCTTTAGCCTTGATATTTGTTTTAACTGTCAAATTTATTTCTGATAAAGCTAATTATACAGTAGAATTAGTTAATAGTATAGATTTTTATTAAAAAATGTAACTCTGCTATTCATAATCAGTATAAACTTGTGATTACCGTATTTGGCTCTTGTTGATTTATTTGGTGCTGAATGGTTGATCCAAAATATATTTCCAAATTATTTTATTATTCCTACTGAAGCTTCCCTGGTGACTCAGATGGTAAAGAATCTGCCTGCAGTGCAGGAGACCTGGCTTCGATCCCTGGGTCAGGAAGATCCCAAGGATCAGGAAATGGCAACTGACTCCAGTATTCTTCCATGAAAAACTTTATGGACAGAGGAGCCTAGCAGGCTACAGTCCATGGGGTCACGAAGATTGAGCAACTGAATTCACACACGCATGGTTGTTGCAAAGCAGTCTGCAAGTCCCCTCTTGTGCCACTAGATGGCAGGTGTGTCAGTAAAGAAGACCCAATCAGGATTGGAACACAAGACTCTTAGATATCTGTGTTAGTGGTTATTAATTTTCTTGGGAGAAGTAGCCTTCTGAGAAGATCATGAAAGTTATTCCCTCCTATTGAAAACAGTTGACCAGTTTTTGATGATATGATATAAATTGGCAACAGGTTTCACAGATCACCATATTGTATCTTAAAAAAACAAAGAACCTCCGGTACCAATCTAACCAGATAAGTTGTCTAAAATCAGGCACATTTATCTCTATTCTAGTCTCTTTTCAGTTCAGTCGCTCAGTCATGTCCGACTCTTTGTGACCTCCTGAATTGCAGCATGCCAGGCCTCCCTGTCTATCACCAACTCATGGAGTTCACTCAAACTTTTTATGTCCATTGAGTTGGTGATGCCATCCAGCCATCTCATCCTCTGTCGTCCCCTTCTCCTCCTGCCCCCAACCCCTCCCAGCATCAGAGTCTTTTCCAATGAGTCAACTCATCGCATGAGGTGGCCAAAATACTGGAGTTTCAGCTTTAGCATCAGTCCTTCCAAAGAACACCCAGGGCTGATCTCCTTTAGAATGGACTGGTTGGATCTCCGTGCAGTCCAAGGGACTCTCAAGAGTCTTCTCCAACACCACAGTTCAAAAGCATCAGTTCTTCGGCACTCAGCTTTCTTCACAGTCCAACTCTCACATCCGTACATGACCACTGGAAAAACCATAGCCTTGACTAGATGGACCTTTGTTGGCAAAGTAATGTCTCTGCTTTTCAAATGCTATCTAGGTTCGTCATAACTATCCTTCCAAGGAGTAAGCATCTTTTAATTTCATAGCTGCAGGTTCTTATAAACACAAGCATTGTTTCAAAGATCTTTCAAAACAGTATACTGTATTTCTGGCTGTATAGCATATTTCAGCTTAGGAAGTACTTTCACAAATACTTCTTGTTTGATCCTTACAACCCTGTGAGAGTTCCAGAAAAACATCTATTTCTGCTTTATTGACTATGCCAAAGCCTTTGATTGTGTGGATCACAATAAACTGTGGGGAATTCTGAAAGAGATGGGAATACCAGACCACCTGACCTGCCTCTTGAGAAATCTGTATGCAGGTCAGGAAGCAATAGTTAGAACTGGACATGGAACAACAGACTGGTTCCAAATAGGAAAAGGAGTACGTCAAGGCTGTATATTGTCACCCTGCTTATTTAACTTCTATGCAGAGTACATCATGAGAAACGCTGGGTTGGAAGAAACACAAGCTGGAATCAAGATTGCCGGGAGAAATATCAATCACCTCAGATATGCAGATGACACCACCCTTATGGCAGAAAGTGAAGAGGAGCTAAAAAGCCTCTTGATGAAAGTGAAAGAGGAGAGCGAAAAAGTTAGCTTAAAGCTCAACATTCAGAAAACGAAGATCATGGCATCTGGTCCCATCACTTCATGGCAAATAGATGGGGAAACAGTGGAAACAGTGTCAGACTTTATTTTTGGGGGCTCCAAAATCACTGCAGATGGTGATTGCAGCCATGAAATTAAAAGACACTTACTCCTTGGAAGAAAAGTTATGACCAACCTAGATAGCATATTCGAAAGCAGAGACGTTACTTTGCTGGCTAAGGTCCATCTAGTCAAGGCTATGGTTTTTCCTGTGGTCATGTATGGATGTGAGAGTTGGACTGTGAAGAAGGCTGAGCGCCAAAGAATTGATGCTTTTGAACTGTGGTGTTGGAGAAGGCTCTTGAGAGTCCCCTGGACTGCAAGGAGATCCAACCAGTCCATTCTGAAGGAGATCAGCCCTGGGATTTCTTTGGAAGGAATTATGCTGAAGCTGAAACTCCAGTATTTTGGCCACCTCATGAGAAGAGTTGACTCATTGGAAAAGACTCTGATGCTGGGAGGGATTGGGGGCAGGAGGAGAAAGGGACGACCGAGGATGAAATGGTTGGATGGCATCACTGACTCGATGGACGTGAGTCTGAGTGAACTCCAGGAGATGGTGATGGACAGGGAGGCCTGGCGTGCTGCGATTCATGGGGTCACAAAGAATCAGACACGACTGAGCGACTGAACTAAACTGATCCTTATTTTATATATACAGAGACCAAAGCTTTAAAAAGTAATCACTAGCCAAAAGTAACAAAGGTACAAAGCCTGGATCTCAACCATCATCTCAGACTCCAAATTCTTTGTACTTTCTTCTGTAGCATAGCTGTCCTCTGGTCCTACAAAAAAAAAAAAAAAGTTTAAAATTGCAACTAGTTTTCTTCATGTCAGTTTGTTTATTAGAGTGTAATTTCTTTACAGTGTTGTGTTAGTTTATGCTATACAACAAAGTGAATCAGCTATATGTGTCCCTATATCCCCTCCCCTTTGTGACCTCCCTCCCACCCTATGTCAATTCTTTTTTTTTTCCTTAATACTTTTATGTACTTATTTTTGACTATGCTGGGTCTTGGTTACTGCACATGCTTTTCTCTAGTTTGGCACGTGGAGGCTACGCTCTAGTATTTGTGGCGCGTGGGCTTAGTTGCTCAGTATGTGGGATCCTCGCGGATCAAGGGTCAAACCCACATCTCCAGCATTGGCAGGTGGATCCTTAACCACTGAGCAACCAGGGAACCCAGATGTCAGTTCTTAAAATAACTTAGATTATAAGCTTTTAAGTGCTTTTATTGAAGTGAAATTATCCCATTGATGACACACAAAAAAACCTTCAGCTTTTTTAACTTGGTGAGGTGAGAAGAGCAAAGGCTTTGACTCTGAACAGTTTGCATACCCTGGCTCTTCCATTAAGTGACTCTAAGCCACAGAGTCTCTTAATATCTCCAGGTATCGGCATTCTTACCTGAGAAACAGCTTTTAATTCCACTCCATAGATTTTTGTGAAGGTAAGATGAAACGAAGTTTAAACCCTTGCCTGATACACTGTGGGTCTCAGAGCATGTTAACAGTACTCACCATCTCTGCCTTAAGAAATGCCAACTGGTTTGTGAGTGCAAATGGCACCCCCTAATCCATTCAGACTCCCCACAGCTCACCACTCACACCTCACTCTCCTACACGTTGGTCCCACTTTGCCCTCCAAAATGTGCCATTACCCTTTTGCCCCAAAGTTTCTGCTGTGTCCGTTTCTTCATCTAGGGACAGTTAATCCCTCTCCCGGCTCTGACCGTGCAGACCTTCACCCATCCTCCCAGCTCTGTGAAAATCCTGCGGTTCCTCCCCAACTCCTCCCCTCCCCCACTGCTTTGCACACATCAGTTTACTTGTACCCTCTCTGCCAGATGTTATAAACCCTGTGTAGAAAGTTTGATCACTTTTACTAGGTCACATGCCTCAGGCATTTTTGTTGTTACAATTTAGAGAATTCCTGAGAACAATTGATAGATACATAGTGAAAGCTTTGTAAGAACTGGACTTGGGAAAGAGGATTAAAGCCATAGCCACTGCTACAGTTGTTCTGGGATTTCAGTAGTCTTTTCTTGTTTCTGTATTAACAGAAAATCTTCAAGCTTGGTTCAGAGAGATTTCAAAACAAATATTATCACTAAATTATGATGATTCTACCGCCGCGGGCAGAAAAACTGTGCAGCTAATACAGGCTTTGGAAGAGGTAAGGAAGTTCTTTAAATGACAGTTCTTGGATCATGAACCATATTTTTGACCTACTCAGGTGTCCTGGAAACATATTTAAGAGACTGTTTCATCAGAAGTAATAGCAGTGTAAGTGAATATGTTCACTGTTGTATACAGTGCCCTAAAATTGGGAAAATAACTAAATGATAATAAAGAGAATGGTAATGAAATTTATGATA
This sequence comes from Oryx dammah, assembly GCF_014754425.2. Classification (NCBI taxonomy): domain Eukaryota; kingdom Metazoa; phylum Chordata; class Mammalia; order Artiodactyla; family Bovidae; genus Oryx; species Oryx dammah. Next base: position 27,268,475 of record NW_024070203.1, read on the forward strand.
TTTCAACTTGCAGAAACATGTATGTAGTCTTGAAAAACTAATCATGAAGATAATATAGAGACATTGGGAAAACTGATAAGGAGGTAAAAGCAAAAGCAAATTTCCATTATATGCACCATTTTTAGGTTTGTAAAAAATGTGTGCCTTGGGGGAAAACCTAGAAGAAGATACACAAAATAAAAATAGTTGTATAATGATCATATGCTTAGAAATAATGTGTTTTCTTTTTTGGAAAAGAAAAGTTTGTTTTTTATCTGGTGAAAAATGATTGTCAAAAGAGGATCTTACCTTCACACTTAAACTTGTATGTTTAACCAGGAAAATAAACAAAAGCATCAGAACAATAAGCATATACTCTATTATCTAAAAACAAAAATCATCCATCCTCACCTGGAACCCTGTCCAACTGATATGTATGCATTCATCCTTTTCTTATAAGCTCTGTCTTATTTTTGCAAGGGTTTTAGGCTGGCCACTATTACGGCAGCAGAGTATAATGCTCCACTCTTAGCCTGCCAGTTTCCATAGCCATTCCGGAACAATTGCTCACTTGTGCTGTTTCTTTTTTGGTTGTTTTTGGATTTTCTAGTCAACAGTACAACTATAAACAATGTTACAAATCTGGGTGCTTTTTCTCTTTTCCATTATTTCTTTTGGCATGTGGCCCATGCCCATTGAATTATACACTTTAAAATGTCAGAACACTGTGGAATCATTATTTATTAAAGAGTTCATCAAAAGAACTTAAAAGTGTACAAGTGCCCATTCCTTGGTTGTGGCATGACTTATTTTGTTTTTTAGCAAGCCAGCAAATCTGCAGAATTAGAATTTTCCAATATATGTTTATTGATATTGAAGTGGAAAATGGGAGTATTTGCTTATTATGTTATATCTGTACAGAATAAGAAATAGTGGAACATTTTCTAATTCTAGAAATATATGCATTGTTTTCTGACTTGGCTTGTACATTTCTGAAATTATATTTTGAAATTAAAATTTTGCCAAGAATGTTAGCTAAGTAGTGTGCTTTATTTGAAGTGTTTTCAAAGAACAATGAACACCATGCAGGCCGTTCAGAATTTTAAAATCCTGTGTGTTTATGTACCTCAGGTTCAAGAATTTCACCAGCTCGAATCAAATCTGCAAGTGTGTCAGTTTCTTGCTGATACTCGCAAGTTTCTCCACCAAATGATCCGAACCATTAACATCAAAGAGGAGGTCCTGATCACAATGCAGATCATCGGGGACCTTTCTTTTGCTTGGCAGTTGATTGACAGGTAATGTGGACAACCTGGCACTGGTCCCTGCTGGAAGCCACTGGGAGCATCATCTTACCACTGGTGTCTTTTTGCAGTTTCACGTCTATCATGCAGGAGAGCATAAGGGTGAGCCCATCCATGGTCACTAAACTCAGAGCCACGTTCCTCAAGGTAAGCAAGTAGCAGGAAGATCACATGTGCAGTTTCTGAGCAAGCATTGACCTTCATTTTTACCTCATTCATTAATTCAATCCAAGATCTCACCCTTTTAGAAAGTTGGACAATTTTAAGTATTTTTATAGACTGAAAGCTTTTAGCAAATTTTTCATGAGAGTGTAGTTGGCAAAAGATGTGAGAAAGTTTAAATTCAAAGTAGATGTTGGGATGTCTTACAAAAAATGTTTTTAATGAAGAAATTGATTTTTTATAAGTTTTACCAAGATACTGAAAATGCACATCCTTTATTCCCTAGACATGAATAAAACCTTTTACTTATTCACTTAAAAAAATTCTTGTTGAGCTTCTGCTATATTCTAAGATCTCCTCTAAAGATTAGGGAAGGGACTTCCTTGGTGATTCAGTGGTTAAGACTTCCAAGCTTCCAGTGCAGGGGACATGGGTTCAATCCCTGGTCAGGGAACTAAGATCTCACATACCACATGGTTCAGCCAAGAAATAAAATTAAAAAATAAAAAGGTTAGGTAATGTGAACAAACAGGCATGGATTGACCCTTCTCTCAAGATAATTTCATTTAATGATAAATGAACAAATAATTTACTCAATGTCTTCTGATGAAATTACCATACATATCAAGTCTGAGGGGCACTTTCATATTTTAACATTTCTGTGACTGAGATGGGTTGTAGATGATGGCATATCATAATTTAGTTATCAGCATGTGTTTTTTTTTTTTTTTTCTTGTTATTGTTTTGAGCAGTGCAGCAAATAATGGCACTTCTTACAAGCTATGTCATCTTACATTAGATTCAATGTAGTAGTCCATCAATCAGAATGTCTGGTCTCCATAGAGAAGTAGCTGCCTTCTGTAGCTCAGTGGCTCAAACTTGAGCATGCAGGATAATCGCCTGGAAGACGTGTCACAGCCCAGATGGCTGGGCCCCACCCCTGGAGCTTCTGATGAAGTATACCTATGTGGGGCTTGAGAATCAGCATTTCTAACAAGATCTCAGGTGATGCTGACACTGCTGGTCCAGCGACCACAACTTGAGAGCCACTGCCATAGTAGATACCTGTCATTTTACATTATATCCTTGTCAGAAACTGTGAACTGATGAAGTTCAGTCATTGTTGCTGTCTTTTGAGCAAAGCCTAGGAGCTTTGTTGTATGTAACTGCTTCTAGAAAGAAAGATTTCTAGGACTTTTTGAAACAGAGAAACAGTGGTGTCTTATTTTCCTTCCAGCTTGCCTCTGCCCTTGACCTGCCCCTTCTCCGTATTAATCAAGCAAATAGCCCTGACCTTCTCAGCGTGTCTCAATATTATTCTGGTGAATTGGTGTCCTATGTGAGAAAGGTAAGAAATGCATCAAGATGATACTTATTTTAATGGCAAACTAACTGCTATTTTAAATACAGGCAATGGCACCCCACTCCAGTACTCTTGCCTGGAAAATCCCATGGACGGAGGAGCCTGGGAGGCTGCAGTCCATGGGGTCGCTAAGAGTCGAACACAACTGAGCGACTTCACTTTCGCTTTTTACTTTCATGCATTGGAGAAGGAAATGGCAACCCACTCCAATGTTCATGCCTGGAGAATCCCAGGAACAGGGGAGCCTGGTGGGCTGCCATCTCTGGGGTCGCACAGAGTCGAACACAACTGAAGCGACTTAGCAGTAGTAGTAGCAACTGCTATTTTAAATACAAATGATGTGCTTGGGGCCGTGAAAAAAAGTATACCTGTTATTCCTTTCCCTTACTCCTTTTTTTTTATTGAAGTGTACTTAATTTGTGATGTATTAGCTTCAAGTATGCAGCAAAGTGATTTAGTTGTACATATATACATAGATTATTACAAGACCATGCTCTGTAGTAGGTCCTTGTTGTTTATCTGTTGCATACATAGTAGTTGTATATACTTTTCCTTAATTCTTAATTTGATTCCTGAAATTTTCAATACCTGAAAATAAATTTATTCTTACTGGTACTGTGGGTGTACAGATACATTTTTACTTTCAAAGAACTTTTATACTTATTTTTTAAATGCTGATGGTATTAACCCCCATTTTATAGGTGTAGAGATTGAGAAACATAGATCTTGGTAGCTTCTTCAAAGTCACAGTTGGTAACTGTGACTAATTGGAACTTAAAGTTTTCAGGAGAATTTTGGTCCTTGTTTCAATAACTTATGGTGTAACTTAGAGCCACACAATGGCACCCTACTCCAGTACTCCTGCCTGGAAAATCCCATGGGCAGAGGAACCTGGTAGGCTGCAGTCCATGGGGTCGCTAAGAGTCGGACATGACTGAGCGACTTCACTTGCACTTTTCACTTTCATGCATTGGAGAAGGAAATGGCAACCCACTCCAGTGTTCTTGCCTGGAGAATCCCAGGGACAGGGGAGCCTGGTGGGCTGCCGTCTCTGGGGTCGCACAGAGTTGGACACGACTGAAGCGACTTAGCAGCAGCAGTAGCAGAGCCACACAGGCCTGGATTCAAAATTGTCCTGTGTCACGTACTAGCTGAGGGCTCTACAGCCATGTTACTTAACATCTCTGAATCTCAGCTTTTGAAAAATTTATAATGTGGGAGTGATACATCTTTTACAGCATTTCTAGGAGACTTAGCTTTATCCCCTGTGAGCAATTTGTGTTTGAAGGAACGTAGCCCTGTGCCTGGGAGCAGTTACTAAAAGAATGCTTGTGAGAGCCCCCTAGCACCCTTTCCCACAGATTAATAAATGGACACCCTTTTTACTGTTGTCCTAGCATCTGTCAAACTAAGGAAGAGAAAATAGGAGGTTCACTTGTTTTTCCTCTTTTCCCTTTCACTAAAGGTGTTGCAGATTATTCCAGAAAGCATGTTTACTTCCCTTCTAAAGATCATAAAGCTTCAGACTCACGATATCATTGAAGTGCCTACCCGGCTGGACAAAGACAAGCTGAGGGACTACGCTCAGCTCGGCCCGCGATATGAGGTGGTGTGTCCCTTTAACATCTGCCTTTTGGTGTTTAACCCCCCAAACCATGAAATAGCACAACTCTGTGCCAGCTGGCGTATCCCCAAGACCCCCGGATCAGTTCTGATTTATTTTTCTACTCACTCAATGGTAACCAGGTTTTGTTATTTTAGTGCAAGCTTACCTTCATTCTTTACAGTGTCCTGGTATCATTCAAGGCCCCACCTGCCTGAATGTTCTCAGAGGGAGTGGAACTCAGTTAGTTACTTTTCTTTTGAACGGTCTTGGTTCATGACTCAGTGGTTCAAAATAATCCATATTCCATGAACAAAGTAATCCATATTCCATAAACCACTTCAAACAGGCAGATATTTAAGGCCATTCCACAATTAAGCAGTCTCAGAAGTAGTTCTTCCCAAATGCCTCTGCTTTTCTTTCTCCCTGAACTTAGAGACCTGAAAAATAAAATCAAGTAAAATTTGAAAATGTGATAACCAGCGTCAATTTCACATCCTTTGACACAACTCCAGAAGTTTCATTAGGCATTGAGATCATCAAGCTCAGAATTTCCACATTGATTCTAACTCAAGAATATAGCCTCAGTCAATCTTTTCAGTGTCTCCCAGCATTGTTGGAAAAGAATGTGGACTGCAGTAAAAGGGAGATTACCTTTTCAGTGTCTCCATGAGCCTTTTGATTTTGGAAGGTATCATCTATATCACTGAGTCCTGCTTTCATCTCATGTGTGAAATACTGAGGCCCAAAGAAGGGGAAGTGATTGATCAAAGGGTAAGGAATGATTGAACATCTTCTAACTCAGTTACCCGGTAGGTCTGACAGTGGTCAACACCACAGAGCCTTATTTCTGACCAGGACATGTACACGCAGGTGCCTTGAAGCTACATGCTTGTTCTCTTGGCTTTGCCCTTTCAGAACTATTTACCAGTTATTTTAGCTTCCCGTAGAAGCGATGGGTCTTTTATGAGAAGTGCTTCATTAACTTCTTTTTCTTTGTTGAAGGTTGCCAAGCTTACTCATGCTATTTCCATTTTTACTGAAGGCATCTTAATGATGAAGACGACTTTAGTCGGCATCATCAAGGTAATGGTCTTAATGCTGGTCTCTTTGGCCTCATAGTAAGCCTGTCTGTCATTTGGATTTTTGTGGAGTTTATCCTGTGGGGGTAGTGTCATCATCTTATGCCCCTCACTATCTCACATGCAGCGTTTGATTTTCATTTTAGTCACTTATGAACAGAGAAGGAGAAAGCATTATTATCCTCATTTTTCATAACACCCAGGAATTCCTAAACACTAAGAAAAAAAATTTTATTGAATTTTTGTAATAACCAAACAATAATTCAATTCCCTTAAGCAAAGAAGCTTGCTTACTTGATCACTTACTGTCTCTTTCCTCCTTGCTTGCAACCTTTCTTTCTCTTTAATGTTTTTATACTGCACCCCAGGTGCCAAGAGCTGAGATCATGGTAAACCTCTGACCGCAGGCCATTGCCATCATCAGTATATCCTCTCTTCTTTTTTTCCTTCTCTTCTCCTGATACCCACCCCCAGACCCCACAGCACCCACTCTGTTTGATTTCTGTCCATAAATATGCAAGTCTCCTTATTTTTAGCAAGTAGTAGTATTTTATGTGTGCACATTTTTTATTTCTCTAAATCATATTCTGCTACAAAGCCTCATTCTTTTTCTAACATTTCTCACTAGTTATTGCTTTCAGGATTTATTTATGTTGTAGTGAGATGGTTGGTTACTTCTTACTGCTGCAGAGAATTCCACATTTTATTTAGCTATTCCCCAGGGCACAGATGCTGCTCATTTCCATACTTGTGCTTCCTGTTATCATCAGCAATGTCTAGATAAGCATCTCTGAACATGTCCCCACGTAGGCCTGTTCAAGAATTGTGCTGAAATCCAGGAGTGGGTCGGAGTCTTAGGGCACATTTGTACTTAATTTGTCTTAGTACAGCCAGATTGCCTCCTCACATGACTTGTTTCCTATGTATCTACCCCCATTTTGGCCAACACTAGCCATGATCCGCTTCCTAATTTTTGTTCTCCAAACGGGTCTAAAGTGGTATATCATTGCTATTTTATTATAATTTGTAATCCTAAGATGACTAGTGATGCACCCACTCAGTTCATGGTGCTTATTTATTTTTCCATTTATCTGACATCAATAGAATCTTAACATTTCCAATTTTCTAAAGAATCTTCATTGAATTGCTGGATATAACATTTGTGTTAATGAAATCCAAGAAAATATAGGAAATGAACCTAAATAGAAACAGAACTTTACTATGATGTTTCTAGAAATGTAGTAAAGAAATACCATTCTAGCACTGTAGTATTATTAGACTCTATTAAACTTGCTTTAGGCCTGATGCCAGTTTAAGTCAGTTGATATTCAGAGAGTACACAGACAGGTTATCACTTCTCACTCATCTTTATGTGATGATACATCCTAGGACCAGATTAGTCTTAAATACAAAGTGACTAGTTGGATGTAATAAAACCTAATAATTAGCAATAATTATCAAGGGAAGGACTGCTTAAGAAAAATGTAAATCTCTTACCAGAATCTTTCACTTAATAAGCACAAGCATGTTAGTGTTAGTTGCTCAGTCATGTCAGACTCTTTGCAGCCCTATGGACTGTAGTCCGCCAGGTTCCTCTGTCCATGGGATTTCCCAGGTAAGAATACTGGACTGGGTTGCATTCCTCAAGGGTCGAACCCAGGTTTCCCGCATTACAGGCAGGTTCTTTATCATCTGAGTCACCAGGGAAGCACCAATAAGTGCATAGGGAAAGTCATCTTGACATCCTCTAAGCTTATATCGTCTCTGCCAGTTTAACAACTCAGGGCTTTATGTGGGATCCCATGGCTTTCAGTAATCTGTAATTTTTGAATGCTATGGATCTATTTCAAACCCTTTCAAAGAGTTTTAATTCATTTCAGTTAATATGAGTTAAAACAAGTGAGATATACACAGATGCACATATAATGTCCATTGTTAGATGTAGCCAAAATAATAGAAATAGCCTAAGGATTTTATGAGTGAAAGAATGGCTGAGTATATCATGGTGCAGTCACACTGTGGATTGCTTTCCTGCCATTCAAAAATAACCTACCACCAAGAAATTTCCAAAATGTAGAGTGGAAACGCAATGGTAGAACAACATGTAGTATATATATGTTCATATTGGATTGACCAAAAATTTCATTCAGATTTTTCATAACCTCTTACAGATAAATCCTAGGACTAGATTGGTCCAGATGAACTTTTTGGCCAACCCAATATTTTTATCCCATTTAGACGTTTTTTCCCTTGGAGGATAATTGCTTTACAATATTGTGTTGGTTTCTGCCATACATCAGCACGAATCAGTCACAGGTATACATCTGTCCCCTCCCTTCTGAACCCCCTTCCCATCTCCCACCCCCTTAGGTTGTCACAGAGCCATGGGTTGAGCTCCCAGTGTCCCACAGCTAATTCCCTCTTGCTGTTTCACGTACGGTACGGTGTACGTTTCCAGACTGTTCTCTCCATTCATCCCACCCCTCCTTCCTGCACTGTCCCCAGGTCTGCTCTCCACGTCTGCCTCTCCATTGCTCCCCTGCAGATGCGTAGACCGCACAGCCACCATGGAGAACACGGTGGAGATTCCGTAGAACGCTAGACATACAACTACCACGGGACCGTGTAGATTTTTTAATGAATGTATTTAAGAACAAATACATATCTAAATTAATAGAGGAGGGCCTGGGGGACCCATGTGAAAACTGTTAACTGCTGTTAACCACAGGAGGTAGACAGAATGCAAGGAAGGAGCTGTGTGACAGGGTCTTTCCCTGTGAGCTCTCCACAGGTTGGTTGGTGGAAGTCTGGGGAGAATGGGAAGGGCCCTTTAAGACCACGAGATTCATGAAAACACTGAACTCTTTTTCATGCAATCTCTTTTTATAAGGGCTGTTTTCATTGGAAATTTCATTTTACCTGCTTGAATTTGTTTTCATTGACTCTATTTATTTATAATTTACCCTTTTCTTGTGAAAAACAGCATAGATGCCAAACGCTATAGAAACAGTTGTGTAGCTTGATAGGTTAGTGTGAGATAAAGACCACTCACTCTCACCACCTGTCAAGCCCAGAGATACAGTTGAGCCAGCTCCCACCCCAGGATCCTCCTTGTGGGCCCTGACCTAATCCTAGTCTCTCTGTTTGTAGTTTTATTACCCAGAAGTAAATCTCTAGACACTTTAGTTCAGATTTGCCCATTTTAAAAAAATGTATGTCTTTTAAGACTGGTTTACTCCTCAGATTCCTCCTTCATTCCTTTCTTTCCTTATAGTTTGTCTGTTGAAGAATTCTAGATCTTGACCTGTTGTTTCTCCTCAGTCTGGCTTTCAATGACTGCCTGATCACAATGTAGTTCAACAAGTTCCTCTGGCTTCTGTATTTTCAGGAACTTTTTCATTCCAGTTATCCTCCTTAAAGTTTAGATATTATCAACTCCAGATGGAACCCATCAATTTTCTTTATGACTTTTTAAAATAATAAGTCTTGACAAATTAAAAGAAACATGTCTTAGAGAATTCAAAGGACTGTATTAAAACTATTTCATGTTTTATATATTTGACAGACTTTTAGGGAATAACAAAAGCTTTCTCGTTATAGAAAAAAAGAATCAGCAAAATAAGCTGTAGAGTTAAATAGCAGATTTCTTTCCTGTTTTATCTCTCTAATTACAAACAGCATCCTGAGAATGCTGAAAGAAAAAAGAATTGTTGAATCTGCAGAGGTCCAACCCCAAGTGACTTTGCTCGTATGATTATAGATGCCCTTAGATAACTTCCAGATGAGAGATGTGCACTAAATTCCAATGCAAGCCATTCAGTCCACTGTCTCCTCCTGGTGATAAGAAAAGGCACTTTTAAGGAAATGATCAAAATGTGAGGCCCTTTAAAACTTTCCATACCCACCATCTTTGAAATGACATGTAAAATTATCATGAATGTTGCTGAGATAAACTAAGTCCTACCAAGGTAACAGGTTTCAATAATTCTATCCGAGCTGCACAGGATCAAAGAGGGGCAGGAAAGGGGGGAAAAAGGTCCTAATCATTTAGGATTGAGGTAGGGAAGTGCTCCCCTACAGATTCTGGAGACTGTCTTTCCTCTGTGTTTCTCCTACACTGAGCTTTTCCTCACTGACATTTAATGCTTTTCAATTTGCATTTAGGTGGATCCAAAACAACTGCTGGAGGATGGAATCAGGAAGGAACTGGTTAAGCGTGTTGCTTTTGCTCTTCATAGGGGTTTGATCTTCAACCCCCGAGCCAAGGTACCCAATCAGCAGAATGAGTCTGTCCTTCCCCTTGACTCAGCTTGCAGAATGTTCTAGAATGTCATTTTGAACAGGAACAAGACCTTTCTTCCTATCTAACATATATCTACTGTATCATGTTCAGTATAATCATGTTCAGTATAATCATCTGATGTGCTTTTTGATCCTATCTTTTTTTTTTTTTGGTGGGGTTTTTTGTTAATTTATTTAATTGAAGGATAATTGCTTTACAGAATCGTGTTGGTTTCCAAACATCAACATAAATCAGCCATAGACAGACATATGTCCCCTCCCTGTTGAACCTCCCTCCTACCTCCCACCCCATCCCACCCTTGATCCTATCTTATAAGCATTCATATTATAAGAAAACCCTTTTTAAAATCAGCCCTTTCCTTCACTTCAAGTTTAAGAATTAAACTGATGTTTATGATTCCAGGTTCCTTCTCGTAATGAAAAGAATTTGTTAAGCCTAAAGCAGACTGGAACTACAAAGGCTGTAATTTTTTTCTTTTGCTTGATCATATTCTAGAGTATATGATCATTTTTTCTCAAGAGAGAAAGAGCAGGCCTGAAATTTACATCTGAAATCACATCAGTAAATTCAATTTAAAATTAAGATTAGAGTCGTCAAATGATGAGAGAAATCACTGATACTCATTTTTTATATTCTTTTATATGAGGCTTTCTTCCCAAATGAATGAAATAAATTCTTTATTGGATGCTTGGCATAAATCACCACCCACTCTCAATGAGGCAGGAATAAGTATTTCCAGAGCTGTCACAGTGGCCTCTCACTGGGATTTCCTTGACAGTCTCATGCAGGCGTCAGCAGTTGACAGACTATGCCAGTCTAACAGCTTTCTGTTTCTTCTTTCACACAGCCGAGTGAACTGATGCCCAAGCTGAAAGAGCTAGGAGCCACCATGGATGGATTCCATCGTTCTTTTGAATATATTCAGGACTACGTCAACATTTATGGTCTGAAGATCTGGCAGGAAGAAGTATCTCGTATCATAAATTACAATGTGGAACAAGAGTGTAATAACTTCTTAAGAACAAAGGTATCTAAACAGATTTTAATATTCTTGACTATATATCACTTCTGACATGCCCCAAACCTCAGAAATGCCAACAACAAAGTTTGTTTAAATAATTACTAAATTCCGTAACCACTGCAGAGTCACAAATGCCTTCAGAGTAACTTCAGGAGCTGTGAGGGTTGCAGAAAGGTTTCTGTGACCCCTGACCTCTCCAAGTTTACTATCCTTAGGAGAAAGCAGCCTTAATTACGTGGCTACAGAATGAAACCATCTGGTATAGTCATTGTAAACCAGGTACTCAGGAGTTCCAAAGACTTAGGAGCTCATCTGGGTTGGGTCAGAGTATATACCCAAGAGTGTATACCTAAATGCTGGGTCATTTAGTAGTTCTGCATTTAACTTGCAAACCGCCAAACTGTTTCCCACAGTGCCTGCACCATTTGTTCATTCCCACCAGCAGTGTCTGAGGGTTCTAGGTTTTCCACATCCTCGACAACACTTGTTAATTTCCTCTTTTTTTTCTTTTTAATTACAACCATCCTAGTGAGTTGGAATGGTATTTCATTGTGGTTTTGATTTGCATTTCCATCATGACTAATGATGTTGCGCATATTTTCATGCGCTTATCACCCAGGTTATATCTTTGGAGAAATGTCGAGTCCTTTGCCTGTTTTCTGTTGGATTATTTGAGCACCACATTCCTAAGTGTCACAGCTGAGAAGACAGATCTTAGTAATTAACAAGGAGTCACTCACAGGTTTTTAATTAGGGAACTGACATGATTCAGGTGACATTTTCAAAAGATTATGTATCTTCCAGCCCTATATTTTGGATGTTTATTATTACATTGTCAACTTGTAAGACAGAAAGTAAGAAATTCCTGCGTCTTTTTCCACTTCTCCTCAATCACTTCACTTTTTCACAGTTATTTCTTTTTTTAATAAATATTATATGTGTTATTTCTGGGAGGCTGTTACTACAGTTTTTAAAATTTCTTCTTCAGAATCAAGGAGCCATTTATATTCACTATTCATGCAACATTATCTTTGTAAAACTATGTAAGAAAAGGATAACTAGGTTAACTTATCAAAGATGGACTAAATATTTATGTCCTTGGGGTTCTTTTTTTTTTTTTTCCTCCTAGATTCAAGATTGGCAAAGTATGTACCAGTCCACTCATATTCCAATACCAAAGTTTACCCCCGTGGACGAGTCTGTAACATTTATTGGTCGACTCTGCAGAGAAATCTTGCGAATCACAGACCCAAAGTAGGTGTACCTCAATTCCACTGGACAGCAAGTCTCTAAACATATCGATCATATCCTTGTTCCTGCCATCGCTGGAGCCTTTCTCGTGGGTTGATTAAGGTTACTTTTTCTGGGACTGCATGTTTTCCTCAGTGTGACTGAGGTCACCCAGCCCAAAGACACATAAATGAAAACAATTAGGAGGTCAGTTCAGCCACCTCTTATTTTAGTCTGTGCCTCTGTTTCTTTCCAGCTAACATTACTTGGGTCTGTGGACTACCTGGTTTATTAAAACTTTAAATTTCAAATTGCTCCTGTTACTCATGACCGACTCCTCCATTGCAGTCACTGGCCTTGCACGTGCCAGCTCACACCTTGCACTTCTAAGATGACCTTCTTGTTTCTCAGCCCCACCCTCAGGCACTTTTTGCGGAAGACCTAGCATTTCTTGAGCACTCACCTTGTGCGCTCCTCCTGGGCCCTGACACACATCCCTTTGCTTGCCCTTCACAACAGTCTAAAGGGGTAGGCACCATTATTCATCCCCTGTGCTTCTCGAAGTAACCAAGGCACAGAAAACCTCAGTCACTTGCCCAGAAGTTAATAAATGGTGGCCCCAGAGTACATACCAGGCCGTCTGACTCTGGAGCCCAACTCTTAAAGCCTGTGTCATTCAAGGGCAACAGTGACTCACAGATGATATATACAGTCACATGGGTGAGACCCTCATAGAGTCAAAATGGTTACTGAGAATACTACAGGTGGGCACCACAGTGGGGACTTGGCACGCTGTCTGTCTCAGTAAGTCCAGCTGAGTCGGCATTTTTCTTCAGTTGAGCCTCTGATGAAACAGCTGATACTAAGCCCTACTAAGGGGAGAGCAGGCTCCTGTCTGCTCTCGTGTTCACCCCTGGGCCTGTGCCTGCTCAGTGGAATGACCTGTGTGGTTTCCCAGGGAAAGGTGGTATCTCTTCTTTCTCAGTCCAGCGATGCAGGTGAAGTTGTCTTTTGTGCAAGTTAAATGTCCTCATGACATGTCTTCTCTACACTGCCTTCACATTCAGACTGATTTTCTGTTAGAACTTAAGAAACTTGACAAACCGTATGTCACCTTCAGCAGAAATGGGTTTGGTCTGTGACTTTCGGGCCAAAAAAAGTGATCCAAAACGTTTTGGGACTTCTCCTTTCTCAGTCCCCATGGGTTGATCTCGGAAGCCCTCCTAGAAACCTGTCTGCTTCACGCACCTAGTGCCAGCTTAATACTGTCAGGATTAAGCATGACTGGGATTTCCATGTCATGTATGGCATCAAAATTGGGAGCCTCTCAGGTGACACAAAGTGCCCACACTGAGTGGTGGAAGCAGGACGCTTTGTGGCCTGAAAGTACACTGCCGCTCTGGAAGCCATCTTGCTCTTTCAGCTAGTTCCAAATTTAAAATTCCCTCGCTCCTGAGCCTCTTAATTCCCTCCCAAGCCTCATTTCAGTAAAGATATGTATTGGCTCTGAGGACTGGGGCCATATAATTTTGTGGGGTCTGTTGAAAGTAGAGGCTAGGATTCTACCCCACACATACCCAATCCAACCCTCTAGAAATGGGATCTCGAGATCTGTTGTTTTAAACATGTTCTACCATTGACTTAGGACTTGCCAGGTGGCTCAGTGGGTAAAGAATCCGCCTGCAATGCAAGAGACACAGAAGGTGGGGGTTCGATTCCTGAGTTGGAAGACCCCGTGGAGGAGGACATGGCAACCACTCTGGTATTCTTGCTTGGGAATCCCATGGACAGAGGAGCCTGGAGGACTGCAGTGCATAGGGTCTCAAAGAGCCATGCACGACTGAAGCAACTGAAAACACACACTGGCACCATTGATTTAAGGTCCCCATGCGAACATTTGAGAATCTTGGTGGTTGTGGGTGTGGTGTTAGAGTCAGGCCTGTCCAAGACTCAGTTATTTCATGTATAAAGTGAAAGTCAAACAGCTTGTACATCACAGCGCTATTCTGAGGATGAAGAGAGAGCATTCGGAAGGGTCTGGCCCAGGGCCTGACACATAGGCAGTCCTCAGTAAGTGTCAGTTTTTATCATCACCATCGTCACACTCCTGAGTCTCAAAGGGAATCATCGGTCGATGACCAGGATGAGGAGGAAAGAGGAAATGGCTCTGTCGTCATGGCCTCAGACGTGAGGGCATGAGGATTCAAAGTTCCTTTCTTACCCAAGTGGAAATGGCACAAGACACGGTTTCATCCACAGCCTCTGGATATTTACAGGAAGACCCTCCAGAGAGGCAGTGAGGCTCCGAAGTCTTCCAGCCTGGTGACTGAATCTAGCCTTGTCTTTGAGACATGACTCAACTACCCAACCCAGTGGAAACACATCATTCAAACTGGTGATGTAGCAAGGGCAGGAAGAGGTGACTTAACTGAATTTCACCTTCCTGGCCCATTGGACATTCACCGTGAGATGTCTTGGGTGCCCAGATGCAGGGGTTATTAAAACAGATCATGAAACCATTGTTCTTCCTATCCGATGCCCCTAATCCTATTGCATCCCTCATCTGTTCAGGGTGAATTCTGAGCTGCTTTTGGGTTGAGTTTGTTTTGTTTATGTTTTAGAATGACGTGTCACATTGACCAGCTGAACACTTGGTATGACGTGAAAACCCATCAAGAAGTGACCAGCAGCCGCCTTTTCTCAGAAATCCAAAACACCTTGGGGACTTTCGGTCTGAATGGGTTAGACAGGCTTCTGTGCTTTATGATTGTCAAAGAGTTACAGGTGAGCCTTCGGGTGTCCATGTGTGTTCTGCTATCCTGGGAAGAAGGGAGTAGATGGTTTAGCTTTTCTTTCGTGCTTTCCTATCCTGACATCAGGCATATTTATATAATTCCTGTTAAAGAGAGAAGAACTGAGAATAAACTAGAATCTCTTTGGCCCGCATAGTATTTTTACCGGTAGACAGTTTTTGCTCCCAGCAGGGGATGTTTCTGATGGGAACTGGAAGTTGTGTCTTCCCCATCGTCTTATTTGTAGCTTTGTGTGAATGAGGCTTGTCTGTGTTCTGTGTAGCCTTTGAGTTAACTGGAGCGTTTCTTCATTTTGTTCATTATATTTGGTTCTTTGATCATGCCTTCTCGTTTTAGAATTTCCTCAGCATGTTTCAGAAAATTATCTTGCGAGACAGAACTGTGCAGGAGACTTTAAAAACCCTCATGAATGCCGTCAGCCCCCTAAAAAGCATTGTAGGTAAGTGTTCTAAAACGGGCCTGAGGTCGAGAGAACACTGTAGCCTTTCCAAATTTACTAAATAGAAACTCATATTTTAACCTTTCAGCAAACTCGAATAAAATTTACTTTTCCGCCATTGCCAAAACCCAGAAGATTTGGACCACTTATCTCGAGGCTATCATGAAGGTACGTTGTGAGAGAAGAATGCTATGGTTTTTTTTTTTATTATTTCGGGTAACTTGGTTGCCCCAAGAAAGCCACTCTTCTTTCTTTGGCCATCAAACCAAAAATACATCATTTGGGGTTTATCATTATTTCTAAATGGGTCTGTTCTTTGGCTCTTCTGGACAGTGCTTTTCATTAGCCCATTTATCACGCTTCTTTCACTGAAGAAAACTTTCATTCTGAAATGCCTTCTAGCAAGAGGTGCTTTCACTCAAGGAAATAGGAGTTTTCCTCCCTCAGTCATCCTCCGTCCTTATGTGACAGGTTCATTAATGAACTGCTGTCAGTTTGCCGCCCTAATCTCAGCCTTTAGAGTAGTTAAGTAGCTGCACAAAAGCTAGAAAGCCAGGTTCCTCTGGACATGTTATCTTTATACTGACTAGAACGTGTTAATGAGTGAGAAAGTAACATGGGGAGATTGTAGGTACACGGCATCTTACTGTACTTCACTTTACTGCACTTTGCAGGTATTGCATTTTGTACAGATTGAAAACTTGTGACAACCCTGTGTCGAGCAAGACTGTCACCACCATTTCTCCAACAACTTTTGCTCACTTTGTGTCACATTTCAGGAATTCTCACAACACTGCAGGTTTTTTCATTATTGTTATATTTGTGACAGTGATCTGGGATCAGTGACCTTTGTTACCACTCTGAAGGATGGCTAGCTTTTTTGGCAATAAAGTATTTCTAAATTAGTTTTTAGACATAATGCTTTTATACACTTAATAGACTACAATATAATGTAAACATAACTTTTATATGCACTGGAAAACCAGAAAATTCATGTGGCTCACTTTATTGCAATATTTGCTTTTTTTATGGTGATCTGGAGCCAAACTCAGTATTTCGAAGGTGTGCCTGTGATTTGTTGGATGGAAATCCAGGTTGCTTTAGAATCCACACGTCTGCCTTTACACTGTGGCGTTGACTTCCAGAGACACCTGTGCCTTCTGCATACCCTCCTCTCATCCCTTGATGACCTGAGGCATTCAGTAACCCTTTGTTGAACACCCTTATGTGGGTGCAGAACATTGTCAGTTGCCAGAAGACAGAGTTCAAGGAAGCTGGCTGTCTCCCTGGAAAGCCTGCTCACAGTACAACAGGAAAGAGTAGATTTCCTGGTGGAAAACTGACTGATGGTAAAAAGTGTCAGATACCAAAGGAGAAGTCTAGACTCCTGACAGAATTTGGAGCAGTCCTGTTCTCTTGTTCCCAATTATGTAAGTTGCTCATTGAAACTGGAGTTGTTGGTGTCTCAGCCCAATTCACAGTATATTTCTCATCATTTCATTTGAGTTTTTGTTCTAATTTGGAAACTTAAAATTGAATAGAAGCCTTTGGCTCTGCTAGATGGCCTCTTGTTATATAGGTCTGACTTGCCCTAAGCCAGAATAACAAGGGAAGGAAGTTACAATAAATCTGTTCTTTTAATTGCTTGAGAATTACATTTTGTTACAATTGGCTTCCATTGTTATCCTGTATGTTTTATTTCATACATTCAAAAGAACTATTCTGGGACAACATCCATAAACTTCTCCAACTTTCTAAAGATGTCCAAAGTGCCAACAAAACATGAAGAACCCCTGGTTTCAGGGTTATCATTGTTAGAAGGGCCTTCTTGGAAGATTGTATGTAGGTTATTTTATCACCTTGATTATTTCATGATCTATGATCCTGAGGGATGTAGACAGAATGATACTGACCAAATGTTAGAGTGAAATGGCACCCTGAGGGCTTGAGAAAGTTCAATTTACAACAGATAAAGTAGGGCTTCTCATTAGTGGTTAGTGAACATGAGAACTTATTCTAAAAGATAAAAAATAGAGCTTCAGAACACATAACTTTAATCCACGGACAACAAGAACATTAATGGGTCACTTTTAGACTGTTAGGTTCAGTATTAGACTTCAGGGTTCGGTTGAGGTTGGCATACAGGATCTCTGCAGGCATTTCTTGAAGGGTCCCTTGTGCTCCATCAGCAGTGATGCTGGTCTTAGGCATGA
Source organism: Oryx dammah (assembly GCF_014754425.2). NCBI lineage: Eukaryota > Metazoa > Chordata > Mammalia > Artiodactyla > Bovidae > Oryx > Oryx dammah. The sequence goes on from NW_024070203.1 coordinate 27,285,987, forward strand.
AACCAGTCCAGGAAATCCTTGAGTTTTTCTGTAGAATGCTGTGAACCTTTCAATGAAAACTTGTCATCTTTTTGTTCATCAGCTTTTCCCTGTTCTTTCTCTTGCTTGTTCACAGGTTGGGCAGATGCAGATCCTGAGACAACAGATCGCCAATGAATTAAATTATTCTTGTCGGTTTGACTCCAAACACCTGGCAGCTGCTCTGGAGAACCTCAATAAGTAAGTGCTGGCATTTGAAACAACCACCTCTGGGCCTAGATTGTTCATCATCAGTCAGCATCCCAGTCTTCAATGCATACTCTTTTTTTGTATTGGAGGATAGTTGCTTTACAATGTTGTGTTAGCTTCTCCTGTGCAGCACAGTGAATCAGCTGTACATCTTACCTGAATCCCCTCTTTTTTTTGGATTTCTTTCCCATTTAGGTCGCCACAGAGCATTGAGTAGAGTTCCCTGTGCTCTGTAGTAGGTTTTCATTAGTTATCTGTTTTATACATTCAGTATCTGGGTGGCTGAGTGGTAAAGAATCCACCTGCAAGGCAGGATACATGGGCCCAATTCCTGGGTCAGGAAGATCCTCTGGAGGAGGGCATGGCAACCTATTCCAGTATTCTTGCCTGGAGAATCCCATGGACAGAGAAGGCTGGTGGGCTACAGTCCCTGGGGTCACAAAGAGTCAGACAAGACTGAAGCAACTGAGCATGCATGCAGGCACCTACTCTTTTAAGTTCTTTTTGAGTGAGAACACTCTCTGAATTTATAGGCTTCCCTGTAAATTCCCATAGGTAATCAAATCTGCCTTCAGAAGCCTCTCGCTTCAGTATTGTCTCTTTTTTTTTTGATGGAATCATTTCAGCCAATATGTATTGATCACTTAATACACATCAGACAGTTTGCTAGATTCTTGCCAGACTGAGAAAGCAATTATCACCAAAATCCACACTTGACTTTCCATAGAACTGAATCACTGGTTCTCCTGAGGGGAATTAGAAGAACCTTGATGACCAGGTGTGGCTGTGGACACATACCCCAGCATCCAGTCACACTCTCCACCTGACCAGCAGCTTGCTCTCATTTTGAGACTCCTGCTTAAAGATAAATAATCCACGCTTCTTGGTCACAAAGTCAGTGTGCTTTTGACAAAGTAGGTATTGAAACTAGTTCAGTCAACTCATAAAAATTTAAGTGGTGGAAGCATTTGATTTGGGTGAACTCTAAAAGAAAATATAATTCAAGTTCAGATTTCCCACTTATCACCAATCACAGGTATGGAAATTGAGAATTTGAAGGGAGCAAGCCCTTGTTACACAGATGAGGACACTGAATCCCTGGAAGATTATAGCGTAGCTTGTGTTAACTGTTGTCTGTATTCAGTTTATCTCTAACATTTATCACTATTGTTGTTGTTTTTCTTCATTCAGGGCACTCCTAGCAGATATCGAAGCCCACTATCAGGACCCTTCACTTCCTTACCCCAAAGAAGATAACACACTCTTATATGAAATCACTGCCTACCTGGAGGCAGCTGGCATCCACAACCCACTGAACAAGGTTCATGATCACTAACATGTAGTATAATGCTGTGGTGGGAGACAGGGTGGGACCAAAGGCCATCTGGCCCAGGTGGCAGATCCCCGCGCTCCATCTGACATTGGAAGACCCTGGTTCCAATCCCAGAACCTCTGCTCTCGTGATCCTCTGCCTTTCTGGGTTCCCATTCTCTACATGTAATATGAAGATGATCACGCCTCCGATGCCTGACTCAGGGCTGTGGCAGTCAACAGTGATAACAGTGTTTGTCAGAACTGAGTGGCAAGTGCTGTATCAGTAAGAGATGAGTTTTAGGTTTCTCTGGGGTTTGGTATTTGAACTGCTCCTAAATGGTGGCATCGATCCTTCTTGCCCAAAGACCCTTCCCTCCTTGGCTGACAGTAATCACAGTCAGAATCTGGGGAGACAGGCTCTCTTCTGCTGTTCTGATCTCCATAAACCTCTGAGAACTGGAAGCGTTTTTCACAAGTTAGTGCCAGATCGCATGTAGTGCCAGCACCTGTCCCAGACTGACTTGAAGCTCTTTATACTCCTGTGAATTGTCATGTTTTTGCAGAAATACAGATAACTTTGCTAATAGTCTACACTGTATTGCCTACCTAAAATCTTTATTGTAATATGAAATTCTGAAATCTGTATGATCCCCTGGGTTTGAGATAAGATTATGAACATAGCACCTAACATTTTACTAAGAATTATGTGCCAAGCACTGTGTTAACCCTGACTAGGTTCTCTCACTTAATCTCACAGCAGCCTCATGAAATGTGCCCTTGTCGGGGAAGGAACCTGAGGCTCAGAGGTTGATAACTTCCCAGGGCCCCACAGTAGCCAGCGATGGAACCAGGCTGTCTGACCAGAGTTGGTGCTGCTGGCCAGGATGCCACCTGCCTCCCAGGGAATCAGAATGACTAGGAGGGGGGAGATGGCTGGGTGTGGCCTGACTGTGTTTTCTGCCTCATGAACTGGGCAGGAGACTGCTGTGTGGCATTGGGAAAAGGAAATGGCAGTGGGACCCACGCTTGCTTTCTACTTATGCACTGCGCACTGCCCAGAGAAAAAGAAATGGCAATGGGACCTGCACTTGCTTTCTACTTACTCACTGCTATGCAGTGCTGGGGGGCTCTTCCTTCCTTCTTTCTGCCTCTTTTCTCTTTCCCTCTCTTTGCCCTCCTTCCGGCTTGGCCTTGACTTTCTTGCTTATCTTCCTTGCCCCACCCCCACCAAGCTCCCTTGTTTTGTTACTGACATTAAGAGGATTGGAGGGAGAAAAAGAGGATTGGGGGTGGGGGAAGTAACTGCTAATCTCTAAGCAAAATTGTTCTTTCCCAAGAGGGCTAATTGTCAAGTAGGTGTCTGTGTTTGGAGGGAGAGGGGGTCGGTGGTATTAAATAAAACTCTGAAGGCAGCGAATTAATGGAACCACCCTAGTTTTCAGTAGTCAGAAGAGCAAACTGAAATTAAGTGGCAGCTTTCCTTTTGAAACTGTATTTTCTCTTTCCAGATATACATCACGACAAAGCGCTTACCCTACTTCCCAGTGGTCAACTTTCTGTTTTTGATCGCCCAGCTGCCAAAGCTTCAGTACAACAAAAACCTAGGTGCTGTATGACATTTATTCTTTACAGTAAGGAACAATGATGGTAGATTAACATCTAACCGAACATCCCTTGGTAGAGAATGCTATGTCACATATGAGGTATTTCTTAGTAATTGCATGTTTATAAAAATCCAAGTCCTTGGGCCTCTGAAATATCATGAAGACAGTGGATTTAATATCAACCAAGTATAATCCATCTTTAATTTACAGTGGTTGATTATCCAACTTGTAAAATGTGTGGGACCTTTGCTTCTCTCATTTCTTTAAAGGAGCTGATTTTGGTGGGCAAGAAACTTCTTTTGGTTAATGTCCTATTCTTTCAGTAGCTGTCATGTGCTTACTGTGGAGCTTTGGTATGAAGAGTAACAATATAGTTACAGAGAGGAGACTAACCCTCTGGTACTTTACCCTGGGATATCTGTTACTTTAGTTTTGAGAATACTTGATACAAACAATAGTTACCAAAGGCTATCAGTATATTTGTCCTATCCAGCATTATAACCCAATGTTTTTTGTGTCATTGACTTTATCTTAAACATTTTTATAAGATTCCCAGGTATTTCCTCTGTCTCCAAACTTAGTAGAGTTTTTTAAAGTCTGCTATAGAGTTTAATTACTTTACAAGTATTTTCTATAAATGTAACCATATACTTTTTCTAACCAGCAATTCCAAAATGTATTTCTTCTTTGAAGTATTTCCCTTCCTATTTCAAAAGTTTTTTAGGATAAAGATGTGGATTCTTTTTAAGGTTTTTAATTTCTTCATTCAAAAAAATTCCTTTATTCCAGACACAGCCCCGATAACAATATTTGTCACAGCCGCAGAATGCAGGGCATAGTTCTCAGTCACTTAGTGTTAGTCACTGAGTCGTGTCCGAGATTTTGCAACCCCGTCAACTATAGTCTCTGTCTGGATTTCCAAAGAAGAATACTGGAGGGCGTTGCCATTCTCTTCTCCAGGTGATCTTCCCAACCCAGAGATCGAACCCAGGTCTCCTGCATTGCAGGAGGATTCTTACCAGCTGAGCCACCAGGGAAGCTCAGTCCCTTAGTCATGTGTAACTCTTTGTGGCCCCATGGACGGTGACCCACCAGTCTCCTCTGTCCATGAGATCCTGCCAAGAATGCTGGAATTGGGTGCCATTTCCTTCTCCAGTGCAGGGCATGGCGGCACCCAGTAAGCCTTGGCTGTAGGGTGGAGGGAACAAAGGTGTGTCTGGATTCTGACTTCACAACTTACCACCTATGTGACGTTGGCCAAGATACTTAAACTTGTAGGCCAGTTAGAACTTAAAAATACCTGTGACGGTACCTCTCACAGAGCAAGTGCTTACCTGATGCTAAATCCCTTTCTAGATGTTGGTCAGAATCAGTGTAAAGAACTATCCCAAGATGGACTTAAAAGTTCATCTCAAGATTGAGATCCATGACCTCTCTCTCTTATGACTAAATAAGAAGGTATGCTTCTTTATAATAAGGCGTTCTCAGCACATGAAGATACCTTGTTTTCATTAAGACTGTTTGCTCACTGGTCTCATCCTTTGTTCCCATTTCATTGCATGTGGTTAAGGTCATGCTCCTTGATTGTACAGCTGCTTATGAGAAGCATGTCACTATGCCACAGAATTCCCAGATCTTGAAATAAAACTGTGAAGTGTCTTAGAAAGTTCCTGTACCTGACTACGGTCCTTTTCATAAATCAGGTCAGTGTGTTAAGTTGGGGATTAAATTAAAGAAAAAGCAGACTGAGGAAGGAGCATCAGCATGTAGTGTACCCTGAAAGCTTTTATATAAACCCTGTGAGCATCGTTCTCAAGACTGATCTAAGAAACATACAGCTGCTTTGGTCAGTCTCTTAAAAAGGAATCTCTGTGGTGCTCCATTCAGAGAAGTCTTTGTTGTAAACATCCCCTTTGCTATCTACCTGGGAGGGATTCTCTCTCCATGTTCTGAGTACAGCGACTGTCTTACAGTGGGCATTGAGTAATTTGGAATTGCCAAGGCCTAGGTTGTGTAATGGAGAAGGCAATGGCACCCCACTCCAGTACTCTTGCCTGGAAAATCCCATGGGCAGAGGAGCCTGGTAGGCTGCAGTCCATGGTATCGCTGAGGCTCAGATACGACTGAGCAACTTCACTTTCACTTTTCACTTTCATGCGTTGGAGAAGGAAATGGCAACCCATTCCAGTGTTCTTGCCTGGAGAATCCCAGGGACAGGGGAGCCTGGTAGGCTGCCGTCTCTGGGGTCACACAGAGTCGGACATGACTTAAGTGACTTAGCAGCAGCAGCAACAGGTTATGTAAATCAAGCTTGTTTTGGCATCTTAAATAAGTTTTCTCGATCTTCACAAGAACCCAAATGTGGGGATTGATTAAGTTTCTAATCAACTGCCAATCATTTTCCCAAAGTGGTTGTACCATTTTTACAACTTACCATCATTTGGCCATCTCAGTCTTTTAAACATTATAATGGGTATGTAGGGTATCTCATTTGGAGAAGGAAATGGCAACCCACTCCAGTATTCTTGCCTGGAGAATCCCAGGGATGGGGGAGCCTGGTGGGCTGCCGTCTATGGGGTCTCACAGAGTCGGACACGACTGAAGCGACTTAGCAGCAGCAGCAGCAGGGTATCTCATTATAGTTTTAACTTGCCTTTCCCTGATGAGTTATGATGTTGAGCACTTTTTCAAATGCCTTTTGGCTGTTCTTTATATTTTTGTTTGTTTGTTTATCTTTCTTTGCTAAGTGTCTGTAAGTCTCTTGCCTGTTTTTAAATTGAGTTGATAGCTTTTTTATCACTGAGTTGTAGGAGTTATTTATTTTATGGATGCAAGTCCTTTTTTTGATATACATGCTGTAAATTTTTTTTTCTAGCAAAATGGTTTACCTATTCATTTTCCTTACTTGTGACCATAATGAGCAGTTTTATTGCTGATGATATCCAATTTATCCATTTTTTTTTCCTTTATCATTAGTCCTTCTATCCTCTAATAAACCTTTGCCTATCCCAAGGGCACAGATTGTCCTTTTTTTTTTTTCCCTAGAAACTTTGTACTTGTAGCTTTTACATTGAGGTCTATGGCCTATTTCAAATTACTTTTTATGTGAAATAGGGCTCAAGGTTCATTTTTTTTTCCCCATAAAGATATCTATTTTTAGCATCAGTTATTGAGACGATTTCTCTTTCTCCATTAAATAGTGTTAATATCCATGGAAATCCAATTGCTCCTTTAAGGGTATGACTACTTCTGTATTTTCTTGTCCGTTTCATTGATCTCTTTACCTATCCTTATGCCAGTACTGTCTTGATTACTGTAACTTTATAGTAACTCTTGAAATCTGGCAATAAAAGTTTCCAACTTTGTGGGGTTTTTTTTCCCCCAACACTGCTCTGTCTCCTGTTCCCCAAGCAGCCATTCAGGCAGGTCAAGGTCTCCATATTTGGGCAGAAATCCTTAGTGACAAGGCCAGCTTTGGCACTCACTCACTCACTTGACATAGTTCCTTCTTTTCCTGTCCTGACTTTGGCACATTCTTTTTTTGTGTAACATCTTATCCGTCTCCTTTTTTTTCCTTTTTAATTGGAGGATAATTGCTTTACAATATTGTGTTGACTTCCACCATACAACAACATGAATCAGCCCTAAGTATACATTTGACCCTCCCTCTTGATTGAACCTCCTCCCCACCCCACTAGGTTATGACAAAGGACCACGTTGAGCTCCCTGTATTATACAGCAGCTTCCCATTAGCTATCTATTTCACATATGGTAATGTATATGTTTAAACGCTATTTTCTATAATACTTTCTACCATTGCATCCATTAATTACAAAATCCTAAAGAAACAATGATGGTAATTATAAAAATTAGTACCCATTTTAGGGTGTTGAATCCTTCAGACCACTAGAAGCCTCCATCAGTCCTGGATTCAATTCGAAATGTAGTCCTGGATTGTCATTCCCTCCAGATAATCATCTGCCAGAGATCACGTGGGCCCCAGCATCTTGACATTCATGAACATTCATCCTGAATTAATGCTGTGAAAGGCCAGCACGTCCCTCGGTGGTGTAATCTGTGGTCTATTGGTCCTCGCAGGAATGGTCTGCCGAAAGCCCGCTGACCCCGTGGACTGGCCACCACTGGTGCTGGGGCTCCTCACCCTGCTGAAGCAGTTTCATTCCCGGTACACGGAACAGTTCCTGGCGCTGATCGGCCAGTTTATCCGCTCCACAGTGGAGCAGTGCGTAAGGTACAGAAGGCCAACCAGGAAAAAGTGGAATCGGTGTTCCAGAATGGGCTGGAAACCGCACACGCCAGACTCCTCTTAGTATCCCCCTAGTACAGCCAGGAATCGGCCGCTCACCCTGCTCTGTACAGCAGGCTCAGGCACATCTCCTGTTTGGGCAATTAAAGGCGTGCCCATCCTTAGTCACACCGCTGAGGAGTCACTGGGAGTCCCCTGGGAGCACCCACTGTGAATGAGTCATGAGCACCATGAGTGAGCCCCACGGGGAAGAAGGTAGAGGCCTGCCCCTCTGCCATCGTGGGTGCTGTGCCCAGACCTCAGTGAGCCCATGTCCTCCCCCTGGGCCACTTACCCAGGGACGGCTCCACCCTTCAGTGGGAGTCAGGGAGCCACCCCACTGTCAGCACAGCCCAAGGTCCTGGTGTGAAATCAAACACATGAAACATGGAAGCTCCTACTTGATACACAGCTTATAAACCTTTAGTTTTTCCTCTCCTCCACCCCAAATGTGGCTTTTCTGGGATAGAACAAGTTATGTATTTGCATGGGATGCTGGGTCCTGTGTCTCCTTCTCTGTTACCCTAAAGGGTCAGCAGGGGCACGTTGTAAAGACCCATGTAGACCATTCAGGGAAGTTTCGATTCCCTCCTCCAGGCTGTGTGCTGAAGCTCGGCCAGCAAGATATGGCTCAATGTAATAATCAAGAGGAGATTCTGTAGATGTGTCTTTTCTTTGGCTTCATTTAGTCATCTGTCATTTTTTTCAGTCTTTCACTATTTTGACTAAGGGTCTACGTATGAAAGCAGTTCATTGATCCAGACTGTTCTGTGTTGCAGCCAGAAGATACCAGAAATGCCTGCCGATGTTGTGGGCGCCCTTCTGTTTCTGGAGGATTATGTTCGGTACACAAAGCTACCCCGGAGGGTAAGCAATAGATAAAGAACACTATTGATGCCCCTTTGGGCCCTCCCTGGAGAACCAGTGGTTAAGACTCCGCACTTCTATCACAGGAGGAGCCATGGGTTCCATCCTTGGTTGGGAGACTAAGATTCCACATGCCACACAGTGCGGCCAAAAAAAAATTAATGCCCTTTTTGTAGGAAGATGGTATGAAGAAAGGCCCTGGACTCATGAGGAATGAAGTGCAGAAGCTCATTCCCTGTGAACACCTCTGAACCCCACGCCCTGCTATGCCCCAGGGCTCGGCTCGGAGATTTTCTTCCCTCTTCTGAATGTTCAGTGCTTTGCGAGAAGCCATGATTGAACACGACTTCCCTCCTCATCTTCTCACCCTCTGCCATGCCTTCCTCCAGTCTGCAGGTCACCCTGTTCAGGAGTTAAGATGGGCACTCCAGGAGAGAATTCCTTAAGAGGCCAGGGTAGTGAATGATTGTGTGGTTTGTTTCTTCATCTCCACAATAACCCAGTTCCTGCAGCCCATTTGGCTAAGTTCCCTCCACGGTTGAAGTGTTGTACAACCATGGTTTCCAAAAATGACAAAAGTTCACCAAGATACCTGTGTAAGGATGTTCAGAACATAAAATTTAGCAGAGCAAAGGACACAATATTATGTGATCCTAGTTTTAAGTGTAAGTGTTTTAAGTGTATGTGTGTGTATAAATTGTAAGAATCTGATACAAAATAATTATCACTTTTAGTTTTCTTGAGGGAATTAAGATCAGATATTATTCCTTTTTATACTCCTCTCCATTTTCTAATTTTCCTCGAATTAGCAAGTGATACAAAGGTCTGTCTAGTCAAAGCTATGGTTTTTCCAGTGGTCATGTATGGATGTGAGAGTTGCGCTATAAAGAAAGCTCAGCACTGAAGAATTGATGCTTTTGAACTTGTGGTGTTGGAAGAGACTCTTGAGAGTTCCTTGGACTGCAAGGAGATCCAACTGGTCCATCCTAAAGGAAATACTCCTGAATATTTACTGGAAGGACTGATGCTGAAGCTGAAACTCTAATACTTTGGCTACATGATGCAAAGAACTGACTTGTTTGAAAAGACCCTGATGCTGGGAAAGATTGAAGGCGGGAGGAGAAGGAGATGACAGAGGATGAGATGGTTGGATGGCATCACCGACTCAATGGACATGAGTTTGAGCAAACTCCGGGAGTTGGTGATAGATAGGGAGGCCTGGCATGCTGCAGTCCATGGGGTCACAAAGAGTCAGACAGGACTGAGCGACTGAAGTGAACTGAACTTTATAGTCAGAAAAAAACATTGCTTTTAAAGACTACCGATTTCCAGCACTAGATGTCCTGTTCTTCCTAGTTGGTCATTAGTTGATTATGAGATGACCTGAGACCAGTCTTAGTACTTCCGAGAGGCATGTGCATTTTTGCAGATCCAAGTGCCTTTAAGAGCCAGGGGGTCTTCTCGTCTAGGGGTAGGGCAGTGGAGGGCTGGGGAAGGGACTGTACTGCACCCCTTCAGATGTCAGCAGTGCCAAGAAATTAAACATCAGTGGTAGAAATGCCAGAAAAAGAAGGTGGTGGTTTCAGTTAGTGGTTCAGTGTTTCCCAGTGATTCTCCTTGCTCCAAAGGATGTCTTCCTCTCCTTAATTTTCATATGGAAGATTTTGAAAGTTTTTATACGATGCCAGTATAATAGCATATAATAGGTATCGTATGTTAATACATTCCTGTGAATCTGCGTTTCATTTTCATTTTAAAACTACGCCACTCCAGGTTATTTTTGTCTAGGACGGATTGCCAGGGACTACTGCTGAATTTGATCTTCTTACACCATGACACCGTTAACTCTTTTGTTTTCATTTTTTTAGGTTGCTGAAGCACATGTGCCTAATTTCATTTTTGATGAGTTCAGAACAGTCCTGTAACTTTTTTTGACTTCTGCTTCTTCAATGAAAGGATTATCCTTAAATCTTCCCATCATTACTAAAATGAACTTGGAAATGAAAAGAAACCCACCTGTTCGGAGAACTGCATTTTTTTCCCTTTCTTCTGGGAAACATCAGACATTCTGAGTAAGATGTATCCACTGAACGAGTTAATATAATTAATATTGTTTAAATCATGGTATTATGTACAATTTATATCATGTAGAAGCAGAACACATTTTTGTACTGCCTCTTATAAATGCTGACTATAATGGTTATGTATAAATCCACTTAGTTTTATGTTCTAAAGAACTATTTGTGCAACTCCCAATTTTCAGTAAAATAGTGTTGCCAGTACCCGAAGTCATTTTTCTGCCTGTTATTCAAACACAACATATTCACCCAGCAAAATACCTTGCCTGGTAGATCCGCTGTTGTGCCCATGGTCACATCTGAGACAGGCTGGCAGGCACATGGTGAGCGCAAGACTGGAACCAGGGGTAGAGGCCACACCATCCATGGGCCACGGACCACGGAAGTTTACTCAGGTCTGAGGCTCAGTGTCCTCTTCCAACACCAGATACCTCAGGGGTCCCTGCTTCCCTTCTGTAGGCCTCCCCAACTTCAGCTGCTCCTTCCTCAACAACCCCTGAGGAACCCCACCCCAAGTTCCCACAACGCCCACCCACCCTTATTTTCATAACAGCCATTATTACCTTTTAACTCCTCCAAAATCCTAAACGACTTCTGCATGAAAATTATCCTGAGAGAGGAGCGGCCGCCCTCTTTTGGCAGTTTGGCTACGAGTAAGGAAGGCGTTTTAACTCTGACCATATAGTTAGCTCTGTCCTCTGGAGAGGAGAGGAACAAGCGAAACCAAAAACATCTGAAATGTGGAGCTTATCAGTCATTTAGCAAGTGCAGAAAAAGCAGCATTAAGTTGCAGTCAGGAGGCAGAGTTTGAGTCCCTGCTCCACCACTAGTTAAACTTTGTTGCAAGGCAGCCTACTGGCATCATCTGTAAAATCAGAGCTAATGATTTCGTCTGGTTCCCTTCAGTTTTTTTAATTTATGGTAAGTTATTTCTTCAGTCAGAAAATCTCAAATCCTAAGATACTGAAGAGAAAAAAATGACACACTTTATTTCACCATCATAGTAGAAAGGATTTTAAAAAGCATCTAGTCAAGGCGGAGAAGGCAATGGCAACCCATGCCAGTACTCTTGCCTGGAGATTCCCGTGGACAGAGGAGCCTGGTGGGCTGCAGTCCATGGGGTCGCACAGAGTCGGACACGACTGAAGCGACTTAGCAGCAGCAGCAGTCGGCCGAGGGAAGTGGGAGCTTCATCAACCCAACCTGCTGAGAACCCAGGGAGGACTCTGGAAGGCGAACTGTTGCCCGGCATGTAAGGAGTCCAGGCGTCTCACGCACGAGGCTGGCACACGGGAGCTCAGCAAGCCCGTGGCCATCCTGTGTCCCCTTCCCCAAAACGGCCTTGTGCGTGTGTGTTCTGTCATGTCCAGCTCCACGACCCCAGGGGCTGTACAGTCCACCGGGCGCCTCTGTCCGTGAGACTGTCTGAGCAAAAGTGCGGGTTGCCACTTCCTACTCGGGATCTTCCCGACCCAGGGGTTGAACCACATCTCTTGTATCTCCAGCACTGGCAGGAGGGTTCTTTACCCCTGAGCCACCTGGGAAGCCCCTTGCTGTTTTTCATTTGTAATCACAGTAACTATATGAAGTGAGATTTTTAGTTCTTCATGAAAAACTACCCCCCAAAGAAAGACAGCTGATAACAAAAAGGCCAGTTCTAAGAAAGTGTATTTTTAACCAGAAAATAGAAGTATAGGATTAGTTAGAGGGAAATTTCACAAAACCAAGCAATGAGCCCACATACACTGTGCTAAAACAAGGCAAAGTGAAAAATTTCAACTGAGAAAATTGCAACTTTTAAAAGGTGAAAAAGAAATGTCAATTATAAAAGCTTTAAAAGTCATTTTAGCCCTGATCATTAGAATCTGCTGTAGTCAATACTTCCAGTTATCTTTTACTGCCCTTTTAAGGGAAACAATTTACCTTAATGGTATTTGGGGATTTACTTAAGTCTCATGATACTCTTCTGAATGTCCATAACCTCTTCAAACATAGTGTAAACTCAGTAAAGCAAACTCTAGGAGATAGTGAAGGACAGAGAATCCTGGCATGCAGCTGTCTATGGGGTCACAAAGAGTCTGACACAACTGAGTCGCTGAACAACAGCAACAGTGAAGTCGGACCGATTTTAAGGCATTATGCCAGATACTGCAAGTGCTTATTTGTTCATTCACTGTTTCTTTTTTTTAGGAACAGAAAGTATCTCTTCATAGTTAACTAGTTTTGACATCATCTGTTTCCCAAAGGCTTTAGTTTGGGGCCATGTATTGGAAAATTGATAGAAACACAAGGGATTCAAAAGTATTGTTACTTGTATGAGAACTTCTTTACAACTGTTTAAACTCTCTCCTTGGAAAATATTAGTTATGCGTAGAAAACATACGTCTATACCAAGTTCAGTTGTGGGGTGTTTGGGTTTTGAACCATACATTATATAATTTAGAATTAGTTATTTTTGATTGTAATAAAATGAAAGCAAGTTAACCTTTGAATTTTTTTCACATCTTGAAATTGAAAACAGACTAATGTTGTCTACCTGGACCTCAAGGAAAAGTCAGAAGGCAGATTCATGTTGATGTATGGCAAAACCAATACAATATTGTAAAGTAATTAGCCTCCAATTAAAATAAATAAATTTATATTAAAAAAGAAACTAAATCCCCAAATCATTAGTTTAGTATTTTGCATATGTATGTTTAAAGGATGTGTGCCCATGATGTACCAGAAAACATCACGCTGTACTTTAGTTTCTTTACAATCCAGTTTACAGTCCAGTGTACATCCAGTATGTAGTCTAATATACACCAGTCTGTGTCCAGTGTACAGTATAGTCTACAGTCTGGTACACATCTGGAACACAGCTGGATACATCTGGTGTATAGTCCACATGCAAAGCTGAAGCACATCTGGAAACATCTGCAACACAGTGGGACACATCTGGACATACCTCGTGTACAGTCCAAGGGTACCTCCCAGTATTCAGTGCAGTACCATCCCGGGCACAACCTGTGTGCCACCCATCGTGTGCACAGTTGAGGGTACTCTCGGGTGTACATCCCATGTACAATCCATGTACAGTTCAGTGAACACTCTTGTACATCATGTACAATCCAGTATACACTCATGTATGTCCTGTGTACAGTCCAGTATACACTTGTGTATGTCCAGTGTACAGCCCAATGTGCAGTCTAGTGTATGGTCTAGTATACACTTGTGTATGTTCAGTGTACAGTCTAGTATACACTCCAGTGTACAGTCCAATAGTCATATACATCCAGCGTACAGCCCAGTGTAGTATATACTCCAGGGTACAGTCCAATATACACTCGTGTACATCCAGTGTACAGGCCGATATACAACCCAGTGTATGTCCAGTGTACACTCATGTATGTCCAGTGTACCATCCAATGTACAGTCTGGTATACACTCGTGTACTGCCCTGTTTGCTGTTCCTTGAAATAAGCCTAGCCTGGCTTATTAATGTTACACAGTGGAATTTATATAAAGCCCTTGATTCCCCATTTATATGAATGTGACATTTTCCAGGAACTCAGAACCTTATCCAATTGAATAAGTGAGGGGAAATAGAGGGATACATGAGGAAAATAAGGTCCAGATATATTACGGCAACTTCCCCAACGTCAAGAGCTATTTAACAGAAAAGGCTTCCCTCTGCATTTTTCCATCCCACTTTGGTTTTCTTTTTCATGAAGTTATATAAAGAAGCCCACAGCAACAGACGAAAAGAAGAGGACTTCCCTGGTGGTTCAGTGGTTAAGACTCTGTGTTTCCAATGGAGGGGGCTCAGGTTGGATCCCTGGTCAGGGAATTAAGATACCACATGACTCAGGGTGTGGCCAAAAAAAAAGACATAAGAGTTCATTCTTCATTTTATTTGCATGTCCCACAGTGACTCATCCCAAATACTGAATTCAAAAGACAAACCGCAGCTCCTCAATGTTAGCACTAATTTATGGTAACAATCATTTCTTTTAAATATCTATCTTATTTTACCCTTCATTTGAAATTGCAAACTAAAGTATATATTTACATGTATGTTTATATACAAAATAACTTCAAAAACAAATTAATCCCAATCTTGGTCCAAGAATTCCCACTTTAGAAGCGGGAGGAGTACTGTGCTATATACACTCTCTTCCAAGTCACTGCCGACTTGGCGAGTTCCCAGTATTCATTCACAGATGGTTCCCCTTTAAGCTTAATGAACCAAGTACTTCATTTCTGAATAAATCAGAGGAAATATTACAGAACATGCTCTGTACAATACAGCACCGCTACTGAAAATGGCTCGGGGTTTTGTAATCCAAGGTTCCGATTTAAAGCAAAAATAGGTAGCATAGACTGCGACGCCAAAGAAGTGTCCAATTAAAACCAGAGGATTGGGAGATAATCTGTAGTGGGAAAAAATACATACACATATAATTAAGACCCCAAAATTAAAACTGACTCATAGAGATTCCAACTGTGTATCATCTATAAAGGTAAATATACACTCAACATTTTAGGGGACTTTACAAGCTTGTATCTGCTGGTCAAGGGACAAATTAAAAACTTTTTCTTACAAGAAACTACTTAGACTTTACTCCCTCCTGTCAGAGAAGCCAGTCACTTATCTTAGTTTATATGAATTGTACGTCCTGAGCTGCTTTCTTTCATTAGTCTTGAGATCTCGGCCTGAAATAGCCTGGCCTATGGAGTCTAGATCTTTCAAAAGGTAACAGTGTTGACACTCAGAACGAGGACAAAGGAGAAAAGCCTTAAGGAATTTCACTTTGCAGACTTTCTAAGAAGAATTCTACATATGTCTGCACCGTCCGAACTGAGTTCCATGAGTTCCACACATCAATAGAATTCAATGTCAAATATAAACCTCTATTATTCATGGTTCCCATGTATCAGGTCAGGGCCACAAACCCACAGGCAAAAAAGCAAGCTGCTCTTTTAATAAAGGGTTTTAGCCTCATCTACTCACCAACTCAGGATCAACACTGTTGCCCAGAACTAAAACGCAGGATTGAATACTGCCTTTTTTCATTTCTCTGGGAACATTTTGATTGGGATATTAATCAATAATAAAATGATGACATGCAGCAGGTAGAGCAATTAGCAGTGATTCATAAATCAAACTTCCCAGGTAGCACTAGTGGTAAAGAACCTGCCTGCCAATGCAGGAGACATAAGATATGCAGGTTCAATCCCTGGGTCGGGAAGATCCCCCAGAGAAGGAAATGGCAACCCACTCCAGTACGCTTGCCTGGAGAATCCCCATGGACAGAGGAGCCTGGCGGGCTACAGTCCATGGGGGTGCAAAGAGTCGGACACGACTGAGCGACTAAGCAGCACAGCATAAACCAAACAGTCCTAAGAAAATCTGGAGTATCTGTTTCCCCTGTGTCATCAGAGCAACTTACACGGAAAGCAGCCCAACTGGACCTGTAACACATTTTCCACCAAGTTTGAAATAAAAAAAACAGGCTTTTCTCAGTTGATGTAGGGAATCTAAAATAAAAGTTTAAAATTACTCTCAATCAAAATATTTATACATTTACGTGGGGTACTAATGATATGTCAGAAAAAAAATGAATATGTAACATTTATTACATCTTATACATTCTTAGAAATCTAGTGTTAGCATTTTAGCCACCCAAGATTTCTTTTAAATTTCATAATGAAGACTACATAGTAATTCACAAATGAATAAACTTTTTTCTGCTAGTAAATAATTACTAAAGCTATCTCCTTGACTGTGTTGTAAATTCATTTACGTGATGCCAAATATTTTGTACATTCTTTTCTTACAAAAACACAATTCTAGAAACCAGAATAAAGGTCTCTAAGATGCCCGGTGCATATCTCTGAGCAGTAAATTATCAAGTGAATAATAATGCCTTATATCTAAAATTTTATTACACTTTTCAGAATAATTCATTAAACCCTCACAACATAGTATAGTCAATAACCTTTTTTTAGTAGTATAGAATGAATGTTCTTCAAGTATACCTCGATTATTCTTTACAACAGATAAAGATTACAACAGGTAAACTTTTACTCCAATAAAGCCCATTCTTCCTTCAGTATCTCACAGCTCTGTTGTTTTGTGGGTAGATTCAAACTCTAAGAAACAGAGCTGAGAAAAGCTTAGAAAGAAGAGCTTAGAAAAACTCCAAATTTAGTTCTCTTCTTGCCCAATCAGCCACTGTAACTTTCATGCTCAACTAGCAAGAGAGATTTGCTTGGCAAATCACAAGACGTTGTCTTTTGTTTTAGCAAGAATGATGGTTAGCAGGGCTGCACGAAGTATTTGTACTGTGTCATCCTTGGTAATCAGATCACCAAAGCAAGGAGCACTAGCACCCCAGCCAGGTCACAGAAATAGCTTTCTTGTATTACAAATATCCAAGGTAATAGGATTAGAGTTATGTTCTTAAAAAAAAAACAAAAAACCTTTTTATTTTGTATTGGGACTTACATTTATTTTTGAAAACCTAAAGGTCTCGTTTCACTAGCACAGCTCACCAATGTGTACATGGCCACGGCTGGGAAGTGGTACGGCTGACTTTTCCTCCATCTCTAGCCCTGTTTCTAAGTCATGTTTTCCTTCATGTTAGACTGACCATCACCCTCTACCATACGGAAACAGAAACAAAAGCCTTATAGTAGTAAAGTGGGAATATCTCACCTGAGTAAAAGGTGGATACCTTCTGCTTGTACATTTTAATAGGAGACAAAAATCTAGGTTTGACAGGAAGCTCATTTTCATTTTACAAAATACTGTTTTGAAAAGAAACTGAAACTACTGTCTGGGAACAAAAAGGATTAACACTACCTTGCCCTTTAATTCATGGTCAGAAAGATCTTCCATCACAATCTTCTGCATTTGGGGAACGCGTGATGTGACGTAGACCAGAGGAATGAATCATGCCACATGACTGAGGTACTGTTACTAAGGTTGTCTAAAGAGGGAACGGCTTCCCACACACAGCGGTGGATACATGATGATTAGCCAAAATTGTGCTCAAAGATGGAGTTAAAAAGGACTTATCGACTTGGAAGCTGGCAAACTGAGGAAACATTTCTATTTCTGGCCTAATTACTAACTTTTTGCAATTCAGTTCCCTTCCTGTACTAAAAATCTATAATTTAGTAACACTCATTCAAAAATAGCTACACTTACCATCTGTGGCAGAAAACAATTCATAAAGAGCCTGAGCAAGGACATTCACAACAAAGGAATGAGACTTTTTTCTTGTCCAATAAAATGATTTTTTGGCCTAAAAAAGAGAAAGATCACCTATTATATGATAAGGGTTTAAAAAAAAAAAGCACAAACTAATGTTTATAATCCCCTAAACTGATACCCTGAGGACCATCTACTAGAAATTACGTCTTGTTCAACATTTACACTCCCATCAAAAAAATAAAAACCTCCAGAGGAACAAATTACATCTCTGAGGCTAAGTGGCCCATGTAATCTCCAAACCAGAAATTCTAGAAGATTCACAGGTTGGAAGTCACATTCTTAATCCTGAACAAGACTGTTTAAGAATCACTACTAAGGACCATACTCCCAAGTACAGATCTCCTCTGCAAAGCCCCATTCATCTTAGGTCCCAGAAAGAAATCTATTTTGAGATATTTTTGTCAAAGAATATCTCACCTGGAAAACAGCTGCATCATCATAAAGGTCAGGGATACCCTTCAGCAATTTTCTCCACAGTTTTATATCATTAAAAACAACAGTCATTCCTCCACCAGTAAGAGGATGCCTCATATTATATGCATCTCCCAAAAGAAGAACACCTATAAAAAGAGAACTTAGATCATGACATCATCCTCGAGCATCCTTGAAGATCCAAAGAAAACAAAAAACAACCCCCCCAAAAAAACCTACTCTATTAATAATTTATAAACATTATGAATATCAGCTAGTAAAATAGAATACTAAAATACTAAATACCATGACTAAAATTTACCCAGGCAAAAAATTCAAGAGTTGATTCAATTACTATTTATTGGGTAACTAATATGTGCCAGATGCTAGGGATACAGTGAGGACAGGAACATGATCCCTGCCCTCAAAAAACACACATGTGAATCTAAGGTTCAGTAAGACAATGTCAAAATATGTGTAAGGCCTCTTTCATGAAAAAAAAAAAAAACAATGTACAGGCATCCATGCATAAAAAGCAAGTCTTTTACAAGGGAAAAAATCAAGAATTCGTTGGCATTTCACAGTAATACTTGCTGCCTGCATATTATAGAGATCTATATGGTTCTAAGGGAATATGCAGGTTTTCAAAACACATCATAAGTTAATTTAGAAGAATAAACCTTGATTGAACCAGCCCATTGCATCAAAACCACAGAAGCAGAAAGCTCTGCAATCTGACTCGAGGTACAGCACCTCTTGACTACGGTCCTGACTCTAACATTCCCGCCCTTTGTCAGCCTGGCTCATGACCCATGACTTAGAGGGACAGTTAAACAAAGCACGTATTTAATTTTCTGTCTTAGGGAAATAAAACAATCACAATAAAAGTGGTATGGTGGCAGAATTATGGATCATTTTCTGTAATGTCACAATATACTATATAATTATAGAATACACATATATTAATTTATGAAAAAGTAGCTTGTAAATTTTAATCCAAGTTTTTTTTATGTATTAGTGTAATACCTTCACTAGAAACCACTAGCTATAACCAGCTTTTATTCCTCCTCCTCCACAGAACATTCCCAATTCCACCAACTGGGATATGTTCCCAAAGCATGCTCTTTGCATCAGTTCAGCACTGGCTTTCATTCTGCTTTGTATTATAGTTTATTTCTATGACTGGCACATTATGATGCATGTCTCTCCACAGCAAACAACAGCTGTTTATGTTCGGGAACCACAGTGTATCAATAGCTCTCGTTCACACCTCTCCTCCAGGCTCCACACTCCTATTTCCAATGGGCCTCCACTTGGCCACTCCAATGACCTCCCAGCCGTCACATCGCTATTTCCAAAAATGAACTCATTATCTCCCCACACTTCCCTAAGTCCAATGTCAGCAAATACATGGCAAAATACCTAAGCCTGAAACCTGGAATCCATCAAGAGACCTCGTGCTCTCTTATTACCATTAATCACTGAGTTTCATGTATTCTACACCCTAGATGTTACCAAAATCCTTACTCTACCTTCTGCTTTTATTGTTACTTTACACCTTCTAGGATGGCTACGGCAAAAGGACAGATACTAATAAATGTTGTCGAGGATGTGGAGAAATTGGAACCCTCATATATTGTTAATGGAAATGGAAGATGGGTCAGCCACTGTGGAAAACAGTTTGGCAGTTGCTCAAAGCATTAGAGAGAGTTAGGACCCAGCACTTCTATTCCTAGGAATATAACCAAGAAAAATGAAAATAAATGTCCACACAATAACTCATATACAGGTATGAACTAAAAGTGGAAATAATCCAAATGTCTATCACTTGATGAACAGTCAAGATGTAATATATCCACGCATGGGGTAGTAGTTGGCCGTAAAACTAAATCAAAGACTGATACATGTTACAACATGGATGAACCTCAAAGAAGCCAGGTACAAAGGATCACATTGTATGATGACATTTATAGGAAATGTCCAGAACAGGCACATCTAGAGAGACAGAAAGTAAATTAATGGTGGTCTGGGGTTTGGGAGGAAATGAGCAGTGACTACTAATGGTTACATGCTTTCATTCCAGCATGATAAAAACATTCTGAAATTGACTGCGGTGATGGTTCCACCGACCTATGAATATCCTAAAAACCAATGAACTGTACACTTTAAATGGGTGAACTATATGATCTGTGAATTATCTCTCAATAAAGATATTATAAACAAAAAAGAACTTTTCAATGACTTTGCACTGTCTATAGGATTAAAGCTAAATATCTTGCCTCTCTACCACTCTGCCACCTCTATGCTCCAGGGGTCTAGGAAGCTACTTAAGTGCCACCATTTCTCAGCCATGCTGGCTTTTGCAGATATTGTTCTGCTTACTCAGAAGTCCCTCATCTCACTGTCCAGCTTTGTCTCCAGAGCAACGTCTTCCCTAATTACCCTTCCTGCTTCACAGGCTCGATCCCTGCCTTGTACACCCCACTCCTTCACAGTGAATCTGGGGTACCAAGAGTGGGCTTTCATTATAGTATTTATCAGCAGTGTTCTGAAATTATTTACATCTCTCACTGGAAAACTGCCTTCTCTAGATTAAGGACTGTACTTAATTAAGTTTTATTTTCAATAACTCGAACAGTGACCTATGTATACTCAATACTAAATAATAAATATCATAAAACTAATTTTGGTATGCACTAATTACAATAATCTATTTTCTGTACCACATTATAAACTGTACCACATACATGTCATTTGGAATAATGAATTAGAATATTTGGAATATCTTTTATAAAATTGGTCCAATAAGATAATACCTCGTTTGTTTACTGGTGAAGAAGGGAGGAAGCTTGCTGGCATTGATCTCAATCGTGAATTCTGAGAGGCTTCTAGGAATGGTCCTTTCAGGTGATCTGCAATAAAGCCCGCCCCACCAAATAAATGGTGTATAACATTCCAATTTCAAATTATCACATTTTCTTATCAAGTATATACAAATACATACTATATATCTGTGATTGTTGTTACAAATATCCCTTGTGAAAAATCGAGAACTAATTATTAACAAACTGTTCATTAAGCAGATAGTTGTTCCTGCTAAGGGATGGCTAAGGTATCTAAGCAAAAATTAATGTAAATAGATACAGAGCTGTATGAACAAAAACCTAGAGGAAAAAATCCGGATGAGATGATAAGACAAGGAGGAAAACCACCCACCTTTCTTCCAAATGATTACCAACAGGTATATATTTAACATCTATTTTATTGTCACCACCATATTCTATAAGAACAGATGAAATATACCACCAATTCACAAACAGGAGGGTATGTGTACAATAAAAAAAAAGGGGGGGGGTTACATGTAGAGAGTACTATCTCTTGAGGAGCTCTAGTTTCTTCGTCTAGAATGAAACAGATTAATTCATCTCTGTGATACTTCCCAGTTTCAAAGTTTCATGCTTCCACTTTATAGAAAATGAATTTGCTTTTCATACAATTCCCATTGTAATCTGGGAAAACAAGAGCAGAATGACTGTGTTGAAACTATTCCCTTCCTCCAATGAATAGAATTTCCATAACCTAACTAATATGAACATAAACCTACAAACGTTTCTCTCCCTGATCACAGGGCAGTCTTCTCCAGCTATGCTTTGGACTGGGGGGAAAAAACAATCTACAGTAAAAGAAAAAAATGCTAAATATACCACATTATTAATTATCCTCTTCCTAAATAAACATAACTCATTCTTTCCATCTGAAAGCTTCAAAATGGCTTAACTGAGTGAAAATGTATTGAAGTACTGAAAATGTCATTATTAAAAATCTAAATTAGTCCATGTGTACCTTAATTTCTACTGATATTCTGTTAGTAAACAGTGCTTTTGCTTAGTTTAAAAAATAATGTTCCTTAGTTTAAAAACTAACTTGAAAACCCAGAATATTTAAACAAATGCATTTACATCCAGGATTACCTGCTATTACTATAATCATAATTTGCGAGCAGAGTTTTCCTTTCAATTTTATCAATATTCTTAATAATTTTTGTTACATGTCTTTCTTACACCTTCCCATTCTCAAAAAATTTTAGTGAGGGTTTAACAAAGACATTAAATCTCATGCAGCCTTTCTGTACTCAACTCAAAACTAAGAGATCTTTAAGACCCCTTATAGCTCTTGCGTTCCCAGGGCAGGGACATATGAGCACACAGACCTGCTCTCAACCTTGGCTCTGCCCCTTACTAAAGGTTTATGTCTGGAGAAGCTAATTAACTTCTCTGAATCTTAGTCTCCTCATCTGCTAAATGGAGATCATGATAATGCCTACCTCAGGTGGTTGTGTAGATTAAATTATGTTTGTAAAACACCTCTTACATAGTAGACAATCAATAGATGGCAGCTATCATTTCTACAAAAGCAAGCACAAAGTCATTACGTATAAGAGATATTTCAAAAATTCAGATATCCAGACTGCTATCCAGACTACCTTAAAAATACCATATATGCCACTATTAATGATTACTCACAAAACTACACTTTTATTATTACTGTGAAAAAATACACTGAAACTATTTTTTTTATTTTCTGTGGAGATTTTTTTATGTGCTAGTTTAAATAGTTTATTCAGCTCCACTGTACCTGACTGATTAGATGAAATTTTTCAGCTGCCATTCTCATCTTTCAGCCTAGTTTAGACAAAGCTTTAGTGAGAACTGGAGATGGAGAGTCTTTGGTGAGACTGACTTACAGACTAGATTAAGATGCAATGAAAGGCTATTCTTACCAGGTAACTGTGGGTAGATATTTTCAGTCATGTATTCTCTCAAATTCCTTGGCATGTCTCCTCGGACGTCCACAAGTACTCGAGTTTCGTTAGGTGAAATTTGGTAGATGAGAACTGGACTTGGGTTAGCTAAAATAAGTTCAGCATGATTTGCTTTAAACTGCGGTGCATTCTAGGAAAATAAATAAAATATTTTTAATAACTTGCAAATTTCAAGTTGCTTTTATCTTCTACAATTGCATTTCTACAATACCTCCATAAGGAAGCCAACAAAATGTGAAGAAATGGAAACTTTATTGGAGATCAGGTTTTTCCTGAACTTGGAGAAAAGTCCATCTGCAACAACAGTCAATGGAGCATGGAGTTCCTACAACAAAAACAAAGAACACTCAGCTAAACGGTGAGAAATACACAGTGAAAAGACTGTTCTTTTAAAGTGTACATAAACAAATTTAAACACATTATGGGACATGACAGAGTACCTGGAGACAATGCTCTCATGAAGGAGCTCTCAAGTGGGCTGAGGTTAATGAATGACCCATCTTTAGAGACACTTCCACCAAAGTCCTACCATTCCAAACCACCTGGGATTAAGTCACTTCGATGGACAGTGGGGGAAACTGCGACAAGCAAGCACAGCCCATAGAAAACTGAATCACATTACAAATCCCAAGGACTAGCCACATTCTAGAGTTTTTTAACCCCACATAGTGCTTTCAATCAATGGCTACGGCTCAGAAGAATTTTTGTACACATGGATGTATATACTTATATCACCTTGCAATCGCCCCCATTAGAGTGTAATTCCTAGGAGGTAGCTACCCTATGTAAGAATCAACAGATAGACTTTTGACTTTCTCCTCTGTTCTAAACCAACATGAGCAAATACTGGAAACTATTTTATTCAGCTATTTCCCCAGAGAGTTTCTTAGTTTTTACCTTTCTTATTTCAACAATAGTTTATAATTATTTCTTTCATGCTTGAATCCTTCCTTTTCACATCTTCCAGTTCCCCTCTACCTCTCCGCTAGGGTACATTTCTCATTTCAGTTTTTAATACAGTTAACATCATGGAGTTTGTTTCCAAAGTTATTTGAACAGCATTCTGCAGTGCTCTAAAGAACAATGTGCTGCAATCTAGCGCAGAGAGTTTGGAAACATCTCAGTCCATTTGATGAATAATAAATCTGTGGGCCTACTTTTCTTAAAGGAGTAGGAGAAAAAGAAAATAAAAATCTCTCAGGAAAAGCTAATATCTGCTACATCTCACCTTGATGTCTCCAGTCTCTTTATCCTTGTACTGAACTCCCATCACAGCATCATCTTCTTCTAGTAACTGCAGCACAGTGCCCTCAATAAACTTTGCACTAAAAGATAAATAAACAAATTCTCTGGTAGCACAACTGAAAAAATTTAAATAAGGAATGAAAAATTCCTTTTTCCTATCTCCAGTTTACCCTAAACTGGACACACATGTACATAGAAAAAGGGATGGAATGACAAAAAGCAAAAACATCAGTGGGTTTTAAAATTAGCTGGGGTTATAATCTTCTAATTTTTTAAGACGGAATATATGTAACTAATGTAATGACTTTTCAGAAAAGCATTTTAAAAAGTAACATGAGGTTTTATCTCAATTCATTAAAAAATAAAATACATGGAGAAAAATTTTACATACCCACTAGGGTTTTGTTGTGTTGATGAATATACACAACAAATATATCATGGATAGTTTTTACAATCTCCTCTATATTTTTAAGTATTTTTCTATTTTTCTAAAATGAATATATTCTACTTTCATAGATATCAAATTCTTCAAGTTCTAAGAATAATCAATTCATTTCTCCTTTTGCTTCGTCAACATTTAAGCCAACATTAAGCCTTTATCAGGGCTTTCCCAATAGCTCAATTGGTAAAGAATCCGCCTACAATGCACGAGACCCCAGTTCAATTCCTGTGTCAAGAAGATCTGCTGGAGAAGGGATAGGCTACCCACTCCAGTATTCTTGGGCTTCCCTTGTGGCTCAGCTGGCAAAGAATCTGCCTGCATTGAGGGAGACCTGGGTTCGATCCCTGGGTTGGGAAGATCCCCTGGAGAAGGGAAAGGCTACCCACTCCAGTATTCTGGCCTGGAGAATTCCACGGACTATACGGTCCATGGGGTCACAAAAAGCTGGACATGATTGAGTGACTTGCACTTGCACTTTCAAGCCTTTGTCGATGACATGAGGATTCTCATGTTTCAAACTTAAACTGCAATTATAGTGTACAGGACTAGAAGTAAATATAAGCTAATAAGTAAAAGAAGAAGCCCTTTAAAACTGTCAATCACTATACTGTACATCTGTAATTTACCTACTGCTGCTGCTAAGTCGTGTCAGTCATGTCCTACTCTGTGCGACCCCATAGATGGCAGCCCACCAGGCTCCCCCGTCCCTGGGATTCTCCAGGCAAGAACACTGGAGTGGGTTGCCATTTCCTTTTCCAATCATGAAAGTGAAAAGTGAAAGGGAAGCTGCTCAGTTGTGTCCGACTCTTAGCGACCCCATGGACTACAGCCTACTAGGCTCCTCCGCCCATGGGATTTTCCAGGCAAGAGTACTGGAGTACATCAATTATAATTCAAAGAGAGAGAGAGAGGGACACCTAGCCAGTCCTGTCAGTCTAGGTCCTTAGTATGAATGCAACAGGGATTTTCTCTTTAAACTCCTCTGTCCTGACTTTTAATAAAAAGCACCATAACCACAAATTCCAACTCCCAAATGAGCACATATGAACTTAATTACAATGACTACATCACAGAGAACCACATAAAAATCACACATTGAATCATAGGAAAATTCTCAATAGTTCTAATCATTCAAACAATCTATATGATAGTCTTAAAAAAGGCTGAAGAATTAACATTATTCTAACATGGTTTATTCTAGAACAACAGCTATGCTCTAACCTATACCCAAACACTTATGAAAATGTATAAAACAGTATTTGTACAAAGGCCAAGTTAAACATGTTTAACAGGAAAATTGGAAGCTGAGCCTTACTTGGGCTCTGCCATGGCTGCTTTCCGGAGACGCATGATGAATCTTCCGTGATGGAAAGCTCTTCCACTCTGCACATGATTGTTCTCTGACAGAGGGAAAGGAATCTGAACCTCTGTTTTGCTTTCATGATCATGAATTATGTAGCCATTTACAACCTGGGCATCAATACCTTCCACTGTATCTGCAAAACA
This sequence comes from Oryx dammah, assembly GCF_014754425.2. Lineage (NCBI taxonomy): Eukaryota > Metazoa > Chordata > Mammalia > Artiodactyla > Bovidae > Oryx > Oryx dammah. The sequence goes on from NW_024070203.1 coordinate 27,312,071, forward strand.
ATACAGTTTTTTTTTTAAAGTCAGTTTTTTGTAATATGCCCAGAGTTACAATAACCACCAAGAGGACACAGACATGGAAAATGAGTTTCTGTGTTCATAAAGCTATGACGCCATTTGGAAGACTGGACGGTAACAGAACTATTTCAGAACCTTAATGCTTCTGGAAGACAACAGTCTTAGCAAATTTGTAATATCATAAAAGGTAAATATATACATATAAAATTTATTCATTAAAATTCACAGGAAAAATATTCAGACCCTAATAATAACAGGGAAAATGTACAGATGATTCATACTACAAAGAAACATCGAACAATGTTCAAACCTTGATTTAAAAAAAAAAAATCAATGAAATAAAACTGAAACAAGAAGACACCAAATCTATCAAAGCTGCTGGTGAAATATGATAAAATGGATAAATTGTATATATTACTGGTCATATCATAAACTAGTAACATTTTAGAAAATAAGTACAGCAATAACTATCAAGAACCAAGAAGAAGTTAGCACCCTTTACTGTAATAATATTAGTCTTGTAATCCATCTAAGATATTCATCCTAAAGATACAATTCATATTTTTAGTAATTATTGAAACTATATATAAAAACAGATTCATGTTACCTCTAATAAAGAATGTAAAAAAAGAATAACTGTAAATAACCTAAATATGAATATAAATTAGGTAAAGTACATTATAAAGTATTAACTGAGAAAATACTATGAACAGGCTTAAAATTATGATAAAGAATGGATAACAGTATCAGAAATGTTTGTGAGCATGTATTTAGCATGTATTTTAAAAGTCACATACTACAAATATATTTAAATACATGAAAATACAATATTGAGGATTAAGTCTATTAAAATAATTCCATTTCTGATGAAAGGAAAACTTTAACGATTTTACCACATATCTATGCCAAGATCAAAATAAATCAGCTTTTTTCTGATATGCTTTTTAGTTACACTTAAAGTCCAGTCAGGGACAAGCTGGATGAATACTTGTCAAACATCCCACCTAGGAGCCAAGTTAGTTAGTTTTTTGGTTTGGCTTCTAAATTATTCCAGCTAAAATTCAGTCAGAGAAAAGTACATAGGTATCATTGAAGCTGCCAATTAGCAGTGTATTCAATTTGGATCTTGGCAAACTGCCAATCTTTACCAGCTTACATGTTTGAAACCCATCTAGTATTTCCACTTTTGTTTTGTCCAGCTATTGAAATAAACTTATTTTTCTTAACTCATATTATGCAAGAACTTCTAAGTGCTAAAACCAGAATATGTAAAAAGTATACAGTAGCGGCACAGTAAAATTTTTCCTTGGGTAAGCTATCTTAAGACAAAGTATATAAATAAGGTCTACTTTAAGACTGAAACATCTGCCTCTCACAATTTAATTGGTGAAATCAAATATGATAGACTTTGGCACTTTCCCTTTCTTAACCAGGCAGTCAGGAGGATGGCATCCTAAACCTCAATCAAATTCACGCCTGATGTTCAATGATAAAGGTGACGCAATCCTGCCTCGGGGTACTGTCCCACCTGTCTCTGGTGACCCTCGCATAGAGGGTGGTGGTCAGGGAAGGGCAGAGGCCGGGGGCCTGCCTTCTCCGCAGTCCGCCCTCTCTGCTGGGGCCGGGGCCCTGCTGCCTCTTGCTTCTCCTCTCTTGTCTGCCCCTTCCCAGTCTCAGCCCTCTTACTCAGCACCTGCTCTCACTGACCTGCTCTCTACCTTAGAGGACCCCAGGAGTCATCCTGGGCCTCTTCTTGGCAACGCCATGCAGCCTTCTTTAAATATCACGACTCCTCTCTCTCATACCCCTCACCATCTCATCCATCAGAGCAGGTCATACTGACTCTTTCTTCCAAATATATTCCCAGAATGTGACCAAGTCCCCCTCCACTACGGCCATGCCCCTGATCCAAGCCATCAACTCTCACAGTTTCCGCAATAACTTCCGCAAGCTTCTGACTTGCCACTTCATGATCTAGTCTTCTTCTTCTACACATTAACAAGAATACTTTAAATTGATACTTCAAATCATACTTCTAAGAGGTGAAATCTAGTAACTTCCTCTTCTTGAAGTTCTCCAATGGCTTCCCTTTGGAATAAAAATCTAATCCATATAGTGGGCCACCAGGGAATCCAGTCTCCATTCTCCATCTGACCTTTCCTCTAATTTAAACCACTCAATTCAACACAATTCTCCTTTCCTGCTCTTCAAAGAGGCCACAGGCTCACTCCTCCCCTTGATGCTCTCTCTGCCTGGAAAGAGCTTCTCTTCCTCCAGACAGCCCTAGGGCTCTCCTTCCCCTTCCCTTCAGTCCTTCCCTCAAACATCACCTTCTCAGTAAGGCTTTCCCTTCCCCCACCCGCTCCATCATTTAGAAGTGCACTCCCTGTCTCTCTTTTCTGAGTCTTCTCCGAGGCGCTTATAACCATGATATATCCTTTAAATTTTATTGATTCATCTTTTATCACCATCTTCTACACGAGCACCTAGAATGTATGCTCCGTGAGGGCTGGAACCTGTTTTGTTCACTTCTGTAGCCTCAGCACCTAGAACAGTACTTACAATATAGCCAATGCTTAATAAATATGTTAAATGAAAGAGTGAATGTCGCCCCTTAGGCACCTCCCCGCCAGCCTGATCTTCTCCATTACCCCACAGACAACGCTCCATCTGGTGTCGAAATACCCCTCCTGTATCCTCACATCTACACGCCACCTCTGCCCTGCTTCTGTTTTCTGTTAGAGAAAAACTCGAGAGTAGTTTGCTAGCCTCAAATTTTTTCACCTCCCTTTCACTTCAGTCCAGGTTTCGTCTACGCAGCTCCACCGAAACACCTTGTCAGTCTCACAGCAACTTCCAAATGGCCGAATCCCATGGCACTTCCTATGCACTGTTCCGACCTGACCCTTCATTAGCAAACCATGATACAGCTGCTTTCCTTTCTTGATATGTACCCATCCCCTCCTGCGAGAAACACTTTCCTCTGTTGGATTAAGGACACCAAATGCTCCTGGCTCTTTCCTGTCATTCTACAGGCTCCTTCTCAGTCCTCCAGCAAGCTTCTCTTCTTCCACCCAAATTCTAAATGTCAATTTCCCAGGACTTGGTTTATTCTGTCTTCTCTTTTTTCTTTGCACACTCTCAGCTGGTCTCCATCACTGCTGCGGCTTTTAAGTACTACAAACATGCTGACATCTCTGAAATACCTATCCCAGCCAGCTCAAAGCACTCATTCCTCTACACTTGAGATTCATATTCTCAACTAAACAGTCCACTTGTCTATCTCCATGGGTCCCCCGACTTCCTCTCAGAGCTGGTCCTCTCTAGGTTTTCTTATCAGCAAATGGCATTGCATCCACCAGCTGTTCAAATTAAAACGTTAAGAATCATTTTTTAATACCCTGTCTTCTCATACCTCACACCAATCCTTTGCTAAATCAAGCCATTCCTGTCTCTTAATTTGGTCACAAACCTGTCCACTTCTCTTTACATGCTCTGCTAACGTGTTAGTCCAAACCACCATCATATGCCATTTGGACTTGGCAATAAACTCCCACTAGACTCCTTACACTGACTCTTGCTATCCCACCACCACAGTCTTGTAGTTCTATTCACCACACAATATCCACATATTCTTTCAAAATAGCATCCTAGAAAAGTGCACACACTCCTTAGCTGGTCTCCATCACTGCTGAGGCTTTTAAGTACTTTTAAGTGCAGGATGGTGATTACAGCCATGAAATTAAAAGACGCTTGCTCCTTGGAAGGAAAGTTATGACCAACCTAGACAGCATATTAAAAAGCAGAGACATTACTTTGCCAACAAAGGTCCATCTCGTCAAGGCTATGGTTTTTCCAGTAGTCATGTATGGATGTGAGAGTTGGACTGTAAAGAAAGCTGAGTGCCGAAGAACTGACGCTTTTGAACTGTGGTGTTGGAGAAGACTCTTGAGAGTCCCTTGGACTGCACGGAGATCCAACCAGTCCATCCTAAAGGAGATCAGTCCTGGGTGTTCATTGGAGGGACTGATGTTGAAGCTGAAACTCCAATACTTTGGCCACCTGATGAGGAGAGCTGACTCATTTGAAAAGACCCTGATGCTGGGAAGGGTTGAGGGCAGGAGGAGAAGGGGACGACAGAGGATGAGATGGCTGGATGGCATCACCGACTCAATGGACATGGGTTTGGGTGGACTCCGGGAGTTGGTGATGGACAGGGAGGCCTGGTATACTGCAGTTCATGGGGTCGCAAAGAGTTGGACACGACTGAACGACTGAACTAAAGTGCAGGATGTGATTCAATGGTAAACTGTGAAATGAAATTTCAAGCTGTGAATTGTAGACTTGGGTAAAATCATGCAAGTATTTAAAAAGTAAAATAAATCTCAGATTTAGGAATATATGTAGGTACTGAGCGGCTTCTCGGGTGGCTCAGTGGGTAAAGAATCCTCCTGCAATGCAGGAGACATGGGTTCAATCCCTGGGTCAGGAAGATCCCTTGGAACAGGAAATGGCAACCCACTCTGGTATTCTTGCCTGGAGAATCCCATAGACAGAGGAGCCTGGCGGGCTACAGTCCACAGTGTTGCAAAGAGCTGAACATGTCTGAGCATGCACACACGTAGGTACTGAGTCAGGATACAAGAAGTGTTTGTCATTGTGAAGAGCTCTCAAGTTCTGAAGCCTTTAGAAGCATAAACAGGATCCTGTCATACTCCTGTTCCACTGCCTTCAAAGTCCTGCAGGACTGGCAGCTACCTAACTCTCCAATCTCAATCTCAAGCCCCACTCCTTTCCCCATTACCCAATACTTTCTGACAACACTGGTCTCCTCTTCAGTACACTGAATAAAATAGCAAACACTTACACAGTGCTTACTACATACCAGGAATTGTTCTGACTGCTTTATCTTTATGCTTGAATTCAATTAATCCTCTTAATAACCTATGAGTCAAGGACTCCAAATGTGCCTCTTTTACAGATGAGTAAACTAATACAGAGATTTCCCTGGTGGCTCAGAGGTAAAGAATCTACCTGCCAAAGAAGGAGACACATGTTCAGTCCTGGGTCAGGAAGATCCCCCAGAGGAGGAAATGGCAACTCACTCTAGTACTCTCGCCTGGGAAATCCCATGGACAGAGGAGCCTGGCGGGCTACAGTCCATGCACGAACAGTCAGATTTAAAGACTAAACAACAGCGACAAACTTAACACACAAGTGGTTAAGTAACTTATCCAAGATCACACAGCTTTTTAAGTGCCTAAGCTGTATTCAAACCCAGGCAATCTAGTGCCAAAATCAATGCTGGTAATTACTACAACATCATGCCCACCCTAAATGCCAAGCAAGCTCTCTCTCAATTCCCAGACCTATTTTGCACTCTGAACCCCAAGACAGGATCACTGATCTTATTCACCAGTTTATCCTTGGCATCCAGTATAAGCACCTCATACAAAGCAAACAGCAAAAATACTTCCTAAATGAAGAGTATTTAAAAAGCCTGGATTAATGGATGAATGATCCTTAAATAAAAGGTTCTAAAACAGATACATCACATGTACTCTACAAATGACAGTTCACTTCAACTTTCACTAAATTCCATTCCTCATTCCAAGTTGAAGTTTTCCAGTCTTCAACTTTGACCATTACAATTTTTTAGCCACTTTTATCTCACAAAGGCTACTTCATGTTTCCTCATGCTTATCTTCTCCTTTGCTTTCATTTTCATGCAAATTTGTTGATAAATGTATAACCTTTATACATGAAGATAAAATGGAATACCCTTTTCCCAGTCATAGCACAGTGCTTGCTTATGTCACAATAACTCCAAAAAATCACTATGAACCTACCTTCAAGACCAAGGTCTTTCAGGACATAATAACCACCTGGCTGCAGAAATTCTCCAAGGATCCGGTCAGGCTCTTTTAAATCTCTCTCAATTACCGTCACCTTTCTTCCATCTCTGGAAAGCACTGTGGCCAAAGCAGAGCCAAGGACGCCAGATCCCACGATGATAACTTCTGGATCATTTTGAGAAGAGGTCAGTGTAGAGGCAGCTGTTCCTATTAAGGTTGTTTCTGAAATACTGGTCCCTTTTTTGCACTGTTTAAAAAAAAAAAGAATTATGTAGCCACATTTGTCTTTAAATCATACTACTACTATACAAGCACAGTGAACACTTGCATCTTAGGTAAAAACTATACCCTAAATATTATCAAACCAAATGAACAGTTATGTTTTTAAATCCAGATCATATATAAAAACCAATAATATCTAAATACTGGTTAAACAAAAATGGATAACAATACCCCAGTAAAATTAAACTTATGTTCCGTCTTCCAAATATATTTAGAAAATGCTGTCACATATTTAGAAATACACAATAGGCCAATTATAAGTTATGTTTACAAGGGACTTCTAAGTCTCACAGGGAAAATTCTATCCTATTTACTCAATTCTTCATATACATACTGAGCATCCACCAGATACAAATCATGTACAGCTTCTGATATAATTTCATGCACCCTTTAGATATTTCCACTATTTGTCTTCATTTTCTCCCTCTCTATTTTCATCTGAAAAATCTATCTTAATCTAAAATCACTTTTTATACAACAAAAAGACTGTCAAATTCTGGCCAGGGATCCATTAATTGAGAATACATACCTTACAATTCCAAGAGAATAACTCATTCTGTCCCTTGGAATTCAACCTGTTCACAGTTTTAGTCCTTGACATATAAGAACATATTTACCTTCCTTTTCCCCCATCCTGATACTCTTAAGGGAACTTGGTCAAACAAGTGACCCTCCAGTTTAAGAATAAGAACAAACATTAAAACTATCACTGGTTGGGCTGACAGTAAAAACCATACCTTTGATTATAAGATGAAAAAGGGCTGTTTTGAGAGATTTATGCCCATTGAGCATAACAGTACCTATTACAGTTGTTTTTTTTAATGAATAATTCAGTATTATAGTAAGCATTTTTTGTTGGTATGTGGAGTCACAAATATGAATACATTCAGACACAGAGTTGCAAGGAACCATCTTCCTGGGGTTCTCTGACTTTAACAATTAAGATAAGGTTAAATGTCATTTTGAAAGGGTTTTAATAAAAGACCTCAAGCAAAAAAGGGAAAGTTCCTCAGTCATGTCCAACTGAGCTATCAGGGAAGCCCTCAAGCAAAAAGTTCTGTTCAGTTCAGTTGCTCAGTCATGTCCAAGTCTTTGTGACCCCATGGATTGTAGCACACCAGGCTTCCCTGTCCATTAGCAACTCTCCGAGCTTACTCAAACTCATGTCCATAGACTCGGTGATGTCATCTAACCATCTCATCCACTGTCGTCCAAAAGGAAGAACACATTTACCTTCCTTTCCCCCGATTCTGATACTGTTAAGGGAACTTGGTCAAACAAGTGGCCCTCCAGTTTAGGAATAAGAACAAACATTTTTGTCAGGCAAAAAGGAAGGAGAGAAAACCTAAAATCCTTTAGAATTTTAAATCTCTGTGATCTAATATTCATCTGGCCTCTGTAATGACCTAGGCCCTATCCACTATTTTTTTTAATCATTTCTCTTAGAAAAATTACATTTTCACAACGGAACCTACTATTTCTCTCAGTATTAATAGCCAGAACAACTGACTATATTTAAAACCCCGTCCGTCATTTTGGTGGCTCAGATGGTAAAGAATCTACTTGCAGTGCAGAAGACCCAGGTTTGATCCCTCGGTCAGGAAGACCCCCTGGAGAAGGAAATGTCAACTCACTCCAGTATTCTTACCTGGAATACTGGACAGGAATTCCCTGGACAGAAGAGCCTGGAGGGCTACAGTCCACGGAGTCACAAAGAGTCAGAAACACCTGAGCCACTTTCACTTGTCATTTTAGCCATTGTTTATTAGCCTTTCCAAACACACATACACAATCCTGGAAGGAGAACTCAGGAGAAAGTTGCCTTTCAGAATCTGGTCAGTAGATGAAGCACTAATGGGAACTTAATATAGTCTACCGACTCCCAGGTATTAAGGAAACAAGCAGAGAGCCTGGGGTATTTGCAAAATGGAACCAATACTGACTGCTGTAATTCAACTTCCAACCACCAAATTTCTCTTCAGTATGATGGCATTCCAGCCTCCTGGACTAATGCTCAGTGGCCCTAAGGGACATCATTTCAGGTAACAGTAGCAAAGACTTCAAACTGAAGATTAAAGATTCCCTTACCCTCCCATTTCTCCAACCCACACCTACCCCATCACTGAATTCAGCACCATTCCAAAGGTTCCTAACAGATGGAGACTAATACGAATAACTACTATTTACCAGACAGTTATGTACCAGGCATTTTGCAAACATTAAATCAATCAATTCGCTAACTACTGGCAAGGTTAGTGCCATTTCCACCTAACAGAAGAGGTAACTGACTCTTCCAGAAAGTAAGTAACTTGCCCGAAGTCTCACAGTCAGCAGTGGTGGAGCAAAACTTCTAAACCAAACCCCCTCTCTTCTTAAACTGTGTTCATCTATATGGCTCCGGAACCCTGAAGGAGTGAATGACTGCATAGGCCACACTCACTTTCGTCAAGTCACCGTCATCCCTTACTTGGCCTACTGCAAGAGTCTCTCAGCACACATCCCCGCTTCCATTCTTGGCCTCCTACAATCCATTCTCCACACAGAAACTAGAATGTTCTTTTTAAAAAGTGAAAGTCAGGGACTTTCCTGGCAGTCCAGCAGTTAAGACTTCGCCTTCCGATGCAGGGGATGTGGGTTTGATCCCTGGTCAGGGAGCTAAATTCCACATGCCTCGTGGCCAAAACCAGAACAAAATATGGAAGCAATATTGTAACAAATTCAATAAAGACTTAAAAAAATAATAAAAAGTAAAAATCAAGTATCATTACTCACATACTTAAATCCTCCAGTGCTCTTGGGGAAAAGTATAAACACCCAAGGCCAATAGGCCCTAAATATTCTGGCCTCAACGATCTTTTCCCCCTCTCATATCTCTCACCATTGTCCTCCTTTACTGTCTCTGCAGGGACCAAACATTAATTATTCACCTAACCTAGGACACTGATTTGCTCAAGGCTCCACTGGTAAGGGGAGAAGAGGGTGTTTTGCCTAAGATTTTAAAACACTGAGCATTTTTACTCTGCCAGCTGTTCTGTGACTTTCCCCAGGCAGCTGTCCCTTCTTATTAGCAACGGGCTTACCTGCAGCAGCTTTCTTCTTCCTTCCCAGGTTCAAACACAATCCTTACCAAAGGATTTAAATAAAACTATTTTTCCATCACAGACAGTGATTCAGTCCTACTGACTTGAACATTTCACCTTTCCTTAATCAAACCCAGTTCGTTTAGCTCCGCACCACCAACACTAAATGAAACAAAGGTTTTCCATCATTTCTAAGAGAGCCAAGGATGTAGTCAAGAACAGTTAAGAGCTTAAACAAAACAAAAATACCAAAACCATCTATGTCAGAATTAGTACCAGAATATCTAACTTGCAGCCTTTCACCCTTTAAATTACCGTATTTACATCTGGGTGATCGCAGTCCTAATTTTAATACATGTGCCCACTTCGAATTCAACCTACCCTCCTAGACCCCAGCTGCTCTTTATTTTCTGATCCAGCGGGGGATTTGGCCCAGAAGAAGCCAATGAAAGGCAAGGCTGACAGAATATAGGAGAAGCCCGCCAACTGGGAGCCGCTCTGCCGGCGCCCGAGGAGGGCCCCGCTCCGGTAGCGATAAGACAGCACAAGCCCCAGCGACAGGAACACCAGCACGCACAGCAACAGCTCCTTGTTGGCCAGAGAGATGAAGTCTCCGCATTTCTTATAAAAATAGGTGAAAGTGGCGATGCCAAGAAAAGTCCACATGGTTTAAAGGCTTCTTCGGTGACTCCGGATCAACGTCAGGAGATCCTTTTTTTTTCCCCCGGTAGGGTTTTGGTGTTTAGAGCTCTCCCCAAAATGTGTTGCCAAAAAGGAGCGTGGGGGACCGGCTAAAGTCCAGGAAACACCGTCACGGGATTACAATTCAAATCAGAGGAATTTACAAAATCGTATAAAGTTGGTATAAAAGTACGTGAAGACGGGAACGTTCTCCAGGATTTAAAGAAGAGTATTTAAAAATCTCCAACAGCTCCCGATCAGACTCTCCCCTTTCAAGCAATCCATCTATGGGGGGTGGGGGGTGCTGGGAGAGCTGGGGATCCTGGGGGGTTAATTCCGGATAATGTATTAAATTTTGTTGTTGGTTTGTCGTGCAGTGAAATTGCTCTTCTCTCTTACTAGCAGCAGGTGTCCTTTTGGGAGAGCAACAGGGAGACAAACATCAAAGAAATATCTTGCGCTGAGGAACTGCGGCTTCACCGGGTCGGAACGCTAGAGGGCTCAGACAGCGCGGAGAGAGCTCCTTCTCTTGCCCGGGACCTCCACGCTCAGAGGGAAACGTCGGACGGGGCAGCCTTCTCCCACCAAAGATGGCCTCGGACTCGAGACTGCGGCTCCAGGACTGGGAAGCGTAGCGCCTACCTCCAGACCTCCTCCTCCCCGCGGCTCCCGAGGCACCGGTCCCCGAACCTTCAACCAGCTGAACGGCACTTTCCAGGGCGCTCCCCCGTCAGAGAGCAGCTGCGGCGCCGGCTCCCGACCGACTCATCATCAGCATCCCTCGCGGGCGGCGGCAGCCCTCCCAGCGCAGCGCTTCCGCAGTAACCAGAGTAACCGCCTGGCGCCCTGTTAGTCGCCCGGCCGCGTGAGCCTCGCCGGCGTTTGGGCTCGACCCCGGCGAGGGACCAGACGGCGGGGCTCCGCCCACCGTCACCGCCCCCTGACGCCGCCAGCCAATGAGGGCGAGCGCCGCGCTGTAGGCCGAGATGGCGCTATGCCGTGTTTGGCCAATCGCAGGCGGCGCGGCTCGCGCGGTGACGCCCAGAGAGGCGCTAGGACGAGGTTGCGTGGTGTCGGGTGGGGGCGTGGGGATGGGGGCCGGCTGCCGGATGGGCGGATGGGAAGGCACTGGCTGGCTCTGGAGGGAGTGGAACTGGTGGGCGTCATGCCCTGAGTGTTACGGGCCCAGCCGCTGGGATCCTACCCAGAAAGAGGTGGAGCTGGTTCCGAGGAAACCCCGCGGTGCTTTCGCCGCCTCGGCAAGTCTCCATTCATCTGGCCGCTCTGTGGACGGGTCGCTATGTGCCGGGCCCAGGTGTGAGAGAGAGGAATCAGACACAGCCTTTCTGGCCTGTGCCTACCGTGTGATAGGCGGCGGTAAAAAAGCTACAGGTGCGTGGAGAACGTGACGTTCACGGCTGAATCTACAAGAAGGTGTGGGTAGGCGTCTGGCAGAGGAAGAAAGGGGATATGCCCGGTGTTCCCTTCCTTTACCCCAGATTGTCAGGCAGCTGTGCACTTTGCACTGTACCGAGGCTGAAGATACACGTATGCGCGCTGCCCTTTGTTTTTTTTCTTCTCAAAATCAGAAACGGTGAAGGGTGCGTGGCAAAGTAAAATAAACAGACATGTGTCATAAGTGCCCTGAAAAAGTGGGTGGGTGGGGGGGAAACCATGGAAACGGGAGGCAGTCCTTCACTCTGCCTGGAGTGAATCAAGCAAGGCCTTCCATGAATTTTGTCCAGAACAGGCATTCTAGAGGGAACAGTAGAACTCAGCAAGATTCACAGGGAAAAAAAAAAACCCTGAAACTTACTAGAATTTATTGAGAGCTAAGACCAGTGCCTTTGTTCACCTTACTGTAACCCTGGACTGCCTATTTTAAACTCAAGTGAAGTCGCTCAGTCGTGTCCGACTCTTTGCGACCCCATGGACTGTAGCCTACCAGGCTCCTCCGTCCCTGGGATTCTCCAGACAGGAATACTGGAGTGGGTTGCCATTTCCTCCTCCAGGAGATCTTCCCAACCCAGGGATCGAACCTGGGTCTCCCGTATTGCAGGCAGACACTTTACCATCTGAGCCACCAGGGAACCCTAAGAAATGTACAAATCCATTTATCGTCCATAAAGCTGTATTGAATGAATGGTGAATGACAGTGGTGTAGTAGGAAAGACTAGGTGATTAGAAGACCTAGACTCTGGCTGCCACTAGCCAGGCTCAGGACCCTAAACAAGTCAGTCAAATCTCTGAAGGGATAGGGCAATGTCTTCATGAAATGTAAAGTTCCTGGCAGTTTGCTGAGTTTATATAAGTACAGTATTTGTCACCATTTTTCAACCCAAATATGTTTTATCTTATGAGATAAGTATGTGTCAAAACACTTTCACAGGCATCATTTGACGCTCAAAAGTACCTGGATTGTAAAAATAACAATATGAAACTTAAAGAGGTTAAGTGGCTTGGCCAAATCACAGTTCATAAGTGATGAAACGAAAAGCTAAACTCCTGGTCTCCAAATCTTGTTTCCCCAATACTCTGAATGCTCAGAATAAATATACAAGGTAAATATACTTTACCTTTCTTCCACTATAAACCAAGACTTTCCTTGACATTCCTCCCTGCTATCAACAAATTCAGCTGTTTGAAAGACACATCGAATTAGAAAGAACTTGAGAAAATCAGTTTAATATGTGGGAAATTGCTTTCCTAAAGATAATTCTTCACTTAACTGCTTATTGGTGACTATGAGTTCCTATATTGCTAAAATGGCAGAAGGTTTGGTCAGCTGACTCTTGTAGAAGCAAATAGTTATCATCAGAATGATTGCTACTTGATAAGAAATTATCATGAGGATTTTTTTCCTTATTAAGTAGGTAAAAATTTTTTTAAGTAGGTAATTTTTTATGAATCTTTTGAAAGTCACCTTATCCATATGTGTACAGTCCAAAATCCGCTTCCAACCTGAAAGCAAAAAGAGCATTTGTGATCCTCGCATAGGGTACATTCTGAATACCTGTGCTTTCCAAACTTAAATGTTACATAACCATCACTTAGGCATGTTTGAATCTTGGCCTGACTGCTGCTGCTTGTTTAGTCGCCAAGTCGTGTCCAACTCTTTTGCAACCCCATGCACTGCAGCCCACCAGGCCCTTCTGTCCTTGGGATTTCCCAGGCAAGATACTGGAATGGGTTGCCATTTCCTTCTCTAGGAGATCTCCCTGACACATCTCCTACATTCACCCACAGGTTCTGAGCTGCCAGGGAAGTCCTTGGCCTGGCTGCACTTATTCAGAAACAAAAATTTGTCACTCAAGCCTGAGGCGAAGGCAATGAAATATGACAAAATCACCCCCTAACTAGCAGAAAGTAATACTACTTCCATAATCACAACAAGAGACACTTTTAGTCTGGGCAGCATTCTACAATTTTTTTCATATAGTACCTAATTTTGTCCTCACAACCACACTATCAGGCAGTTGCTATTTTTAACCTTATTTTACAAACAAGCAAACTGACGTACAAAGAAGTGTCGCACAGCTAATAGGAAGCAGAGCCTGAAACCAAGCCCAGGAAGTCTGGCTCAAGAACCTAGGGATGTTTGGCCAGAATGCATTTTTTTCTCCTTTATCTTAAGGTAAAGATCTAGTTAACCTTTAAAACAAACAAAAAGCACACTTGGCCTTTTCATTTCATTGCTTAATCACCTCTGGAATCTCCTTTGGCACCATCTGGCCTGAGGCTTATTACACTTTTGCCTTTTCAAATGCTATTCTTATTGCAGGAAAAAGCCTTTTCCTCCTCTCTTCAATTATCCATTGTTTAATACCCAAATTAATTAATATCTCTTTCTCTTCAAGTTTTCATAATTACCTCTTTGTCACAACAGTCACTAATTTGTATTGCAATTATTGATTTACACCTTTTCAAGAGATTTAGCTCTTAAGGAAAGGACCATGTCTTATTCACAGTTGTATTCTCTGCACATGCTATATAATACACATTTTTCAATGTATTGAATACAACCTTTCCTTACTTCATCTTTTTTTTTTGTACCGAACTGAACAAATCCCTTTTCACTAATGTTTGGGTTTGTAACACATAAGATCAAAACTTTCTTGCTCACCATGCATCTTATCCAAAAAGACTTCAGCCACTCACTTAACTGTTCTACATTCCCTCATCACTTAGGTAATCTTTTGCAAATTCTAGTTGCAAATGATGGAGCCAATTATATTTGTTAGGTAAAAGATGACCAGGTACACCAAAAAAATCTCTGACAGGCTTCAATAGCGAAGCGCTCCCGGGCGGGGTTCCCGGACCCAAACAGGGCAGGTCGAGGAAATCCGCGCGCCTGGACCACGTTGAAAGTTTGTTTATATATGCACGTTGCGAGGGATGGCTGGGCTAGCGGATGGGGGTTTGGATAGGCTGCTGGTTCGTGGCGTCGCGAGCTGATAGGTTTCTCTATGAGGCTGGGGCGGGGCGGCTTTAGCTGGCGGAGTGTGCTGTCATTGGTCCCCGGGATCCAGGAGGATCCTCTGTTAGGGACTTTCTTGCCAGCGGGAGGGAGATGAGGGGCGGCCCATCATGGCCCCCCGGGGTCCGACCTTACATTCTGACCCTTTTGATAGGATAAGGGGCGCCGTTATCGTTTCTGGCTACTTCCTGCTGAACTGGGGCGTCGTTGGGGCTGGGGGTCGTGGCCGGATCCTGGTGACCTTTAGGGGGCCTCAGGATCTCTGGACGGGAGTTTGGAGTATTCGGCCACCATCAGCATCTGTTCAGTAGTCGTCTGGGTCAGGTCCCTGACCTTCTGGAGAATGATCTGAAAAACACAGGGTCCTATCGACAGGATGAGGAACAAGGTGGTGAGGGGTCCGAGAAGTGGGAGAAGCCATTTTGCCCAAGATGACCTCCACCATCCCAAAAAGTCGGACCCGCCTGACTCGACCTGTCTAAGTCTGATGCTTTCTCTCAACTCTTGGACCTTGTTCTGAACTATCCCCGAGGCATTAATGAAAAAACAACAGTCTTCCCCTAAGAACTGACAGGTTCCCCCTTTCTCGGCTGTTAGCAGGTCTAGGGCCCTTCGATTTTGGAGAGCTACTCCTGCCAGAGAAGTTATCTGGGTCTGTAATGCCATCAAGGAGTCTGCCACCTTGTCCAGGTCTCGATTGAGGTCTGCGGAGAGCTTATAGTAAAAGTATGTGGCTGATCCCAATCCTCCTGCCCCCAGTCTTAAGGCTGTGAATAAACCTCCAAGGAGCAGGGGAGCTGCAGCCAATGCCTTTCGTCGGCAGTGGGTTGGTCGGATCTGGTCTTCTATCGCCTGTGGTGTCAGAATGGTCAGATAGGGCGTAAGGAAAACTGGGGTGCAAGGCTGAGTCTAGTTGGGTGGAAAACATTGTAATAAAGTGGTCTGATTACAGAGAAAGAATATCCCAGGTTTTCCGCATATTGGAGGGTTTGGGGATGGGGGCCTCATCTCGAGCCATCACAGGCCACTGTGGGTAATGAGGTGTCGTTGGCCAGAACGCAAGAGGCATTGGCTGGTAGATACAGTACCTCGGTGGTCAAGGGCCCCATTGGCCAGGTTACTTTTGTGGCATTTCAAGTGAGATTTTGGGCCTCTACCCATTTGCTGGGAATTGGTTGGGCAAGGAACGGTCAGGGTCTCAAGGGAAGACAGAGCCAACATGAGAGGTTTGGTGAGGTTCCAGTCACGGTCTGATAGGTGTCACTGATGCTGGTGAAAATTTGGGATGAAAAATCTAGGGGTTTGAGCGCCTGATGAACTTGGTCTAGGAGTTTGTTGGGCTCATGGTGTGGATCAGAGGCTTCAGTTGCTAGCTTTATGAGGTTTTGTTGGACCTTATGTTGGATTTGTTTTCGCCTCCGATCTTGGGCCCCTTTCCCGTCTGTCATTCCATAGTGAGTTTGCATGGTAAAGCCTCTAGCTTTATGGCAGTTAGAGGCTGAACTTGATTTGGCTGTCCCTAGGCTCTTAGCCGTCCAATACCATTTACCTCCATGAGAGCATGACTGGGCAGGTGGAGCATAACAGTCTTGGTGGACATAAGTGTAGGCTGTGAACCCAGTTCCCCAGCGGCTTCATTCTGTGCAGCCCTGGGGGCAGGGTGTGGGTTGTCCAGCTCGTATTATCATGGCCAGGAGGAATAGTGGCAAGAACATGTTTAGCTATAATACTAGAAGGAGAGTGATAAAAGAGAAGAAGTCAATTTGAAATTCCGTAAAAAGGAGGAAGGTCCCGTGTAAGTGTGGATCAAAAATTGACTGAAAGAAAGAGTCACAGTTGGTGATCAGGGTAGCCAGCCAAAGGTCCTGTAGTAGGACCAAGATAAAGTCCTCAAGGCAGGCTAGGGTGAGAGACACATGGCCAAGTCAGGGTGCCCCAAGGGAATAGCACCCCAGGAGTAGGGAACAGATGATAAGATAAGTAAGGGCCAGTGAAAGTCGGAGTGTGGGAGGCCAGTCCTGGGGTGGGTGTGTGACAGCCAGTCCAATGGTGAAGAGTATAGCCAAAGTTGTGATTGGCAACAGCCACAGCGGATGAGGCCAGTCAAGCATTGGACAGGGCGTGTCACTCACTGGCAGGAGGCAGGGGTGTCTTAGTAATGGTGAATTGCTGGAGCCGAGAGTTGCTAAGGTCTGACAGGAATTTGGAAGCTAGGAGGTCAGCCAGGTGGTGTGTTGAGAATATAGTTAGGGGTCGATCTAGAATTAGCTTTTTTGCATCTGCGTATAGAGAAGCTGCTGCTGCCAGGGCACATAGGCAGGGGAACCATCCCCGGGTGGTGGGGTCTAACTATTTGGAGATAAATGCCACTGGCAGCGTTTCAAGGCCCACAGGCTGTATGAGGGCTCCAAAGGCTATGCCCCCTTTTCATCAGTATACAGGTGATAGGGGAGATTGGGATTGGGCAGGAAGAGTGGGGAAGAGGACAGCAAAGCTGAGTGGAGGTTGTAGAAAGCCTGTTTGACCTCTGTTTCTGAAGAGAGTGGTCCAGTAGGGGTGTCTTTTGCGGCTGTGTAGAGGGGTTTAGCCAGTGAAGCATAGTTGGGGACCCAGTGCTGGAAGAATCCTGTTAACCCCCAAAAGGATAAGATTTGTCCCCCAGTGGAAGAGGGGCAGAGGTCTCGGAGAAGACTGAGTTTGTCAGTAGTTAGAGCTTTAGTTGTTGGGGTAATCTTTAGACCCAGGTAAGTTACAGAGGTCTGGGTGAGTTGGGCCTTTTGTTGAGATGCCCAGTATACTTTAGAGCTAAGGAAGTTAAGAAGAATAGTGGTATGCGTCTGAGAGCGAGCTTGTGAGGGGCTGCTGAGCAGAAGGCCATCCACATACTGTAAGAGGACACTAGGGGCCAGCAGGCCTGTAGCCAGATCCCGGGCCAGAGCCTGGCCAAAAAAAAATGGGGGCTGTCTCTAAACACTTGGGGGAGGACTGTCTATGTTATCTGGGAGGACTGTAAGGTTTCTGGGTTGGTCCATGTGAAAGCAAAGAAGAATTGGCAGTCTGGGTGTAAGGGAATAGTGAAAAAGGCATCTTTGAGGTCTATGACAGTAAAGTGAGTCGTACTGCTAGAGATGTTAGAAAGTAAGGTATAGGGATTGGGAACAATCGGATGGGCAGGGATCATGGCCTCGTTTACCAGTTGAAGGTCCTGGACCAGTCGGTAGCCAGCAGCAGGTTTCCGTATCGGGAGAATGGGGGTATTGCAGGGCGAGGCCGTGGGGACCAGGAGGCCGTGGCCTAAGAGGCGGTCTATGATTGGCTTAAGACCATGTAGGTGGATGTGAGAGATGGGGAATTGAGGGCAGCTTGGGAAGTGGGAAGGATCACGTAGTTTAATCAGGATGGGGGTGTGATAGGTTGCTACCAGAGGGATTTCAGTGTCCCAAATGGTAGGGTCGACAATTGGAGCCTCAGGGGAGCAGAGGAGGAGTAGGGGCAAGGTGAGAGATTGGGAAAGTGGAAGAGATAAGTGAATGGTGGCCCTAAGTTTAGCTAAAATGTTTTGCCCTAGCAGGGGAGTGGGGCATGAAGGGATTATCAGAAAAGAGTGAGTGAACAAGAAGTGGTCAAGCTGACAGGGCTGTGGCCCAGTCTGCAACGGTCGTGAAGATGTGCCATCTATACCCACCACTGAGACCTGGGAAGGATGTAAGGTGCCCCCGAAGGAGGGAAGAACCGAATAAGTAGCCCCCGTATCTATCAAAAAATTGATACTTACCTGCCACTTGAAGCATTACCCTGGGCTCGGCTTGGGTAATGGGGGGTCTCCGAGTCTGGGCGCTGTCAATCTTGATCAAAGGAGAGAAGTTCCAAGGTGGGGTGTGGGGAGGAAATGTCCTTTTGGGGGCCCAGACCTTGGCCCGGTAAGGTCGGGGTCTGAGTCGCCTGGGGACAATCACTCGCCCAATGTCCCGGTTGTTTGCAACGAGGGCACAGCTTTGTCGGGGGCCGGGGGTTTGGGCATTGGCGGGCCCAGTGGCCCTCATGACCGCATTTGAAGCAGGCTCCCGGTGGTGGCTTCTGGGGACCCACCTTTTGTCCCATGGCCGGCCGCAGGGCTGCTGCTACCAGTGCCTGGGTGTGTCTCTCAAGGAGGTTAGCCTGGAGTTTGGCTTTTTGTTTAAGCCTTGCCTTGCGGCTGGCTTCGGTGGCTTCTTCTCGGGCATTGTAAACCTTAAAGGCCATTTTTACCAGGTCTCGGAGGGGAGTCTGGGGCCCATCCTCATCCTTGGAAAGTTTTTTTCTGATGTCTGAAGCTGATTGGGATATAAAACGGTTGGCTAGGGTAGTAACCCCCGCCGGAGAATCTGGGGCAATCCGGGTATAGCTGGTGAGAGCCTCTGTCAGCCTGTTAAGAAAGGCTGCTGGGTTTTCATCGGGGCCCTGGGTCACTTTATCTAATTTAAGACGGTTTACTACCTTAAGGGAGGTGGTCTCCATTCCCTCTAATAGGCATTTTATCATGTATTGAATATTGGCCTTCCCTCTTTGTCCCTCTTGATAGTCCCAGTCTGGGTCTACGTCTGGAATAGCAGCCACTCCAGGTGGCCGAGCAGGGTCAACTGGGTTGGCTAGATGCCTCCAGTCTGCTATCTCCATTGCTGTGGCCCAAATGGCCTTTCTTTTTTGGAGGGTAGTAGTAGACCCCAGGATGACAAATATGTCTTGCCAGGTGAGGGCGTAAGATTGAGATAGCTGGGTGAAGTTTCTGATGTAGTTAGAGGGGTTGGCCGAGTAGGAGCCTAGCCGTTGTTAAATATGGGCAAGATGTTGGAGTAAAAAAGGACATGTGGACATGGGTGAGACCCTCTGGGCCAGCCACCTGGTGGAGAGGAAGCAGGGGAGCTGGCGGCAGATTGGCAGCAGTCTGTGACCTTGTGTGTGAGCTGACTGGTGAATCAAAAAAGGGGGGGCATGGAGGAAGGGGTGGATATTGAGGTGGAACCATGGGAGCGGCAAGAGGCACAGTCACAAGAGAGTTGGGCTGTGAGGACAGTGAAGGGGGAGACGATGGGGGGGAAGGGGTTGATGGAGAGACGGAGCCAAGGACGGAGCCAAGGATGGAGTCAAGGGGGGCGGCGGGAGGCATAGTTACAGGAGAGCTGGATATGGATGGGGTGGGTGAGGGCGATAGAGGGGAGGTTGGTGTGGGGGAGGTCGGTGAAGCCGGGCATGAAGGGAGGGGTGGATATAGAGGCGGCTTTGTTACAGGAGGGCTGGGCTGTGAGGGCAGTGGAGGAGGGGAAGACATGGGAGAAGTTGGCAAGGGCGATAGTTAGAAGAATTTCAGAAGGGGAACAGTGGGTATACAGGGTGGGACGGGAGCGCAACAGCCAGAAAGCCCGTACGTAGGGTACCTCAGACCATTTTCCCGTCTTCTGGCAGTAATTATCTAAGTCACGGAGGATGTTTAAATTGAAAGTTCCGGTTGGCGGCTATTGTGAGCCGTTATCTAAAGAATATTGGGGCCGTGCCTCAGAACAAGGAAGGTTAAGCATTTGGAACGAATTTCTCCAGAGATATGTAGAGTTCTGAGGTTGGCAAGTAAACATTTTAGTGGTGTAGACCAGGGCCAGTCGGGCTTGGAGGGAGCTGCCCCCATGGCAACTATGAAATGAAGGTCCTGGACCAGTCGTTAACGGGGCTGGGAGTAGTCCAGTCAGGCGTCCCCGAACGGGCTGTCAACCCAGCGAGGAGAAGGCCACTCAGCCAAGATGGACGTCTCCAAATTGACAGGTGGCGAGGAAGCAAGCCTGGCTTGCGGAGGAGGGGTCCGGACGCGGCCGCGATTTAGTGGAACCTGGACACCCTAGGCATAATCGCCATGGAAGCAAAAACCCCCAGAGCCCGACCGATGAAACTTACCCCGTATCCTGCCAGACGGTTGAATGGTCCCGGAGGAGTTACGGGGTGACCTGGTCCAGTGCGGGCCAGACCCGAGGGGGCCACAAATCCCGGTCTCAGTGGGATGGGCCCTCGCCTCAAGCCCCACGTTGGGCGCCAAATGTTAGGTAAAAGACGACCAGGTACACCAAAAAAATCTCTGACAGGCTTTAATAGCGAAGCGCTCCCGGGCGGGGTTCCCGGACCCAAACGGGGCAGGTCGAGGAAATCCACGCACCCGGACCGCGTTGGAAGTTTGTTTATATATGCACGTTGCGAGGGATGGCTGGACTAGCGGATGGGGGTTTGGATAGGCTGCTGGTTCGTGGCGTCGCGAGCTGATAGGTTTCTCTATGAGGCTGGGGCGGGGCGGCTTTAGCTGGCGGAGTGTGCTGTCATTGGTCCCCGGGATCCAGGAGGATCCTCTGTTAGGGACTTTCTCGCCAGCGGGAGGGAGATGAGGGGCGGCCCATCATGGCCCCTGGGGTCCGACCTTACAATATTAACTTGGAATTTTGTCTTCATCTTCTTTCTCTCCTTGAATACAGCTCATACAGCCATAATTAGAGTACAGGTCAAGCCAATTCAATGTAGTAAATATGTATCAAGTAGCTAACTTGTGTCAGGCACTATGCTTGGTGTGAGTAAAGTGGTGAGCACAGCATAGGATTTAATGGCGATGACAGCAGCAAACATAATAAAAGATGTCAGGCATGTGTGCATGCTCAGTCATGTCTGACTCTTTTGCAACCCCATGGACTGTAGCCCACCAGGCTCCTCTATCCATGGGATTATTGCGGCAGGAATATTGGAATGGATTGCCATTTCCTTCTCCAGGAGATCTTCCTGACTCAGGGACTGAACTTGCCTCTTTGGCATCTCGGCTTAAAGATGTCGTATGTATCCCCAAAAAAGGGAAGTACATGTTGCTCTGGAGGGTAAGATATAAACTAACCTAGGGGTCAAGGAAGGTTTGACAGAAGTTACTTTTAAGCTGAAGTTTGAAAGTTAGTAAGAATGGGATTTCCCTGTTGATCCAGTGGTTAAGAATCCACCATGCAGTGCAGGGGACGTGGGTTTGATTTCTGGTTCAGAGACTAAGATCCCATATGCTGTGAAGCAACTAAGCCCAGGTGACACAAGGAAAGATCGCCCATGATGCTATGAAGATCCCTCATGCCACAACTTATACTTGACACAGCCAAATAAACATAAGAAAGAAAGAATGATTGACCTCTAACTGTAAGTGGCAATAACCACACCTTACATTTCTTTTCTCCTTTTCTCACTCTTTTATTTTCCTTGTCTTAGTAAAATACTAATGCATGCAGCAGACAATACAAGTGTTTCACTGATTGGTTGACGGCAGTAGGATGGTAGAATGAGGAGTCTATTCTGAACAGTCTGACTGGATATCTTCATAAGCCTCCATTCTGCTTTTTCCTCAATATCAATTTTAGAAACAAAGGGATCCTCATCAATGTGCCGAAACTGAATTGACCTTAGCATACTGGATCTGGAATGCACCTCATTTTCTGAATCAGGGGAAAATAGTGAACTAACTGAGCTAGCCCTTTCCTCAACCATTCTTCCTCTTAGGACTTCCAGGCTTTGGACGCTTCCTTATGGATGGAGAAGCCTGTAGGCTAGAGTCTATGGTAGGCTACAGTCTATGGGGTTGCAAAGAGTCGGACACGACAGAGCGACTTCACTTTCACTTTCACTTTATTAGAACAGCTTCTAGTAACAAGTACTGGAATTGTGCCTAGGGGTGCACAAGGGAAAATTCAGATAGTTCTTTTTTATTATTGAATTATAATTCACATATAATATTAGCTTCAGGTGTACAGCTTACATGGAGAAGGCAATGGCACCCCACTCCAGTACTCTTGCCTGGAATATCCCATAGACGGAGGAGCCTGGTAGGCTGCAGTCCATGGGGTCACTAAGAGTCGGACACGACTGAGTGACTTCACTTTCACTTTTCACTTTCATGCATTGGAGAAGGAAATGGCAAGCCACTCCAGTGTTCTTGCCTGGAGAATCCCAGGGATGGGGGAGCCTGGTGGGCTGCCATCTATGGGGTCCCACAGAGTCGAACACAACTGAAGTGACTTAGCAGCAGCAGTACAACCTACAACGGAACAATCACCATAAGTCTAGTTAACATCAGTCACTATACAAAGTTACTACAATGCTATTGACTATATTCCCTACACTGCACATTCTTACTTCATGGTGGTGGTTTAGTCACTAAGTCATGTCCAACTCTTGTGGCTTCATGGACTGTATAGCCTGCCAGGCTCCTCTGTCCATGGGATTCTCCAGGCAAGAATACTGGAGTGGGTTGCCATCTCCTTCTCCAGGGAATCTTCCCAATCCAGGAGATGAACCCTGGTCCCCTGCATTGCAGGCAGATTCTTTACTGACTGAGCTACAAGGGAAGCCCATAGCTCTTTGTATATTTTACAATTAGCAAGTATTAATTTAATGATCAGAAGGTAAGCTATTTTTTAACAGGAAATTTTTTATCAGTGTTTGCCAGTCTCATCAGCTAATATTTTCTTTAACCATATATTTGTATGACTTAGCATAGGTCAAAAATAACCATGATCACTTTGCACCCAAGGCTTCCACTTAATCCTTCACTGTGTCAAATCCTAGAATATTTACTGATTTTCCCGCAACCCCGTGGACTGTAGCCCACTAGGCTCCTCCGTCCATGGGATTCTCCAGGCAGGAATACTGGAGTGGGTTGCCATTTCCTTCTCCAGGGGAATCTTCCTGACCCAGGGGTCGAACCCAGGTCTCCCACATTGCAGGCAGACGCTTTAACCTCTGAGCCACCAGGGAAGCCCCCTGATTTTACCAGTCAAGCAATATTAGATCAGCAACTTAGCTGTCTTGGAACCCATAAGCTACCTCTGTTTGTAAGTGACTACATGTCCACAGTATCATGATTACCAAGATTCTGTTTCCATCTGTTATCTTTATCTTTATCAGATATTTCAACCACCTTTAGCCTTGACTTGATTTCTACTTCACTAGGAAGGGAAGGAGGAAAAAGGAAGAGGAATAAAATAAAGGGCAGGAAAAAGCCTAAGTTTGAGTTAGAATACGGATGGACAAGGCAGGAGAGATTAGGGATAGAGAGAGGTAAAAGAGAACAAAGATGAAGTGAAAGAGATAGAAGAGTGAAAGGAAGGATAATTTTTAAACAGAAAAGGCAGCAGTAGTTGCACAAGTATCTGCTGAACTATAAGAATGATGGAGAAGGATAAGAGGCTTATGTAAAGTGAAATTCACTCAGTCGTGTCAAACTCTTTGAGACCCCATGGACTGTATAGTCCATGGAATTCTCCAGGCCAGAACACTGGAGTGGGTAGCCCTTTCCTTCTCCAGGGAATATTCCCAAACCAGGGATTGAACCCAGGTCTCCCACATCGCAGACAGATTCTTTACCACCTGAGCCACAAGGGAAGCCCAAGAATACTGGAGTGGGTAGCCTGTCCCTTTTCCAGGGGATCTTCTCAACTCAGGAATCAAACTGGGGTCTCCTGCATTGCAGGCGGATTCTTTACCAACTGAACTATCAGGGAAGAAGCTTATGGAAGCTTCCTGATGGGAGAGACTGACTGAGGGGGAAACTGGGTCTTGTTCTGATAGGTGGGGCCATGCTCAGTTCAGTTCAGTCACTCAGTCATGTCTGAGTCTTTGCGACCCCATGAATCGCAGCACGCCAGGCCTCCCTGTCCATCACCAACTCCCGGAGTTCACTCACACTCATGTCCATCGAGTCAGTGATGCCATCCAGCCATCTCATCCTCTGTCGTCCCCTTCTCCTCCTGCCCCCAATCCCTCCCAGCATCAGAGTCTTTTCCAATGAGTCAACTCTTCACATGAGGTGGCCAAAGTACTGGAGTTTCAGCTTTAGGATCATTCCTTCCAAAGAAATCCCAGGGCTGATCTCCTTTAGAATGGACTGATTGGACCTCCTTGCAGTCCAAGGGACTCTCAAGAGTCTTCTCCAACACCACAGTTCAAAAGCATCAATTCTTTGGCGCTCAGCCTTCTTCACAGTCTAACTCTCACGTCCATACATGACCACAGGAAAAACCATTGCCTTGACTAGATGGACCTTAGTCGGCAAGGTAATGTCTCTGCTTTTCAATATACTTTCTAGGTTGGTCATAACTCTTCTTCCAAGGAGTAAGCGTTTTTTAATTTTATGGCTGCAATTACCATCTGCAGTGATTTTGGAGCCCCCAAAAATAAAGTCTGACACTGTTTCCACTGTTTCCCCATCTATTTCCCATGAAGTGATGGGACTGGATGCCATGATCTTCGTTTTCTGAATGTTGAGCTTCAAGCCAACTTTTTCACTCTCCTCTTTCACTTTCATCAAGAGGCTTTTTAGTTCCTCTTCACTTTCTGCCATAAGGGTGGTATCATCTGCATATCTGAGGTGATTGATATTTCTCCAGGCAATCTTGATTCCAGCTTGTGTTTCTTCCAACCCAGCGTTTCTCATGATGTACTCTGCACAGAAGTTAAATAAGCAGGGTGACAATATACAGCCTTGACATACTCCTTTTCCTATTTGGAACCAGTCTGTTGTTCCATGTCCAGTTCTAACTGTTGCTTCCTGACCTGCATATAGGTTTCTCAAGAGGCAGGTCGGGTGGTCTGGTATTCTCATCTCTTTCAGAAATTTCCACAGTTTATGTGATCCACACAGTCAAAGGCTTTGGCATAGTCAATAAAACAGAAATAGATGTTTTTCTAGAACTCTCTTGCTTTTTCCATAATCCAGCATATGTTGGCAATTTGATCTCTGGTTCCTCTGCCTTTTCTAAAACCAGCTTGAACATCTGGAAGTTCATGGTTCACATATTGCTGAAGCCTGGCTTGGAGAATTTTGAGCATTACTTTACTAGCATGTGAGATGAGTGCAATTGTGAGGTAGCTTGAGCATTCTTTGGCATTACCTTTCTTTGGAATTGGAATGAAAACTGACCTTTTCTAGTCCTGTGGCCACTGCTGAGTTTTCCAAATTTGCTGGCATATTGAGTGCAGCACTTTCACAGCATCATCTTTCAAGATTTGAAGCAGCTCTACTGGAATTCCATCACCTCCACTAGCTTTGTTTGTAATGATGCTTTCTAAGGCCCACTTGACTTCACATTCCAGGATGTCTGACTCTAGATTAGTGATCACACCATCATGATTATCTGGGTCATGAAGATCTTTTTTGTACAGTTCTTCTGTGTATTCTTGCCACCTCTTCTTAATATCTTCTGCTTCTGTTAGGTCCATACCATTTCTGTCCCTTATCGAGCCCATCTTTGCATGACAGAATGTGGTCCACTGGAGAAGGTAATGGCAAACCACTTCAGTATTCTTGCCTTGAGAACCCCATGAACAGTATGAAAAGGCAAAATGATAGGATACTGAAAGAGGAACTCCCAAGGTCAGTAGGTGCCCAACACGCTACTGGAGATCAGTGGAGAAATAACTCCAGAAAGAATGAAGGGATGGAGCCAAAGCAAAAACAATACCCAGCTGTGGATGTGACTGGTGATAGAAGCAAGGTCCAATGCTGTAAAGAGCAATATTGCATAGGAAACTGAAATGTCAGGTCCATGAATCAAGGCAAATTGGAAGTGGTCAAACAAGAGATGGCAAGGGTGAACGTTGACATTCTAGGAATCAGCGAACTAAAATGGACTGGAATGGGTGAATTTAACTCAGATGACCATTATATCTACTACTGTGGGCAGGAATCCCTTAGAAGAAATGGAGTAGCCATCATGGTCAACAAAAGAGTTCAAAATGCAGTACTTGGATGCAATCTCAAAAACGACAGAATGATCTCTGTTCATCTCCAAGGCAAACCATTCAATATCACAGTTATCCAAGTCTATGCCCCAACCAGTAACGCTGAAGAAGCTGAAGTTGAATGGTTTTATGAAGACCTACAAGACCTTTTAGAACTAACACCAAAAAAAGATGTCCTTTTCATTATAGGGGACTGGAATGCAAAAGTAAGAAGTCAAGAAACACCTGGAGTAACAGGCAAATTTGGCCTTGGAATATGGAATGAAGCAGGTCAAAGACTAATAGAGTTTTGCCAAGAAAATGCACTGGTCATAGCAAACACCCTCTTCCAACAACACAAGAGAAGACTCTATACATGGACATCACCAGATGGTCAACACCGAAATCAGATTGATTATATTCTTTGCAGCCAAAGATGGAGAAGCTGTATACAGTCAACAAAAACAAGACCAGGAGCTGACTGTGGTTCAGATCATGAACTCCTTATTACCAAATTCAGACTCAAATTGAAGTAGGGAAAACCGCTAGACCATTCAGGTATGACCTCGATCAAATCCCTTATGATTATACAGTGGAAGTGAGAAATAGATTTAAGGGCCTAGATCTGATAGATAGAGTGCCTGATGAACTATGGAATGAGGTTCATGACATTCTACAGGAGACAGGGATCAAGACCATCCCCATGGAAAAGAAATGCAAAAAAGAAAAATGGCTGTCTGGGCAGGCCTTACAAATAGCTGTGAATAGAAGAGAAGCAAAAAACAAAGGAGAAAAGGAAAGATAAAAGCATCTGAATGCAGAGTTCCAGAGAATAGTAAGAAGAGATAAGAAAGCCTTCTTCAGTGATCGGTGCAAAGAAATAGAGGAAAAGAACAGAATGGGAAAGACTAGAAATCTCTTCAACAAAATTAGAGATACCAAGGGAACATTTCATGCAAAGATGGGGCCACGCTCAGTAAATGTTTAATCCAACTTTCTGTTGATGGGCGGGGATGTGTTCCCTCCCTGTTTTTTGACCTGAAGCCAAACTATGGTGGAGGTAATGAAGATAACGGTGACCTCCTTCAAAAGGTCCCATGCACGCACTGCTGCACTCAATGCCCCCCATCTGATCACAAGGACCACAGCCATGTCTAACTCAATGAAACTATGAGCCATGCCATGTAGGGCCACCTAAGACAGATGGGTCATGATGGAGATGTCAACTACAAATTGGCACTTACCAAGAGCATTGCCCCTTTGAACTATGGACAGAGGTTCGTGACATTCTACAGGAGACAGGGATCAAGACCATCCCCATGGAAAAGAAATGCAAAAAAGCAAAATGGCTGAGGAGGCTGTCTTACAAATAGCTGTGAAAAGAAGAGAAGTGAAAAGCCAAGGAGAAAAGGAAAGATATAAACATCTGAATGCAGAGTTCCAAAGAATAGCAAGAAGAAATAAGAAAGCCTTCCTCAGTGTGGGGCCCTACGTGGGAAACCTTAAAAAGAAAGGGGCTAGCTTTAACGGTTGGAAACCAAGATGGCGTCTGGTGGAAGAGATAGGGGTGTGGTCTATATTAAAGTTTTTGATTGGTTCTCTTGACTTCCATGCACGTGGACAGTGCATGATTACCATAGACTCCTGTTAAGCTCATGACGACTTTACCTAATATGCATATTATAATTTGACCTTTAATGTGATTGGTGCAACTATGATTTGACCTTTAACGTGATTGGTGCAACTATGCCATTGACCTTTAATGTGATTGGTGCAACTATGGGAGGTCCCTCCCAGAACCCCCTTGCTTGCCTATATAAACCAAGAGTTTGTGGCAATAAAGCGGAACTGCTCAGATGGAACCCCTGTCATGTCTGATTGTCTCTCGCTCACCGAGGGGCTGGGTTGGCGGAAAGCAGGCTCACCTCTCCTCGGGACCCCTTGGCTTTGCTGAGGGAAGTTCCACTGCCTCTCTCTTTCTGCGGAGCGCCCCCCGCACCTCAGTGATCAATGCAAAGAAACAGAGGAAAACAACAGAATGGGAAAGACTAGAGAACTTTTCAAGAAAATCAGAGATACCAAGGGAACATTTCATGCAAAGATGGGCTCAATAAAGGACAGAAATGGTATGGACCTAACAGAAGCAGAAGATATTAAAAAGAGGTGGCAAGAATACTCAGGAGAACTGTACAAAAAAGATCTTCACGACCCAGATAATCACGATGGTGTGATCACTCACGTAGAGCCAGGCATCCTGGAATGTGAAGTCAAGTGGGCCTTAGAAAGCATCACTATGAACAAACCTAGTGGAGGTGATGGAATTCCAGTTGAGCTATTTCAAATCCTGAAAGATAATGCTGTGAAAGTGCTGCACTCAATATGCCAGCAAATTTGGAAAACTCAGCAGTGGCCACAGGACTGGAAAAGGTCAGTTTTCATTCCAATTCCAAAGAAAGGTAATGCCAAAGAATGTTCAAGCTACCTCACAATTGCACTCATCTCACATGCTAGTAAAGTAATGCTCAAAATTCTCCAAGCCAGGCTTCAGCAATACATGAACTGTGAACTTCCAGATGTTCAAGCTGGTTTTAGAAAAGGCAGAGGAACCAGAGATCAAATTGCCAACATCTGCTGGATCATGGAAAAAGCAAGAGAGTTCCAGAAAAACATCTATTTCTGCTTTATTGACTATGCCAAAGCCTTTGACTGTGTGGATCACAATAAACTTTGGAAAATTCTGAAAGAGATGAGAATACCAGACCACCTGACCTGCCTCTTGAGAAACCTATATGCAGGTCAGGAAGCAACAGTTAGAACTGGACATGGAACAACAGACTGGTTCCAAATAGGAAAAGGAATATGTCAAGGCTGTATATTGTCACCCTGCTTATTTAACTTATATGCAGAGTACATCATGAGAAACGCTGGGCTGCATGAAGCACAAGCTGGAATCAAGATTGCCATAAGAAATATCAATAACCTCAGATATGCAGATGACACCATCCTTATGGCAGAAAGCAAAGAAGAACTGAAGAGCCTCTTTATGAAAGTGAAAGAGGAGCGTGGAAAGTTGGCTTAAAACTCAACATTCAGAAAACTAAGATCATGGCATCTGGTCCCATCACTTCATGGGAAATAGATGGGGAAACAGTAGAAACAGTAACAGACTTTATTTTCTTGGGCTCTGAAATCACTGCAGATGGTGACTGCAGCCATAAAATTAAAAGACACTTGCTCCTCAGAAGAAAACGTATAACCAACCTAGACAGCATATTGAAAAGCAGAGACATTACTTTGCTGACAAAGGTCCATCTAGTCAAAGCTATGGTTTTTCCAATAGTCATGTATGGATGTGAGAGTTGGACTGTAAAGAAAGCTGAGCACCAAAGAATTGATGCTTTTGAACTATGGTGTTGGAGAAGACTCTTGAGAGTCCTTTGGACTGCAAGGAGATCCAACAAGTCCATCCTAAAGGAAATCAGTCCTGAATATTCATTGGAAGGACTGATGCTGAAGCTGAAACTCCAATCCTTTGGCCACCTGATGCGAAGAACTGACTCATTTGAAAAGACCCCGATGCTGGAAAGACTGAAGGAAAGAGGAGACAACAGAGGATAAAATAGTTGGATGGCAACACCAGCTTGATGGACATGAGGTTGAATAGGCTCTGGGAGTTGGTGATGGACAGGGAAGCCTGGCGTGCTGCAGTCCATGGGGTCACAAAGAGTTAAGACATGATGAGCAACTGAACTGAACAAACTGATAATAATGACGTGCTGCTTTATTAGCCTACATACTCAGCTTACTATATACACTCTCAGTTTTGCCCTTTCATGTTCATGGTGTAAACAAAACCAAAAGGACTGCACCATTTTACTGGCTTGAGGGGACACCGTGTCTCTGAGATAATCCTTCAAAGATAATCCAAAGACCCATGGTGGTCTCAAGCCACTTTATGAAGGTAACAACAGCTAACATTGAGTGATTACTAGGTATCAGCAATGCTAAGGAAATGGCAACCCACTCCAGTATTCTTGGCTGGGAAATCTCATGGACAGAGGAGCCTGGCTGGCTACAGTCCAGGGGGTCACAAGAGTTGGACATGACTTAGCAACTAAACCACCACCAAGTGTATTACATCCATTATCTCAGATCCTCATAACAAACCCATGAACTGTTGTTAATATCCTTATTTTAGAAATCAAGAAACAGTCAATCCAAGAAATGATTAAACATTTCCACGATCAGAGCCTATACCTGGCAGAATTATGAGGAAATAAGGGTGATCAAGGGAGGAAAACATCATGTCCTTAACATTTATGATATGCCAGGTACCTCACCTCATTCACTGCTTACCATATCTTACAAGGTAAAGACAGTACAAAGAGAGTAAGTAACTGAAACATGAAGTGGAAACAAGCTTTAAACCTCTCCTAGACAGTCCGAATCAGAAGCCCAAGGTCTTATAGGATTCTGAATGATTCGGACATTTTAAGGTTCTTAGGGTTAGCGTGATGACAGACCCAGCCTCCCAAGGCAGTCACTTTCATTTCCAAGCCAGCCCAGCTTCTGTGGACTGGATAAGCAATGGTGTTAAAGGGACCTGGGGGCATGTTGAGCACGTACAGCCTAACTCAGTAGACTTTGTCCATTGGTAAAGGTTTGGTTGAGATTTACCCCTCAACCAAAACCAATCAATAAACACTTCACACGCCAGATTTTGTGTCAGGCTTTAGGATTACAAAAATGAAATCCATTCTCTGATTCAAGGAATTCAGTCTAGTAGAAACATGTATCCTGGAAGGACATACTCTAGGACATAAGCATAAAACATAAAAGCACATGACAACTACTCAGTAATAAGCACTACTACATGCAAAACAAGTATTGTGTCAAACTTCACCAAGCTTGTATTTTCAGAGCAAATCTAACCCACTTTGATCTACAGTTATCTCAAGGTCATCAGACTATCCAATTATTAAATCTGATGATGAAGGGGTCAACATAATAAGCATAAAGAACTGCCAAGGAGAAAGGAGTTATCCGAAAGGTTGTACATTTTCCTTCTATTAGTCTATCCTTACCTCTGCTTCCCACTGCTATATGACCTCTGATAAACACATATTAGGTATCGGGTAAACTTTTGTTGAACAAATGATTATGCTGCTTGAAAAGAATTACGCAAACTCAAATACAGAATAAAAAGCAATGAGTTTGTCATTACAATGGTTACTGGCAAAGGTGGGGACTAATGTATAGGAGCAATTGTCACATAGACTATAATCCTCCCTTTCTCATCATCAGTAAGGAAACTTCCACAGCACCAAGGAGAAGACCATCTGGTAGATTAAACTTGAATGGCTTAGAACAATGAAAGCAAACTTTTATCTCAGGTAGTATAACAGAGAGTTACACTTGCATACTTCTGGTAGGCTATAAAGCAACTGGGGAGTGAGTTCCTTGCTACATCTGTGAATATAAGCATTAACATGAACTTCCCCATTCCACTGTAGGGCTAAAATATCTAAGCCCCTACTTTGAGTAGGAAAAAATGAATACAGGAAGGAGTCTTCTCTTTAATTAAAAAGAAACTATGAAACACATCACTTGTTAATAAGAATGCTTTATTTATTCAGGTGCTGAATCCTTTGTGCTGGCAAGAAAAACAGAGAATACAGAGAATATTTACTTTTGGGGGAGCTAAACAAAGAACCTATTTGCTGACTCATTAAAGTGAGGCAAAGGCATCAAATAGGATTACATCTAACTACATTAAATTCGCCTTTTTCAAGTGACAAATATCTCTTCAGTTTTCTGAATTTTCAACTCAAAGAGAGTCTTGCCAAATTACTTTACTAATGAAGCCCATCCAAATCCATCTGAAATGTGAATATATATGCTTCTACGGGTATCAGGGTTTGTGAAGCAGGTTTTGTATAATTGTGGGCTGTCGTAAAACACAGTGTGGGACAGTAATAGGACACAGGTCACACAGTTGTTAATCTTCAGATGCAAATTAACTAAAACTGAACTTGCTCTTTTGTTCTTTCTTGACTTAAACTGAGTCCTTTGTTTCATGAACAACAACAAAATTCAATAAGCCAAATCAAATCAAAGTGCTTTCGACAGTCTGCAGATTTAAAACATATTAGTCTTGTGCTTTTATAATACTTTATTCCTTGGGGTTCCTGAGGTTGATCATAAAGAATCCACAAGTAGGAAAGTTTGGGACTGTACTGTTGCTTCTGAAAATCTATGGAGGATATTTTTCAATTTGTTTCAATTAATAATAACTAACTACCATTTATTTAGACCCATATTTTAAGCACTGTGCTAGCTGCTTTGCAAACATTCATTTAACCCTTACCAAAACTGTGCAATGCAGACATTCTCTCTATTTTACAGATGAGGAACCAAGTTCAGAGTGGTTACTTGCCACACATAATGGGCTCCATGATTGTGAACCACCCCAACAGCTACTTCTTTGCAACTGATCATTAATCAGACTCTCATCAAACATCAAACTCTCAGTTGTCTGCGATAAAGAATACTGTATGTATACCTATGGCTGATTCATGTTGAGGTTTGACAGAAAATAACAAAATTCTGTAAAGCAATTATCCTTCAATTAAAAAATAAATTAAAAAAGAAAAAGAATACTGTAAACACTTTTCCTCAGATACCACAGTTTAAGACAATGGGGGTAACACTGCCTCACATATAAAGATAACAGAATGCTTGAGTAAGAGTCACACTAAAGCCAAAGATGCCCAGAAGGTTTTCTCCCTTTCTGAAAGCAGGAAATCACCCCCAAAGACTTTTCGAATACCATTACCTATCAGCTTTGATTCATTTTTAAATCCCCAAACAATATAAACAGACACAACTGCCTTGCCAGTACCAGGTGCATCACAGTCAGGAAAGAAAATCCCCCTGGGCTTCAGCTACCCATCAGCCACAGAAGGCCCTCTGCCCCCACTGTGATTGGCCCCTTCTGGCTCCACATTCCTAATATACCTCTCTACTTATTCTTCAAAAAATATATTTTTGACTCACACACACACACAAAAAGATGAAATCCTGGGCAAGTCCTGACCTTCCTACACATCTACCTTTTTACAATGGCAGGAAAAAATGGAAGTGGGGACAGAGGAAATACCTTAATCCTTTACAACACACCATTCCCACTGGACAAATCAACAGGGAGAATAGTGTCTTGGTTACCAGATCCACATACCATGTACGTCAAGAGGCAAAAGCAAACTGCCGAGACTGGAACTTAGGAATCTGGGGCTCCAGTGGCAAACTGTGGACACTGACTCAGTGAGTTAATTAACAGAAAAAGAACCCAGTATCTATGATCTGATGAAGAATTATATAATAGGAAAACTGAGGGAAAAGGACCACTTGACAGAAAAATTCAAAACATAATTATGAATCCTACCTCTTAATCTGACTTTGGCCAAGACAATGGGATCATATCTCTAGATAACTGAGATGGTTGAATCTAAAACATACAATCATCAAAATAGTGAACCTTTAGACCTAGAGCCTTCCAAACTCTATCTACTCCTAGACTATATTGGAATTCCTCTTGGAGAACAGAATCTCCAGAGCACATTTCCTACAGTCTTATAAGAACTGTCAAGAATGATGATCTCAAAAGGATTTTTTGTGATATTTAAAAGAGCAGCCCCCAGTGGCTACTGAGCATTCAGCAAGGGGTTTACATGACTAAAGAACTCAATTTTAAATTTCATCTTAATCAATTTAAACTTAACTATCCATGTGTGGCTATTGGCTGTTGCACCAAACAATGCAGTTCTAAAAGTTAATTTTCAGCAAATAATATATTTGAAAAAAATTAGTCTTAAGACTCAACAGCCAGGAAATCACATTATCTATTCAAAAAAATCCCGTAGGACAGCAATGATCTGTCACCACCCAGTCAGGCAACAGGAAATAAGATTCAATGACAATCTCATCTTTAGTCTCCCAGGATTTCTCTCCATGTTTTCCTTGAAACTATCACTGTCTTACCTTAAATAAAAAATATTCTTATTTCTCTCCACCACTGGCAGTATCTCTCTCTGGGCAAATCTGGTGACTTGATAATCTGGGTCTTCCCAACCTTTAAGCTGGGAAGTTGACTTTTCCCACATGTTTTGGCAAACAAACCAAACAAAGTTTGCAACAGTGTGATCTGAGAACATATTAATTGTAATTTTTGATAAGAAAAGAAAAAGAAACAGACTTTAGGACTCAGGAGGGAGATGAACTTGGGATCGTAAATGAAGGGATGCGTGCTATCTCCCCAGAATAGTTTTTCCAAGTCCATTCATGAGGAAAATCTTCCATTTCAGGAGACTCAAAAGATTTTCCTACATGAATTTTCCGATGCTGACTGAGGTAGGCACTTCGGCTGAAGCATTTCTCACAGTCAGTACATTTGTAAGGTTTTTCTCCCATGTGGGTCCTCCGGTGCCTGATAAGGTTAAAGCTCTGACTGAAGCACTCACCACAGTCAGGACATTTATAAGGTTTCTCTCCCGTGTGTGTCCTTTGGTGAATTACCAGGGTGGAACTCTGACTAAAAGTTTTCCAACACTCAGAACACCTGTAAGGTTTTTCTCCTGTATGTGTTCTCTGATGTCTTATGAGATGAGAGCTGAGGCCAAAACTCTTTCCACATTCACAACATTTATATGGCTTCTCTCCTGGCTGGATTCTGCATTCTTCTATCAGGCTACAGTTCTGAGTCAAACTTTCTTCATATTCAGAACTTTGATAGGTTTTGTCATCTGTGTGCATTTTCTGATGTGTAACCAGGTTTGAACTTCGACTGAAATTCTTCCCACATTCTATACACTGATAGGGTTTTTCTCCTGTATGTATTCTCTGATGCTTGATTAGAGTAGAATTACAACCAAAGCTTTTTCCACATTCAGGACATTTATAAGGCTTCTCACCAGTGTGTGTCCGCTGGTGACGAATCAGACTAGAGCTCTGACTAAAACTCTTCCCACAGTGGGGGCACTTATAAGGTTTTTCTCCCGTGTGGGTCCTCTGATGTTCTACAAGCACATAACTATGGCTGAAGCATTTCCTACAAACTGGACATTCATATGGTTTTTCACCTGTATGTGATCGGTGATGCTGAATAAGGTGAGAGCTGCTGCTGAAACTCTTCGCACACTCGGGACATTTATAGGGTTTCTCTCCCGTGTGAGTTCTTTCGTGGATAATAAGATGGGAAGTGTTGCTGAAGCCTTTCCCACATTCCCCACATTGGTAGGGCTTCTCGCCTGTGTGTGTTCTCAGGTGCTGAATCAAGTGAGAGCTGTTACTGAAGCACTTCTCACACTCAGAACATCTGTAAGGTTTTTCTCCTGAGTGGGTCCTCTGGTGAGTTCGAAGATGAGAACCATTACTGAAACTTTTCCAACATTCAGAACATTTGTAGGGTTTGTCCCCAAAGGATGGGTTCTGTTGGCTAGCAGGCCCGGTATGTTCTCCTGGACTCCATCCCCAGTGATTGGGTTGTTCTTCCTCTTTTTCTGTACAATTTCCCTGATTCTCCAAGTTGCTATCATTCTCAGAGGAATCATTACATTCAGTTTTACCTCCCTGGGACCCTGTCAACAGTATTTCTTTTGTGTCTTCATCCTTACAGTTTTCTGGGCCATCACTTCTAGACCACTTTGAGGCTCTCTCTTTATCTGCCTTGGAGTTACTGCATTGAAGAGTTTTCAAATTATTCTTACTTTCATCTCCTGCAGGAATAAACAAATACTCTAAACATTCCCCGGTCTCTGCCAGGGGCAAGAAATTCTGAATTACAGTGAAGAGAGGGAATAACAAACTCAAACCTTGTAAAATGTTTTAGATTTTAAAAGTGCTTCCAGAAGAATATTAAACAATTATTAGTTGGGGGAAAAAAAGTGTTTACAGCCAGTTTTACTTCTTTTACTCAATGTGTTCATCAGAAGCAGGTGAATTTTTTGTATTTATAACAACAGTAATGAATTGTCTGGTCAGTTCTCATCAATTGCCATGGTGGATATCAAAATATTAATAAAAATAAGTTCACTGAATTTTATTCTACAAGACTTTAAAAAGTAAGAGAGAAAGTAAATAGAACACTATCTGAGGTAAAAGCTAGACAAAAATATTAGTTAAAATCTGAGCAAACAAAGAAATAGCAACAATACCCACTACTTATTAAGAGTGGTAGTTTTGCATATAGTGTCTCAGCATCTTAAAAAAATATGTGAGACAGATATTATCATTCACTTTTCTTAAAGATGAGAAAACTGAAGCTAAAAGAGTTTTAATAGCTTGTGACAGACCAGGGAAATCAAATTAAAGTCTGTCTCATTTTAATGCCCTGATTTTTCTACACATTCTACAGCATGTCTTAAATTCCTAAAGGATTCAGATCTTCTTAATCTCTCACCTGTAATAGTGCTTTTCAAACTCTCCTTCTTTGTGAAGTCATTAGAATCTGAGACCAATAGTTTTTGCTCTTGTTCCATCACAATGATCAGTCAGATTAGGGATCAGAAATCCTGTAGAAGGAAGCAAGTTACGTTTAAAGGCATTTGTTAACATTTCTCCTTCCTTCCTTCCAACCATTGCAACACAACAACTGTTAAGCACTTAATGTTCTGCAGACCATACTAAACATTAAGAAACATGGGCTTTCGAAATCCTTTCAGAAAACCTAACCTCAGATTCAAGTTATTTACGATTAAGCATTAACCCAATTTACCTTTCCCAGGGAAATAATTTAAAAATTAAACCTTTGCAATAAAGTCAGAGGATCAAGGTTTAAAAATAGAATAAATATTAATACTGTCCACTTGGAACTCAGAAACACTTTTGGTTGAAAAACTGAAGTAGTTTTTTGGAAAAGGCATCAATAGTAAGACTTTAGGAATCGATATGCAGGTATAAGAAGCAGCTAAAGAGAAACTGTTTAGTTTACAAAGAATAAGTGGGTCCTTGACAGAAGGATGAAATCTTTGAAATTAATTTAAAACAAAAGTTAGGATTTACTTGACTAGTAACAATAAATTAAGACAAAGTAGAGCTAAAATAATTACAGCCAATAATCTCTAAATATAAAAGGGAGGCTAACAAGGGACCTCTTCCTTGTCTTTTACTCTCTATCATAATCACAATATCCCTTTCAGCCTAAGCTTTATCTTCTGGACCCAATTACAACCCCTGACCTAACTTGAGGGACTGGAAGGCAATTGTATGTGGACTTGGCATCCACTTCAGAATATAAAAAAATAGCACAATTCAAGAAAAATGGGAGCTTAAAAGAAGGCACACACATAGAAAATAAAAGACTTATACTTTTCAATCTGTTACTGCTTATTATGTGTCATGCAGTGAACCAGATACCTTACACATAACATTTCTCATGTAATTCTTACAAAAGCTCCCTGAGGTGTATAAAAATATTGCTGTTGTCATTTAGCTCCTAAGTCATGTCCAACTCTTTTGCAACCCCATGGACTGCAGCTCACCAGGCTCCTCTGCCCATGGGATTTCCCAAGCAAGAATACTGGAGTGGGTTGCCATTTCCTTCTATAGAGGATCTTCCCAACCCAGGGATAGAACCTGCATCTCCTCCATTAGCAAGTGGATTCTTTACCACTGAGCCCTCAGGAAAGCCTTGTATAAACAGGTACCAGCATGTTATAGGTGAACAAAACAGACATTAAGAAACTTTACCAAAGTCACACAACCAGAACGTGGCAGAGCAGGATTCAGTCCCAAATTTGTTGGACACTGAATTTAATACTCTTGTCTATTATAGTAAACAACTAGAGAAGAAAGCAGAAACTGGGCATAATTCCAACCAGCAAATGATCAGGACTTTTATTTTATAATATATTGACTTCCATCAACAGCACCTCCCCTACTGCCTGCACCACAAGCCTTTGTGAGATCTTAGTTCTCCAAATAGGGATTGAACCCCAGGCCCTGTAATGAGAGTGCCAAGCCCTAATCACTGGCCTGCCAGGGAATTTCTATATTGACTGCATTTTTAGAAAACCAATTTATATCCCTAGACCTTATATCAAAAGAAGCTGACATTCTCTAAAGCACCTTCAATATATATGAAACTTGTCTAAATTACAAGTATGCCCAGTTGTTTGTGTAGGGGAAAAAACATACGCCTGAACGAACAACAACAAAAAAAAAGTTGTTCAAATGGAATATGTTTTACCATCAGAGTTACATACTTCTGTCACAGTCCTTACAAAAGAAGCATTAGTCTACGTAAGATACCCGTGCTACCATTTTCCCTGCTAAGAAACTTATTAATTTTGGTAACAAAGGAGCCCTCAGGAACACTGGCTCAGCAAAACTGTAGCAAACTTAAGGCCACAGTTGGTGTTAAAAGGCTGTCCCTAAGATGTCACGCCACAGAGAAAGGCTGTTTTCACTGCCTAGAGCAAAAAGGTAATTAGGAACGGGGCAGTGCTTCGGCTTAAAGACTCCCAAAGAAAATGCACTGCCTGAAGCTTAGCTTTAAAAACCGCCGGCTGGGAGCTCAGGTCGGGTACACTGCGGGTGAGTTCCAGGGGAACAGATCGTCTCCAGTCGACACGGTCCTTCCAGGGACGTCGCAGGGGAGGGAGGCGCAGTGGCCGAGCTGCTGGAGATGCTGGGCCTTCGCCCTTCACAGCAGCGGCAGTCCTTTGCAGGATGAACATTGCAGCCTGGGCGACGCAGCTTCCGCTCCTCCTACCTGAAACCCTCGGCTCCGTCCCCCTCCCCGAGAAGGAACTCACTGTTCTGGGGGCTACATACAAGGCGCCCCGCATCCCCAGCAAGCCCGGGACTAGGAGCCCACTCCACTTCTGACCCCACCAACCTAGGGCCCTAACCTCTCAAACCCGGAAGTCAGAAACAGGAAGTTCCCCCTTCTCCCACAGTGGGCTTGATGGAGCCTCTCTAGAAAACAGTGATGGCTGGCTCTCGTTGATCTTAACCCTTAGGGTGCCGGACAAGAAGGAGTGTGCCGGTGGTATTCCTCTTCCTTGTGGACACGTTTGCCGACTCTGATTCGCATCCCTCACATTTATCAGGCACCTTATAACAGGGGACCAGTTGGAGCTGATACTTTTCCTTGCCATCGGGGCATCATCAGATTTCTCATCATCACTGGAATTAAAATGAAGCGAGTATATGTTAAGCGCCGACTCTGTTCCCACTGCTGTGAACTGGGAGGTATATTTAGCCATCTGTGAAGCAGGGAGGGAAGGCATCCATCCACATATAAAACAACTAGTTTACGTTGTTGTTTTATGTTTTATATGTTTTATAGAGGCAACGTTATGAATAATATTTGGTGAAACAAACTCTCCTCTTTCATTACAGAGAAACTAGAAATCAATCCCTTCATCTCCCCACATCAATCTAAGCCTGCACTGCAACCATCTCTTCCTTCCCTCCAATTACAACACCGGATTGGTCCTTCGCATTTTAAAGGAGCCCTCCACTGCCGGTCACTTTCCTTCCTACCTTCGTGGGATCAGCTAAACTCCTGACTCTCCCAACCACCATCCCCAAGTAGTCCTTCAGTTTTTCTTATTTTTTAACGCCTAACGTTTCCATTTTATCATTTCCCACTCATCTTTTAATTCATTTCTCCTGTAGTAAAAAACAATAAATCACCAAGATCATCAATGACCTCTGCGTTCTTAGCACATTAGTATTTTTTGGTTCCCTAAGTCCTCTTTCAGGAGTTTTGACACCGCTTTCTTCTAGAAACACTCTTTTGAGGGGACACTGCACTCTCCTCACTGTCCTCCAACAACTCTAGTCAGTCCTGTCTTTTACAAGCCTGTGTGTACGCGTGTGCTCAGTCATGTCTGACTGCAACCCCATGGATGGTAGCCCACCAGGCTCCTCTCTCCATGGGATTTCCCAGGCAAGAATACTGAAGTGGGTTGCCATTTCCTTCTCCCAGGTACCTTCCCAACCCAGGAACTGAATCCATGTCTCCCGAGTCTCTTTCATTGGTAGGTGGATTCTTCACCACTGAGCCACCTGGGAAGCCCCTCACTTCCAGGACCCAGGGACAAAGACCAGCCAAATTCTTGTTATACAACAGGAACCAATCCAGTCCTTCTTCCCTGCATCCTTCCAATCGCCTCAGATGGTGAAAAGTGCCCCACCACTGCTGATTCTCTGCCACTATCAACACCACCACCACCACCACCACAACCACCAGAGGAAGAAACTCCTCTCTGCTCTTTTCCACAGCCCAGGAATACTCATGTGTCTGAGAGATAAACTTGGTACTTGCTATGGCGTTAATTGTTCCCCTCCCACCAATTCATATGCTGAAACCCTAAACACTCAATGTGATGGTATTAGGAGATGGGGCCTTTGGGAAGTAATTGGATCTAGATGAGGTCATGAGAATGGGACCCTCATGATGGGATTAATGCCTTTATAAGAAAAGACACCAAAGATTGATATTCCCCTCTCCCCTCATTGCACATCCTCTCTCTCCATACCATGTGAGGGCACATATTGGCACCCTGATCTCAGACTTTTGACTTTCAGAACCATAAAGAAGTAAATTTCTGTTGTTTAAGCCACCCAGGATATATGGTATTTTGTCGATCTGATTACATGAGCAGAGCAACTCATACTAAATTGTCCCCTGTCGGGTTTTATCCTTTGCAGGGATATTTAAACCAGAAGGTGGTTTAAAAGATGAAATCCCTGATTGGCAGATGGGGCAAGGCCATGTCATGAGAAGCAGCATGATGTCCTAATCAGCAAGTTCTTTGCCTCACATACAAGATTTGTGA
Organism: Oryx dammah; assembly: GCF_014754425.2. NCBI lineage: Eukaryota > Metazoa > Chordata > Mammalia > Artiodactyla > Bovidae > Oryx > Oryx dammah. Next base: position 27,353,064 of record NW_024070203.1, read on the forward strand.
CTCTTAAGAGATCAAACCTTAGCCACAGTGACTTGGGTATGATGATATGCGTCTTCCCAGGTCAGAGGATTACTTATTTTTAGTGGTGGGCTTTCCGGTGCTTTCAGCAGATCTTTGGCTCCTTTTTTTTCCCCATCATCTCTCCTCCCACTTCTCCCTGCATTATTTGGCCTGAGAATATGTGCCAAGAATTTCTACTGAAATAATCACTGCTCCAAGTACCCATGACTCAGCACCTCCAGGGTGGATTCTAATGGAATACAGACTCAGTTTAAGGAATATGTATGAGCTGGCACAGAGCACCAAAGATATCAGAAACCAAAAACCATACATTTCCAAGGCAGAGGACCATTTTATTGAAACAGATGCCAAAGAAACTGCAACATTTTTTTTTCAAAATGGGTGGGAGGGATGGGTGTTTGGGTTGGGAAGGAAAAGAAATGTCTGTATGGATTTTATTCTGGTATAGCAAGTAAAGGGGATCAACAGCTCAGAGTCTAGATTGTCCCTTTCTCATACTAGCCTGGAATGCTCTTTCCTTAGTCACGTTAGATGCTCAGAATTCTAAACTGTCAGCAGGTGGCGCCAGAGGCAGCTGTTTGGTGAAACTGCCACAGTTCAGTTCAGTTTAGTCAGTCGTGTCCGACCCTTTGCGACCCCATGAATCGCAGCACGCCAGGCCTCCCTGTCCATCACCAGCTCCCGGAGTTCACACAGCCTCACGTCCATCGAGTCAGTGATGCCATCCAGCCATCTCATCCTCGGTCGTCCCCTTCTCCTCCTGCCCCCAATCCCTCCCAGCATCAGTCTTTTCCAATGAGTCAACTCTTCGCATGAGGTGGCTAAAGTACTGGAGCTTCAGCTTTAGCATCATTCCTTCCAAAGAAATCCCGGGGCTGATCTCCTTCAGAATGGACTGGTTGGATCCCCTTGCAGTCCAACGGACTCTCAAGAGTCTTCTCCAACACCACAGTTCAAAAGCATCAATTCTTTGGCGCTCAGCCTTCTTCACAGTCCAACTCTCACATCCATACATGACCACTGGAAAAACCATAGCCTTGACTAGACGGACCTTAGTCGGCAAAGTAATGTCTCTGCTACATTCCTTATTAAATCCTATTCATTTTAGATCTTAGAACAGATACTATTGACTTTTATGATATTCATTTGTCAAAAAAATTTATTCAATTTAGGGAGGACTATATAGATAACTCTTCAAGTCTCTCTGCCTGTGCTTCACAGTGTATTAATTTAGGATAAGCAAACTCTGAAAGAGGTGATATTATCAGCTTTACCTCATGAAAGAAGTACCACACTGGATTTCTCCTGGAGTTGGTTCAGAAAGTACTTTTTGGGATTTCCCTGGTGGTCCAGTGGTTAGGACTCAGTGTTTTCATCATCAAGGGCCTGGGTTCAATCCCTGCTTGGGGAACTAAGATCCCAGAAGCCATGCAGCATGGCCAAAAAATAAAAAGTACTTTTTGCAAAGAATCATCTCACCTGACATCAGATGATCACTTAAACTGGTAGGTAAACAGGCATTTACAATCAAGTAAAGTAGTTAGGAAAATACTCAATATTGTAGACCATCCTCTTAGGATCCATTGTGAATAGATCGGACTATCTTTGTTTTTTTTTTTTTTAATGTTTTATAAACTGCATGGTTTTATTGATTTCAAATATTTTGTGGTATTTTCCATACTATTAATAAATCCCAGGAGGATCCTCTATGACCCACCTCCCAGAATATTGGAAATAAAGGCAAAAATAAATGGGACCTAATTAAAATTAAAAGCTTCTGCACAACAAAGGAAACTACAAGCAAGGTGAAAACACAGCCTTCAGAACGGGAGAAAACAATAGCAAATGATGCAACTGACAAAGAATTAATCTAAAAAAATGTACAAGCAACTCCTGCAGCTCCTCAATTCCAGAAAAATAAATGATCCAATCAAAAAATGGGCCAAAGAACTAAACAGACATTTCTCCAAAGAAGACATACAGACAGCTAACAGACACATGAAAAGATGCTCAACATCACTCACCATCAGAGAAATGCAAATCAGAATCACAATGAAGTACTGTTAAGGGACCAGACCTGAGCTATGACAGGCTCAACAAGCTATACTAGGCCTAAGATTCAGATTCTGGTAAAACCTGTCATGATTCCGGGAAACCACACCCTGGGAAAGTCCCCACTGGCACCAAACCTGAGCCAATCCGGATAGGGATGCGGGATTTGAAAATCATGTGAGTGTGTATGGCTCAGCCAATCATAACCCGCCAGCTGTACTAAGAACCGCCTGTATAAAAGCAGCTGTGATTCAGAGCTCAGGGCTCTTGTCAAGACTCCACTGGGCTGGATGAGACAGGAGCCCTAGTTCGAGCTAGCAATAAAACCCCTTTATGCTTTTGCATTGCTGTGGACGTCTTATTCTCTCAGTTTTGGGGACTCGGACTTTGGGCATAACAGTACCATTACATGCCAGTCAGAATGGCTGCAATCCAAAAGTCTACAAGCAATAAATGCTGGAGAGGGTATGGAGAAAAGCAAACCCTCTTACACTGTTGGTGGGAGTGTAAACTAGTACAGCCACTATGGAAAACAGTGTGGAGATTCCTTAAAAAACTGGAAATAGAACTGCCTTATGACCCAGCAATCCCACTGCTGGGCATACATCCTGAAGAAACCAGAATTGAAAGAGACACGCGTATCCCAATGTTCATCACAGCACTGTTTATAATAGCCAGGACATGGAAGCAACCTAGATGTCCATCGGCAGATGAATGGATAAGAAAGCTGTGGTACATATACACAATGGAGTATTACTCAGCCATTAAAAAGAATACATTTGAATCAGTTCTATTGAGGTGGATGAAACTGGAGCCTATTATACAGAGTGAGGTAAGCCAGAAAGAAAAACACCAATACACTATCAGTTCGGTTCAGTTCAATCGCTCAGTCATGTCCAACTCTTTGCAACCCCATGAACTGCAGCACACCAGGCCTCCCTGTCCATCACCAACTCCCGGAGTGCACTCAAACTCACGTCCATCAGGTCAGTGATGCCATCCAGCCATCTCATCCTCTGTCGTCCCATTTTCCTCCTTCCCCCAACACCTCCCAGCATCAGAGTCTTTTCCAATGAGTCAACTCTTCCTATGAGGTGGCCAAAGTACTGGAATTTCAGCTTTAGCATCATTCCTTCTGTCACGCGAGTGTATGTTCCTTGGTTCTTTGTCTCATCACAGCAAAGATTTGGAGCAACGGACATTAAAGCCCTTGGCGCATCACAGCTCTCGGGTCTTGGACAAACCGTATTATAGCTCTTAGGCCAATCAGTGTTACAGCTCTTGGGAGAGGGGGAGAGAGGAAGAGGGAGAGAGAGAGAAAGAGAGAAAGAGCACATGCACGCGAGAGAGGAAGAGAGAGAGAGCGCGCGCACGCACGTGGGAGAGGAAGAGAGAGAGAGAAAGAGCGCTTTGGCTCCTCCTTTTATATGTTTTCCTCCACCTGGGCCTGCCCTATGCAAATTGGGCTTAGCCAGGAGTGCTGTTTCTTCTACCTGAAGTCTTCACTCTGGTCCTCGGACCTTCCTTTGACCTTCCTTGTTTTTTTAGCCACCGCCATTTTGGACTCCTTTTCCCTATTCTACCTAACATTCCCCCCTCAAGAGATGGGAGGCCCAATTCTTTGGGAATAGGGGTGTCGAGGTCTTTCTGGCTACTTCCTGCTGAACTTGGGTGGCGAGGGGTATTGGGCCTCCCCCTCTTGCTAGTCTCAAGCCTCAGAGTCCTTATAGTGGTGTCCATCTAAGGGTGTGATATTTTTCGTCGTCGGCTGTAGTTTTATATCTTTGTTGAACTGGCACTGTATGTTGTAGCTTGTTGACAGGTGTATTGAGTGTCCTCTTCTGTCTTCTTCCATGGCTTGACTCATGCGTAGTGAATCCAACAGTCATGTCCTGGTACCTTGACTGCTGGTGGCAGAGGCTTAGCCTCTATGGTCTCAAAATTGGAGACTGCTGCATACCCGGCTCTTCCTTTTCCATCCAAGACAAAGCTGCTTCCATCAGTGTTCCAGATTTCCTCAGGACTGGTCAGAGGATCGTCTGACAGTCCCTCTCGGGGTTTTGTCCAGTGGTCCAAGGTTTCTGCCACATCCAGTTGCACCCTTGGCTCCAGCCCCGTGATGGTTATCTGTGACAGCTGGGCTGGCTGGAGTGGGCCGCTTCAGTCCTCTTGAACCGTCGTGAGGGTAGGCTTGGAGCTTGACCTTGAGGCTCTTGGGTCGCGAGGGCAGAGTGCCGCCCAATGTCCCAGTTGATGACATTTGTGCCAAGCCATTCTTAACCAGAGGTCTTCTGGGATCTGAGACTGGGCCGCGTGAGCTTTCTGCTGAGTTTGTTTTTTGCTGTCCCGGTTTCCAGCACGGTGGGCCTTCCCCTGCACTGGATTTTCTTTACGTTCTGCCTCTACCACGGGAGCTTTGCTGAGTTGGGCTCCGGCTGTGCTTGGCCTCTTCCACGTGGAGGTTGTTTCAGCCAGGTTACATCCGAGCCATGGCACCATAGATGTCACGCGAGTGTATGTTCCTCAGTTCTTTGTCTCGTCACAACAAAGATTTGGAGCAACGGACATTAAAGCCCTTGGCGCGTCACAGCTCTCAGGTCTTGGACAAACCGTGTTATAGCTCTTAGGCAAATCAGTGTTACAGCTCTTGGGAGAGGGGGAGAGAGAGAGGGAGAGAGAGAGAAAGAGTGCACGCACGCGGGAGAGGAAGATAGAGAGTGAGTGCATGCACGTGGGAGAGGGAGAGAGAGAGAGAGAGAGCGTATGCACGCAGGAGAGGAAGAGAGAGAGAGCCGGACTATCTTTGGTTATCTTTGATTGGCGCTACCAGTAGTAGTTTGGCAAGGGCTATGAACTGAATTGTCTCCCCTTGAAGTTTGTATGTTGAAATCTTAACCCCCCAGTGTGACTATATTTGAATACAGAGCTTTCAAGTAGGTAATTTGGGTTAAATGAGCTGATAAAGGTGGGATCCTGATTCAATAGGACTGATGTCCTTACAAGAAGGGACAAACACCAGGGATATGAGCATACAAAGAAAAAGCCATGGGAGGACCCAGCAAGAAGACAACCATCTGTAAGCTAAGAAGGGCCTCGGGATAAATCAAACTGTCGACACCTTGGTGTTGGACTTCTAGACTCTAGAACGCTGAGAATTACATTTCTGATGTTTAAGCCATCCAGCCTGAGAGATTTTGTTATGGAGGCCCTGGCAAGGAAGACAGCAAGGAACAGGAATGCTAAATTCCCTACCAAGTGCAGGATGGCTTGGTATTACCTAGATAGCATATTAAAAAGCAGAGACATTACTTTGTCAACAAAGGTCCGTCTAGTCAAAGCTGTTTTTTCCAGCAGTCATGTATGGATGTGAGAGTTGGACTATAAAGAAAGCTGAGCACCAAAGAATTGATGCTTTTGAACTGTGGTGTTGGAGAAGACTCTTGAGAGTCCCTTGGACTGCAAGGAGATCCAACCAGTCCATCCTATAGGAAATCAGTCCTGAATACTCATTGGAAAGATGGATGCTGAAGCTGAAACTCCAATACTTTGGTCACCTGATGTGAAGAACTGACTCATTGGAAAAGACCCTGATGATGGGAAAGATTGAAGGCGGGAGGAGAAGGGGATGACAGAGGATGAGATGGTTGGATGGCATCACTGACTTGATGGGCATGAGTTTTAGTAAGCTCTGGGAGTTGGTGGTGGACAGGGAAGCCTGGCATGCTGCAGCCCATGGGGTCACAAACAGTCGGACACAACCGAGCAACTGAACTGACATACTAAAACACTGTCCTGTCTCAAATGCAAATAACACTGAGAAACACCAATCTGGCCGCAACTGTTCATCTTACAGATGACTCTATTAGACTTATCTTTGAGGCAAAGCACCTTGTTTTATTTACATTGTTCCATCAGGTGTTGACACAGTGTCTGGCACTCAGTATCAGCTTAGTAATCATGAGGGTGTGAGATCTTTCAAATTATTTGTGTGCTTATTGCGTTTTACCTTTCTTTATTCCAGTTCACCTGAGCCATTCTTCTGCTTGAGGGTGATATACAACTTATTATTGAGAGACTAAAAAGATAGATGGGATAATATTTAGCTTTTGACATTCAAAAATAAGATTTTGCTGCAAGACAACAATTGTGTTTCTTGCTAAGCGCCTGTCTTGAGAGAGGATTTTTAAAAGTCCTTTAGTGCATCAAGGGCCTGGTCTGGGACTCAGGCAAAGGAGTTCTTCCTTGGAAGTTCCAGAAAGAATATGAAGCCCTTTGGCTGAAGGCCAAGAACTTTAGTTTGAAAACAGTCACACTAGAAGCAGGGAGCTATTACCCACTCTGTCCTTTCCTGGCCCGACCTCCCATCTAAAAATTGCATCCCAGTCACTTATGATCATTCTATTCTGTACTTGTTTCTTTGCTTATCATTTTTCTCTATGATTAGAATGTCAACTGCAAGAGGCAGTTCTTTGTCTATTTAACTATTGCTGTATTCCCAGCATCAGAAACATACCTGGCAGCTCAATAAATATTTACTGAACGGAATGAATGTGTTTTCTTTTCTCTTCATTTCCCTTTCACATCCAAAGAAAGAGAAGAAGAAATAATTTGAGAGGATATTTTTTAAAGCTTTTGAATTCATTCACTGAATTGTTCTACTTGCTGAGGAAACCCTAAGAACTTCATAAAACTGCATACTGAAAGATCTAAAGAAGAAGCATCTCTTAACAGCTCTTTGTTCTTCTCTTCATTCTGCTTCCTTGTGTTCCTTTGCAGTTTATACTGTGACAAATGACATCTCTAATGGCATTGGGCCACTAATTGTTCAGAAAGTACAGATATATATATTTTTAAAGCTGATGTTCTGGGTGCCTGCCTGTTTCTGGCAAGCAAACCTGGGGATATTCTCCATGAATGGTGAAAGGTTTCCTTTCTCAGTAGGGGCACCTCATGGGTCCTAAATCCTAGTGGAGCTGCCCAGAGAAGCATGTCATGTTCCTGAAGGACATCACACCTCCTTGTTCATCATCTCTGTGGGGAGCATGTATGGGTAAAAAGATGAAGATAGGATTCTGAACTAGAAAGCAATTTTATCAGGAAATCCTGTGTTCAGATCACCAACTTTGGGCAATGAATGTTGGGACTTTTCTTTGCCACAAAAGAATAAATGTTTTAGGAAACATCAGGCCAAATGGTCAAGAATGTGGATTCAGACAAAGGATGTGGACCATCAGATTCTTTGTTTATTAGTAGCCAGAAAAAATCAATCATGTTCCTTTGGGATGAATTCAATGGAGATTATTTATCAGTGTTGGGGAGGGAAGGAAGGAAGGGAGATCCACAAAGGGTGTGGCCCCTTACCATATGACATCTGCATAATATTAAGTTCGTGTGCAGAACAAGTCATTTGTTACCTAAGACAGCCCTCGTTCTAAAACGGATTCTCTTCACCTACATAAAGGAGAGACTTCCTAGTGAGGTACTGGAAAATAGGATGAAATAATTGCTCCTGATCGATCCTGGCTCTGCAGTGGCCACAGGACTGGAAAAGGTCAGTTTTCATTCCAGTCCCAAAGAAAGGCAATGCCAAGGAATGCTCAAACTACTGCACAATTGCACTCATCTCACACGCTAGCAAAGTAACGCTCAAAATTCTCCAGCCAGGCTTCAACAGTACGTGAACCATGAACTTTCAAATGTTCAAGCTGGATTGAGAAAAGTCAGAGGAACCAGAGATCAAATTGCCAACATCCGCTGGATCATCAAAAAAGCAAGAGAGTTCCAGAAAAACATCTATTTCTGCTTTATTGACTATGCCAAAGCCTTTGTGTGGATCACAACAAACTGTGGAAAATTCTGAAAGAGATGGGAATACCAGACCACCTGACTTGTCTCTTGAGGAATCTGTATGCAGGTCAGGAAGCAACAGTTAGAACTGGACATGGAACAACAGACTGGTTCCAAATAGGAAAAGGAGTACATCAAGGCTGTATATTGTCACCCTGCTTATTTAACTTATATGCAGAATACATCATGAGAAATCCTGGGCTGGATGAAGCACAATCTGGAATCAAGATTGGCAGGAAAAATATCAATAACCTCAGATATGTAGATGACACCACCCTTATGGCTGAAAGCAAAGAACTAAAGAGCCTCTTGATGAAAGTGAAAGTGGAGAGTGAAAAAGTTGACTTAAAACTCTACATTCAGAAAACTAAGATCATGGCATCTGGTCCCATCACTTCATGGCAAATAGATGGGGAACAGTGGCTGACTTTATTTTGGGGGGGCTCCCAAATCACTGCAGATGGTGACTGCAGCCATGAAATTAAAAGACATTTGCTCCTTGGAAAAAAAGTATGACCAACAGCTTATTAAAAAGCAGAGACTTTGCTTTGCCAACAAAAAGCAGAAACATTACTTTGTCCGTCTAGTGTCAAAGCTATGGTTTTTCCAGCAGTCATGTATGGATGTGAGAGTTGGACTATAAAGAAAGCTGAGTGCCAAAGATTGATGCTTTTGAACTGTGGTGTTGGAGAAGACTCTTGAGAGTTTGTTGGACAGCAAGGAGATCCAACCAGTCCATCCTAAAGGAAATCAGTCCTGAATATTCATTGGAAGGACTGATGCTAAAGCTGAAACTCCAATACTTTGGCTACCTGATGCAAAGAACTGTCTCACTGGAAAAGATCATGATGGTGGGAAAGACTGAAGGTGGGAGGAGAAGGGAATGAAAGAGGATGAGATGATTGGATGGCATCAGTGCCTCAATGGACATGAGTTTGAGTAAACTCTGGGAGTTGGTGATTGACAGGGAGGCCTGGCATGCTGCACTCCATGGGGTCTCAAAGATTCGGACACGACTGAGCAACTGAACTGATCTATACTGTCATCATAAAAAGAACTTTCAGCTGTGTGCTAGTGCAAAGCTGATCAAGTGCTTTTAAACCAGTATGTCATTTATTCCTCATTACAAATTTATGAAGAGAACAGAGCAGGAACCATGTCTATTTTGCAGACAGGAAAACTGAGGTTCTGAGAGGGTAAGGGAAGTTGCCTGGGCCCGTGGCCCAGGGGTGTAGGTGGGTCTAGAGCCCTGGTCTTCCAGCCTCCACTCTTCGTGTGTCTTGCACTGCTTCAGGAAGCAGCATAAATAAAGTAACCATATGATTTATCATCCAAACCTGCATGCTTCAGAAAGTGAAAGCAGCTCTATGAAGGATTATTCTGAGACAATAACTGGAAACCTGGACTGTCTCGGGAATACTTGGGTGAATGGTGGCCTTAATCATAGGGAGAGGCAGACCCCTCTTCCTGTGCAGAGTGCCCTGGACATTGCCCTGCTCATCTTTTTTCTTTGGCAGGAGACATAAATCTTCATCTCTTTTTTTGAACACAAGTGCCTTTTCAGTTCTGAACAACACAGTTCAAAAAAAAGAAAAAACCAGACTTGGTTGGGTCAAGTAATGAAGAACCAGCTCTCTCTTGTTTTGTGCCACTGTGTCTAATCAGTTTGGACCCCAAAGCTTGAGAAAGGTAATCAGCACTTGGAAGATGCAATGGAAAAGGAAGAAAAAAAAAAAAAGATAACATGGCTTCTGCAGGACAAAGAGTAAGAGGCTGATGAAAAAAGAGAGGACAACATGGACAACGTATAGTCTGAGAGCTGGGCAGCGAGCAGCTTGGGTATTATCAGTGTCCATGTCCTTCGACTGGGAAAGGCAGGTTCTATCATGTGGATAAGATCATGGGGCTTCCTAGAGTGAGCACAGATTGCCCCATCTGGCTGGCTAGATCGTTTGTTTCCTGGTCACCATCAATATCTCAGTGGTCACTGCAATATCTGTTATGGCAAGAACTTGCTTCCGGATATAGTTACTTATACAAAAGTGTATGGCAAGGACTTCGCTGGTGGTCCAGTGGCTAAGACTCTGCACTCCCAATGCAAGGGGTCTGAATGTGATCGCTGGTCAGGGAACTAGATCCCACATGCCACAACTAAGAACTTAATGCGCTGCAACTAAAGACTCTGCCTGTTAAACCTAAGACCTGGTGCAGCCAAATAAAGACTTTTTAGAGTACATGATAACAGTGATTAGTAATTACATTTCTAATACCAACATATAACCTTTGCTGAATGCTTTTATAATTTTTACATTTTTTATTACTATTTTAAGTTCATACATGTAAAAGTGCTTAAAACAATGTCTAGCACATAATAAATACTATGTAACTATTTTCTTTTATCATTGTCATTACTATTTCATTTGATTCTCACAAACACCCTACAAAATAGGTTGGCCAGATATGACAGAGAAGAATAAAGCACAGCTTGGTTAAGTTTATTTTCTACTGTTACCCAGTCTATCAGTTTCAACAGGATGACACTGGTCAGAATTCTCTGGGTTTAGCTAAGAACAGTATCTTGGGTCCTCTGAGCCCATAATTTTAGCATACGAGTACAGACTCTGAAATCACACCCCATAGCTGGTGCCTTAATAGAAGTCCTTGCATGTGTCTTCCAGAATAGCAGACAATGGAAGAGCATGTTGAAACCCCTCTGCTTGTAACTTGTCTTTACTTAATCAAGCCTGCTTTAGTTGTTTTTCCTTTCTTAAACTGTACACCCTCCAAGCTTCATGTAGCCCAGGCAGTGTATCATCAGACTTCTTAACCACCCTTATAGACAATGCCTCTTGACAAATGGTTCACTATAATAACGGGCAGGAGAAGGCTTAAGTTGTTTTCCAGGAAACTGGAGTCACCTTCTGCCCCAGCTCAAGCCAGCTGATTCGTTGGGACCACCAACCCCATAACTGGGCCTGTGTAGTCGTCCAATGAGTGAACTTTTGACATCAAAGGGCTTAAAACTCCACCCTCAGATCGTGCTAAGTGTCTCTATTTTTGAACATGCATCCCAGAAAGAAAGCTGTAACCAGGTATGTCTACACAGAACACCAACCATCTCCCCTTTCCCTTCCTCCAACCCACTCTCCCTATGTCAAAGACCAGCCTGCTTCTTTAGCCCACAAAAATCTCAAGCTCCTCACCTTTCAAGAGGTGGATCTGTGACTTGTTCTCCTGTCTCCTTGCTTGGCTGCTTTGTGAATAAACTCTTTTTCAGCTAGAAACCTCAGGGTTTGGCTTGCTGTGAGGTGGGCAAAGGAGCCTGGTTCGGTAACAACTCCTTCCTGTTTCCCAAGGTAACATACTCTGGGGACGCTTAGCTATTTGGAACCTTGAAGCAAGCTTGCCTGCCCTCAAAAGCTCAGGGCATCCTAAGGCCACAGTGTGATGGGGTGACTGGCCTTGTCAGTGAGCATGCACCCTAACTCACTCTCCATCACCAATGCAGTGAAAGCAACAAGCCCATCACCGTTTTGGGCCCACTCTCTGTAGCTGTGTTTGCAAAGGGAACCAAAGGCATCTTTCAGAACACATTCCTGCTGCATTTCTTAAAAAAAAAAAAAAACACTCCATGTGCTAGGAAATGTTTGTCCTCTCTGTCACATAGGAGTGCACTGCTGTCTCTTGCTGAGTCCTGACGTCTATCATTTTCCAACACTGAAAGTGGAGATGAAGTGAAATCAAAACAAAAGCAAGCTGAAGTTGTTTCTGGGGTATACGGAGACAGTTTACCAAAAGCCTGTCTTTAGAGTAAACAGAAAAGCAAAGGGAAAGGTCATCTTTCATTGAGCACAAAGGCTCAGAGTGGGTGCACCCCTTGAAAGAGTTCACATCTGAGTACGGATAGGCAATACGGCGGGCCAGCCCAAGATCAAAGCCTTTGAGAATTAGACGTGGAAAGCAGACTAGTGGGGGCTCGTGTTTGATTCTGATGAATTTACAAGGCTGTGAGATCTTGTTGTGGGCTTCTCCGGAAAGGTCCAGTTTGGACTTGGAGGTGAAACTTTGCCAGTGTCTTAGGGTTTTCCAGAGGAACAAAACCAACAATGTGTGTGTGTGTGTGTGTGTTGTTGTTTAGTCGCTAAAAATTTCCCAAGCAAGAATACTGGAGTGGGTTGCCATTTCCTTCTCCAGGGGATCTTCCCAACCCAGGAATCAAACCTGCGTCTCCTGCACTGGCAGGTGGATTCTTTACCACTGAGACACCAGGGAAGACCATATATATACATACATATATATATATGTACACACACACACATTCCTTTTATTATAATAGCTATATATGTATGTATGTATCTATCTATCTACCTATCTATCTCCTGTTGGTCCTGAAGGCTGACAAGGCCCAAGATCTGCACACAGATTCAGCAAGCTGGAGACCCCGTAGAGCCAAAGATTTAGTTTCAGTCTCAGTCTAAAGTCCTGGAATGCAGGAACAGCAAAGTTTGGGTCCAAGTTTCAGTTTGGGTCCAAGATGGGAAAAAGCACCACTGTCCTAGGGCAAGGCTGTCAGGTAGAAGGATTCTTTCTTTTGTGTGTGTGTGTGCTGTGTCTTCGTTGTGGTGTGTGAGAGTCTCTTGCTGCGCAGCACAGGCTCTAGAGTGCATGGGCCTCAGCAGTCGTGACACATTGGCTCTCTAGTTGTGGCGTGTGGGCTTAGCTGTCCAGCAGCATGTGTGATCTTAGTTCCCCGATCAGGGACTGAACCCACGGTCCCCTGCACTGGGAGCTGGCTTCTAAACCACTGGACCACCAAGCAAGTCCCAGAAGAGAGAACTCCTACCCAGGTGAGGGTCAGCCCTGTTGTTCTCTTCCAGCCTTCAACTGATTGGATGAGGCCCACACATATTACAGAGAAAAATCTGCTTCACACAGTCTATTGATTTAAATGTTAAACTTATCCAAAGCACCCTAACAGAAACACCCAGAATAAAGTTTGGCTAAATATCTAGGCGCCCGGTAGTGCAATCAAATTACATGTAAAACTAACCATCACAGTTGGTATCATAGACAAAGAGAGTCATTTGGGAACTGCTCTAAGCAGAAATCAGTGCTCCTGAAACACACATGCAGGGAGACCTATAGCTAGCCAAGGCCTTTTTGTGGAGGGCTAGAACTCAGGGGACATGTAAGGGAAATGAGGACCACATATCAGCCCGCCGAGGGGAACTAGCACTGCCACACAGTACTGCTGATGCTCCTGAGCTGAAAGTTCTTCTTAAATCTGTTTAACAGTCTCATCTTAAAAATGGGCTATATTTACTGCTAAAATAATTAGAAAATCTGAGAAAAGAAATTGCAATTAGAATTCTATCAATAATCATAGCAAATATTAAACCTTCATGGTTTCCTTCCATTTTTATTTGCTTATTTATAGGTTTTTTTAAAAACATATAGGTTTTTATATATTGTTGTTGTTGAGTCACTAAGTTGTGTCTGACTCTTTTGTGACCCCATGGACTGTGTAGCCTGCCATGCTCCTCTGTCTATGGGATTTCCCAGGCAAGAATACTGGAGCAGGTTGCCATTTTCTTCACCAGGGGATCTTCCCAACCCAGGGATTGAACCCACGTCTCCTGCACTGGCAGGTAGCTTCTTCACCACTGAGCCACAAGGGAAGCCCAGGGTTTTATATAGTTGTAGACAAAACTATATAGGGAAAATTGTGTTCTGTGTTGAGAATGTATTCTACTTGACCACAGGCAGATTTGCTCCCTGGGAGACATGTGGCACTGTGTGTCTCTGTTGGTTTTCACAAGGCAGGAGGGTGTGCTTCAGGCCCACTGGTACAGGCCAGGGATGCTGCTAAACATGCTGCAACGCACAGGACAAAACCACACACCCCAGCAAAGAACTCTCCCGTACAAATGGTGAGAAACTCTCTTATACTTTATAAAACTCCTGTATATACAGTGTTCAGGATTACTGCATTGTCTCTGAACTAATTTAGTCTATGTGTTAGGTTTTTGGCACACTGTGGGTACTGAATAAAACATTAATGAATGAGTAATATTCCATTGAGTTAATATGAAGAAATTTCCATAACTATCCCCCAATTATTGGACATTCAGTTTGGTACAGTTCAGTTGCTCAGTCGTGTCTGACTCTTTGCGACCCCATGAATCGCAGCATGCCAGGCCTCCCTGTCCATGCCCATCAAGTCGGTGATGCCATCCACCCATCTCATCCTCTGTCGTCCCCTTCTCCTCCTGCCCCCAATCCCTCCCAGCATCAGAGTCTTTTACAATGAGTCAATTCTTCGCATGAGGTGGCTAAAGTACTGGAGCTTCAGCTTTAGCATCATTCCTTCCAAAGAACACCCAGGACTGATCTTTAGAATTGACTGGTTGGATCTTCTTGCAGTCCAAGGGATTCTCAAGAGTCTTCTTCAACACCACAGTTCAAAAGCATCAATTCTTTGGCACTCAGCCTTCTTCACAGTCCAACTCTCACATCCATACACGACTACTGGAAAAACCATAGCCTTGACTAGACAGACCTTTGTTGGCAAAGTAATGTCTCTGCTTTTGAATATGCTATCTATGTTGCTCATAACTTTTCTTCCAAGGAGTAAGGGTCTTTTAATTTCATGGCTGCAATCACCATCTGCAGTGATTTTGGAACCCCCAAAAATAAAGTTTGACACTGTTTCCACTGCTCCCCATCTATTTCCCATGAAGTGATGGGACCAGATGCCATGATCTTCGTTTTCTGAATGTTGAGCTTTAAGCCAACTTTTTCACTCTCCGCTTTCACTTTCATCAAGAGGCTTTTTAGTTCCTCTTCACTTTCTGCCATAAGGGTGGTGTCATCTGCCTATCCGAGGTTATTGATATTTCTCCCAGCAATCTTGATTCCAGCTTGTACTTCTTCCAGCCCAGCGTTTCTCATGATGTACTCTGCATAGAAGTTAAATAAGCAGGGTGACAGTATACAGCCTTGACGTACTCCTTTTCCTATTTGGAACCAGTCTGTTGTTCCATTAAGGTTAAGAAATTTTGCTACTAAAAAGTTATACTGCAATGAATATTATGCAAATATCTTAAGTTGAAATACATTTTTTAGATTAATTCTCAGCTGTGAAATCAAAGGTTCACTTGTAGAAGAGGAAACTGGTAATATTTGTGATCAATAGTACATGCTTTAGGTTCCTGAAAGCGGAAATTTGCCTTATTTAATGTTTTATGGTCCATAAAACTTAATGCAGTGCCTTGCATACACAATATCTCAGTAAGTGTTCATTTAATATTAATTTTTACCACGTTAAGGAAGCATTCCTCAAGATACAGTTTACTAAGAATTTTTTTTTTAATTAGGAGATCATATTTTCTTCTTTGATCTATAAAACATTAACATTAACCAATTCCAGTGCTATGTTACCCTTGTATTCTTGAAATTAATTCCACTGGATCGTAAGTATTAGTCTGTTTATATACTGATTGAGTTAAGCTGTTGGTATTTCATCTCAGTTTTATTCCAAAAGAGATCGGTTTATAATTTTATTTTTGTGCTATCTTTTCTTAGACATGTACAAAGGGAGAGGTATGGTGGCAAAATGTCCACACAGAATGGAGAAGTTACAGAAGGAAGCAGATGAGAAAATCACATGTAGAGAAAAATGTACTGTGGAGAAAAGAATAAATCACATCTTAAATGCATGCCTCACTTTTTGGTGTCTTTAAGCTCCTTTAAAAGGGTCTTTTAAAGAGAGCATACAGCTAGTTATAAAAAACAAAAAAGTATGATGCCAAACTAACATAAATCTCTCTAAGTAAATAAATGGATGAATAAACAAGTCTTTCATCCTGGAGGAATTTATTCAATGTACTCCCATACATCAATTATTCAATAAATGTGAAGCACTTAATGTATCCAGCCATTGTGTTAGATGCTATGGCTATCATGGGGAGTAAGTCATTCTGTCTAGCGGATGCTGCCACATCTTGGGACGTTCACTAGGTAATGCTACTCTTAACCTAAAGCACTAGAGGGAAGTAAGTGGTTTCTTAAATTACAAAATTAACATATGCTTAATGCAAAAGAGAGAGAGAGAGAAACATCAAGAAACTTACATACATCATGGTTCCATTACCATTCAAAAGTAACTACTCTTCTTGTTATATAAAAATGTGTAACAGGCTTCCCTGCTGGCTCACTGGTGAAGAATCTCCCTGACAATGCACGGGACGGGGGTTCAACTCCTGGTCTGGGAAGATCCCACATGCCACAGGACAACTAAGCCTAAGCGCCACAACTACTGAGACCCGCGAGCTTAGAGCCTGTGCTGCGCAAGAGAAACACTACAACAAGAAGGCCGTGCAATGCAACGAGGAGAAGCCCCTCCTCATCACAACCAGAGGAGGCCTGCAACAGCAGCAAAAGCCCAGCACAGCCAAAAATAAACAGACCTTTAAAAAATGTATAACAAATCTACAATCAGTGGCTAACACAATTTATCATTCTTTTTCAGAGTTCTGGGCCTGCAGGGCTCAGTGTGGCAGCTCTCGGTATGCCTCAGATACTGGTGGTCAGAAGACATCTTTTCCCTCCTGAACCTTCCACATGACTAGCTTGGGTTTCCTCACAGCACGGTGGCTTCAGGGTACTCACACTTCTTACACAGCAGTTGGCTTCTCTATGAGCAAGCACTCCGAGAGACAGAAGCAGAGGCGGCAAGGCCCCTTGGGACCTAGCCCCAGACACAGCCTGACTTCAGTAGTATTCTGTTAATCAGTGCAGTCAAGAGTCAGGCCACATGTGAGGGGGCAGTGGAACAGGCTGCAACTCTGGCTCGTGTGTAGAGGGGAGAAGGAAACCATGGTGCTCACCCGTGTTGGAGACAAGCCACCGTAATCACCTCTCCTTGTCAGGATGACTCTTTAGTAATTTTCTACATAACCAAAATATAGGTGTTTAAATCAGGACATTAACATTTGATGATGGCAACTATCTAATTCTCAGAACTCTACTCAAGTCGTGTCAGTGATGCCAACAAAAGAACCCAGTTCAGAATCACATGCTGCATTTATCTGAGACCCATAGATGAGGAGGGGTTTGGGACAAGCACTGGCCAGTGCAAAGCTCCTGCCATGGACAGACTTGGAGGTGTTCAAAGCACAGCTAGAGGCCCAGACTGGGCTGGGGCACAGGATGAAGAGGAGAGTAGGAAAGATGAGGGTGGAGAAATGGAGCCCAAATCGTGAAGGGCCAGGAGGCACAGGTAAAGGAGCACAGAGCTTGCTCTAAGCACAGAGAATCCAGGGGAGAGTTTCCAGCAGGAGGAGTAAGACATTCTGATATGAATGTTGAAATCCCAGGGTGGGAGTCAGGCCAGGAGATACTATAGGTGAGCCCCAGCTTCAGAGCTGAGTCCTATTCCAATGGAGCTTCCAGTCCACATTTGTGAGGGAGCCAGGAGCTAATGACAAGGAGTCACGTCCATAAGGAATCTGTGGGATTTTTAACATCCCTATGCTTGCTGTTTTTGTAATCTCAATTTCCATAAACTCATGGATTTCTCCTTGGAGAATGAGGCAATAAGGTGGAGCTGGAGATAAGATATCTTGAGGAATGGAGTAGCAGGCAGCTAGCCAAGGGGAAGAAAAGCAGCTAAGGCCCCAGAGTCTGCAGTCAAAAAAAAAAAAAGGAAACACCAGAACCAGCAGGTTTGGGCTTGAGAAACATAAAGGCAAGGAGACAAAAAGGGAACTTTTATATCTAATTACACCCACTTAGTTGTATAGGCAGCCCTTTTGTCAGAACACCTTAGCCAAGCTCTTCCAATAGTATCTGATCACACTGTCAAATTAACACCTCTACATCACTTACTCATATTTGACTCACTCTGCTTGATTTTAGCAGCAGGATCTGACAGGGACAGCGGGTTTTATTGGTGACAGGGAACCAACTTGAGGCACTTAAAATGCAGTGCTGAAAACCAGAGTGGAGAATGATTTTATCCTAATAGGTTGTGGAGATTTCTGAATGCAGAGGGACCAGCTGAAAAGTGGGTCGAGCAAGCCAGGCCCCCAGTCGCTGATGACTTGGGTCAGTTGGTATAAAAAAGAAACCAACCTGAATGCAAGGGAAAGAGCAAGTTTCGAGTCTTCTCAATTTTCCTACTGGTTTTTCTGCCTGGATTATGAATATTACTCCATGTCCTCTGAAGGCACATTTTGTTTTCATCTCCAAGTTCATGAATGCTATGCTCAGCATGTGATACTTACTCAGCGGAGGTTATGAAATAATTCTTCAGGAAAGAAATAGGCCAGAGAATTAAGTGGGTGAACAAAAATAGGTCATGGCATGAAGATGGATGGGCTGCTGGCCAAAGCTCTGGAGCCTGAGGGCAGCCATCTGCTGGGGCACCAGGCAGTGCCCACCTCCACTGTCCAGGCTCATTCCCACTTCTGACCACAAGCCTGTCCTAGAATGCCTCTCATCGCCTTGGGAAAGCAGGATCTTTCTGTTGTTTAGCCACCTTACAGGGTAGAATTCCACCTCAGCATTCAAATCCTGGCTTGCTAGTTCTGTGATACTGTGACACTGAATTTTTTGTTTGTTTGTTTTTAGTTTCAGCTTTATTCTCTGTAAAACAGAAGGTGGTAACTCTTACCTAGGATTTTGAGAGTAGGTACTCAATTGACAATGTATTTTGCATACCAAAAAATAGTGATAGCATGTGACACCCAGGTGTGCCACTCTGCAACCACCTGGGCAAGCTATTTAAGACACTGTATGCCTCCGTTTCCCCACTAGCCATGTGGAATGATCAAATAAAAGCTATCTTATACAGTGGTAGGAGATTTAAAGGAATTAATATGGGGAAAGTGCTGAGAATGGTCTGGCACATATGTATCAGGTTTCTCCCTCCTGCACCCACTTTAGCATCCATGTGGCGACTTCCCCATGTTTCTAAGAATGAAACCATCTGAAAATGTTCAGGTAGAAACAACTCATGGAATTCCCATCCTGACAATTGCCCCTTGGATTTGTGTTTCTCTTTCTTAGAAAAACATTGTTGTCATCAGAATTCCCAATGAAGTTCCTGAACATTTAAGTTGAATAAGCTTTATAATAACAGTCTTGTGGGGATTTCCCTGGTGGTCCAGTGGTTAAGACTTCATCTTTCAACACAAGGGATGCAGGTTCGATCCCTAGTCAGGAAACTGAGATCTCACAGGTCACAGGGCAACTAGGCCCACATACCTTGACTAAAGAGAGAAGCCTGTGCACTGCAGTGAAAGATCCCACGTGCTGCAGCTAAGACTCAACGCCGCGTGTGCTGTGCTTAGTCACTCAGTCCTGTCTGACTCTTTGTGACCCCATGGACTGTAGCCCGCCAGGCTCCTCTGCCCGTAGGATTCTCCAGGAAAGAATATTTGAGTGGGTTGCCATTTTCTACACCAGGGAATCTTTCCAGGGATCGAACCTGCACCTCCTATATCTCCTGCATTGGCAGGCAGGTTCTTTACCACTACAGCCACCTGGGAAGCCCAAGAGCCAATGCAGTTAAAAATAAATATAAATATATAGATATTAAAAAAAGGACTTGTTTTAGGTCAGTGCTCATTACCGTCTATGCTTTCCTACTTTTCACCAGCCCATCCCCCCTGCCACTTGCTAACATGTGGCATGATCCCTCGTAGTTTCCAGGGAGGGTGGTGGTCACTGGTGAGGCTTGAGCCTCTGCCTCATCCAGCTGCTAGAATGTCCGCCTGCCGTAGATGTAGAGGTGAGAAGGGTCCAGAGAGACACCAGCTCCAGTAGGAGGCAACCTCTGAGGGGCTCTGCATGAACAGCTTCCTCATACAACTTTGTGGAACCATCAAAGAAAAAAGGCAAAGTCTGAGGAACTTAATGCCAACTTTAGGTCAAGGTGTCAACCACGAGGAACACCTACTCACTGTGGGTTAGGGTGCATCGTCTTGTAAACATTCTGTAAACAAGATTCCTCAGAGCAAAGAGGTGGATGAATGCACAGGTATTGGCCGTGACCTGGAACAACGCTCCAGAGGAGAAAAACATGTTGGAAATTGATCTTTTGGGGGTGGGAAGGAAAAGAACTGGATGAATAGTTGCTTCTCCTTCCCCTGGGAACGGCAGAGTTGTCTGAGTTGTAATTTAGGAGGCAGGTGTCAGGGAAGAAAAGTTCATTATGACTCTAAAGGACTTTGACAGGACTCTAAAGAACTATAATACAACAGTGGCAGCTGACATATACTGACAGCTTCAGGTCAGGTTTTTCATAGCAGGTTCTGGAGAAATGCATTGGTCTATTGTTTGAACTAGAGGAGGAGCAAAAAGAGACGTCTCCTAAAAAAATCTTTCAGCTTGCATATTTAGGCTCCCAGACTATGGCACAGCCACATTTCTGAGCTCAGAGTCATGGCAAAGAGGCTGAATAGCTGTAAATGTGACAATGGGTTTGGAGGAGAAAGAAAGGGTTCAAGAAATGGATCTCTCTACACTAGCCTGTGTGGATCACAATAAACTGTGGAAAATTCTGAGAGAGATGGGGATACCAGACCACCTGACCTGCCTCTTGAGAAATTTGTATGCAGGTCAGGAAGCAACAGTTAGAACTGGATAT
This sequence comes from Oryx dammah, assembly GCF_014754425.2. Taxonomy (NCBI): domain Eukaryota; kingdom Metazoa; phylum Chordata; class Mammalia; order Artiodactyla; family Bovidae; genus Oryx; species Oryx dammah. The sequence continues at coordinate 27,373,636 of NW_024070203.1, forward strand.
GGAACAACATACGTCAAGGCTGTATATTGTCACCCTGCTTATTTAACTTCTATGCAGAGTACGTCATGAGAAATGCTGGACTGGAAGAAACACAAGCTGGAATCAAGATTGCTGGGAGAAATATCAATCACCTCAGATAGGCAGATGACACCACCCTTATGGCAGAAAGTGAAGAGGAACTAAAAATAAAAAGCCTCTTGATGAAAGTGAAAGCGGAGAGTGAAAAAGTTGGCTTAAAGCTCAACATTCAGAAAACGAAGATCATGGCATCTGGTCCCATCACTTCATGGCAAATAGATGGGGAAACAGTGGAAACAGTGTCAGACTTTATTTTGGGGGGCTCCAAAATCACTGCAGATGGTGACTGCAGCCATGAAATTAAAAGACGCTTACTCCTCAGAGGAAAAGTTATGAGCAACCTAGATAGCATATTCAAAAGCAGAGACATTACTTTGCTGGCTAAGGTCTGTCTAGTCAAGGCTATGGTTTTTCCAGTGGTCATGTATGGATGTGAGAGTGGGACTGTGAAGAAGGCTGAGCGCCAAAGAATTGATGCTTTTGAACTCTGGTGTTGGAGAAGACTCTTGAGAATCCCTTGGACTGCAAGGAGATCCAACCAGTCCATTCTGAAGGAGATCAGCCCTGGGATTTCTTTGGAAGGAATGATGCTAAAGCTGAAACTCCAGTACTTTGGCCACCTCGTGTGAAGAGTTGACTCATTGGAAAGGACTTTGATGCTGGGAGGGATTGGGAGCAGGAGGAACAGGGACGACAGAGGATGAGATGGCTGGATGGCATCACTGACTCAATGGACTTGAGTCTGAGTGAACTCCGGGAGTTGGTGATGGACAGGGAGGCCTGGAGTGTTGTGACTCATGGGGTTGCAAAGAGTTGGACACGACTGAGTGACTGAACCGAACTGACACTAGCCTGCTCATCTTGGTTGAACTCAGGACAACCCTGAAGGGTCATTCTAGTTCCAGATTTCCAAATGGCATCAATGCCATGTGAATAGTGTAATTAAGGTTTAATCAAGGCCTTTCTGATTCTATCAAGACTATTCTCTGAACTACTGTGCTCTACTGTTAGCATGGAGTCATGCAGAAAACAGCAGGGAGTGAAGGAAACAGGAACCATCACTGTCTACTTGGCAAGCACCTGGGCCAAGAGCTGCTGCCTGAACCTGCCTGTCTCCCACTCACAGTGACATGGTGGGTGGGAGGCCATGGCAGATAGCTTCCTTGTCATGTTTCCTATTGAGTTTTACTGCTTAGTCAACAGAAGTTGCTAACTCATTGAGTCACAGCCAGCACCATCTAGACATGAAGTTTTAGGAAATTTGGATGGTAAGAGCTAGAATATTACGATTCAAGGTAATCATCTATGTCCTACATGATTATTTTGGATAGCAGAGGAATTGATGAAATCAGAGTTCACATCAGTATCCATGTGAGTTTTATTAGTGTGTGGTTCTGGCCTGAGGAACCTGTGCTCCATTTTGAACTCTTAGGATCATACTAAGATCCTACTGGTCATCCATCCCTCCTTCCACCCATTCATCTGTCATCAAAGATTCATTTATCACCTATCATACATCAGACACTCTGCTGGGCTCTGAGATTGAAAGATGGTTAACGAATAGCATCTTCTAGAGGAGCCTAGTGTCCCTTGGAGGTGACAATTATTTGCAATACAATGGCATATATGCTTGAACCTGTTGGCTTAGTGTAAATTATGCTGCAATAACAAATGGTGCCCCAAATCCCAGTAGTTGACAACAATGAAGGTTTATCACATTACTTGATCTCTACAGGTTCCCTGAAACTCTGCTTCACATCTTCATTAGGGAACCAAGTTAGTAGGACTAGCCTGTATCTAGAAGATGTTGATCTCATGACACGGGGGAAGAAAGAAAGAGTGGAAATAAGAGAGTAGCTAGCTCTTCAGAGCTTCTGCTGGTCCCAGGTACGTGTCACTTCTGCTCACATTTCATTGGCCAAAGCAAGTCACATGACCAGGCGTGACATCATCAAGGCAACCTTGGTCAGTTATCAGTTAACAGCTGGCAGTTAACAGTTGGGAGGGAAAAACACATTCCTCCGTGGTGTGATACCAGAGTTAAGCGCCAGCCAGGCACAGAGAGAAGGAAGGAAGGCATCAACATTTTTTGGAGCTCCTCTTAGTTCTCTTTATTGATTGATACATTTTAATGGAAACCATGGGCGTTTTTCCCCTTCTATGCAGCCTTTAAAGTCAACCTTGGCTAAAAACGAATATAGTGGAGAGGAGGTACTGGAATCAGTGTTACTCAATGTTTCTATTTTCCCAAGTGAGAAAACAACTTTCATGACCACCCTGTATGGTACATAGATGTTGCTCTCACTTGGGGCTACTTTTATGGAAAAGCCATTGTGCTTAAAATCAGACATACCTGGGTGTGAGCCCTGCCCTGCTACTTACTAGCCATGTGATTTTGAGGAGTCATTTGGCCTTCTCCAAGTTTTAGTTCTAAATCTATAAAATGAGGGTAATTGTGAGAAACGGAAGTTGCTCTGTAAACAGCCAAGCACTATTCAAATATTTGACCTTTGCAAAAATGTGATGGAGAATGTCATAAGAAGTGGGCAATGAGGTCTGTTCTCTTCCATTGCTGTGGGGTGCTGGTGCACAGCACAAGAAAACTGACTGAAAGCAGCCAGGATGTGCTGAAGCTGGTAATTATCTGTGAGACAGGCTGGGTTTTGAGTGTAAGTGTGCCTGGCAAACCTATCAATGAGACATGTGCCTTGATGAAATGCTGACAGTCTATTTACCCAGAGGCAGCTGTGATATAGAAGAATGAAAAGCATGCTGGCGTTATAAGCTGTTATGGAGGATCTGACTTCCATTTACCTGTGTTGTTGATTGTTCTGAAATGGAAACAAAAAAAATCTGGTATTAAACATGAGCAAAAGAGTTTCTGAATTTTAATAACCTAGTATCTTAGAGATGGATAAAACCTTAGCAATGATGGGGAGTCCAACCCCTTGTCTGTATAGATAAGGAAACTGAAACTCATAAAAGTTAACAAACTAGCTTTTGTATCCCTTATTCTTGACTAGGCATAGCATTAATGTCTTCAGTGACTATTAACAGAAAATTTCACCTGTCTTTTATTTAGTGCATGTACTAACTCATTAACCTCCAAAACATTTCTTTTAATATTCAGCATTCACATTTCTAAATATTTATTCACTATTTACACATAATCAACCAAAACCTAAAAACTTAACATTACACTTCCTCGGAATTTTAAACACTGACTACAAATTTGTAATCAAGCTGTTATATAAACAGATGATTAAGACTGCAAATCTAATAAATGAGATGCTTTCACATGCTCTAAACACCTTACGTAGGAGACAACACATGCACGGCAGGTCACTTTGAGTACGGAAACGATTATACTCCAGGGAAATATTTCCTGCGATACTGGGAAGCCAAGGGGCAGATACTGGTCATAGATGTGAGGGGAACTACTCTGCTTTCTCCTCCTCTGTGTGAGGAGAGGATGTGCTGGTGATGTACAACTCAAAAACTTGGAGGTCTATGAACGTATCTGTGACTTACCAGGTGGCACTAATGTTAAGGCATCTCTATCTGCCACGGAGGAGACTCGGGTTCCATCCCCTGGGTCGGGAATATCCCCTGGAGAAGGAGATGGCAACCCACTCTAGTATTCTTGTCTGGATAGTCCCATGGACAGAGGGGTCTGGTGGACCACAGTCCATGGGGTTGCAAGGTGTTGAACAAGACTTAGCATGCGTGTACTAACTAGTACAGGTGGCACCAGTGGTAAAGAATCTGCCTGCCAATTCAGGAGGGCTTAAGAGACCCAGGTTTGATTCCTGGGTTGGGAAGATCCCCTGGAGGAAGGCCTGGCAACCCACTCCAGTATTCTTGCCTGGAGAATCCCATGGACAGAGGGGCCTTGGTGGCCACAGTTCACAGGGTCGTAAAGAGTCGGACAAGGCTGAGGCGACTTGGCACACATGCATGCATGAGCGTATTTTCAACTGAGTGCATAGATGGTTGGCATAGATTCCTCCTGAAATAATGATACAATCCCATAGCAAGGTATTCCCACAGCAGAGACTACGGAAATGACCTCCTCAACTCTGTTAGTCTCCTACCCTGAACACAGTATTTCCAGAGGGACACACCTTTTTTGGGGGGTGGGGGTCGTGGGGGGTAAGAGCTGCATTACAGATGTGTTTAGATACGTATCCAACTCTTTATGACGCCAGACTTCCGATAACATGCTACCTCTTTGGCTGACTCTATGAAGAACTTCAGAGATGGGCAGCAAGAGTGAGAACAAGAAAGGTCTCCTAAGCCGCCTTGGTGGCTCAGCTGGTAAAGAATCCGCCTACAATGCGGTAGACCTGGGTTTGATCCCTGGGTTGGAAAGATCCCCTGGAGAAGGGAAAGGCTACCCACTCCAGTATTCTGGCCTGGAGAATTCCATGGTCTGTATAGTCCATGGGGTCGCAAAGAGTCGGACACAATGATTGAGCAACTTTCACTTTCACTGGTCGCCCATCAGTGTAGCCCACCTGAAAAGCTAATACGCTTGCATTATTAAAATCAGCAGTAAAAGAGCTAATACCAGGAATTTGTTTCTTTACTTTCTTCATTCTCATCTTTTAATTTTATAACTTCCTAAAGTTAACACTTTTATACCTTTCCAGTATTATAGTAATTTTTTAAAAACTTAATTTCTTTTAACACCGAAAAAATTTTGTATTGGGATACAGCCAATGAACAATGCTGTGATAGTTTCAGGTGAACAGAGAAGGGACTCAGCCACATATATACATGGATCCATTCTCCCCCACATGTATCCATTACTCCCACAGTAATTTTTATAGGATACAATTTCTGTACTTTACCAGAGTCACTGCATTTATAAAAGCCTCAAAAATGAAAAGATGATGACTTCTGGTCAGCTGAGTTTTGATAGGTTCTGAAGTTTTGACACAGATTGGCCACTCCTAGGATCACCCTTAGATTGCATGGTCCAAAATGGTTCCCAGACACTTCTGAATGCCAGTAGCAGGGCGGGGGGAGGGAAGGGGAGGGGAGATAAGCCCCTTCCTTTTAAGGGCATGACTTCGAGGTTGCTCTGCTCATTTTCATTTGGGAACTTGCCTGTATCTAGCAGCAAGAGAGGCTGGAAACATGCTGGCCAGGCGCCCAGACAAGAATCAAGTGCCTTCTAAAAGAAGGGGAGACCTAGCACTGGTCTAGGTCTTAGCCTAAGATCTAGACCTAGTCCAAGGATGTCTGCCACCATCCAAGCTTTTGGCCACCAAGTGTTTGAAGGCACTCCTCACACACAGATACATCTCCCCGTGGTCCAAGAAAGACAAGCCCCAAATCACAAGTGCTTTGATTCAGCTCAAAGACCAGGAGCTTCTGATCCAACAAACAGTGAGAGCCAGGTGTAGCTCATGGTGGTACTACCGCTTAAAGAGACAAGTGGTCCCCACCCCCCAGCTCTTCTACACCCAATACACAACGGCCGCATAGGAACAGGAAACCTGCAGTAATAAGTCCCATTCAGAAGGCGAGTGAAGAGAAAACACCCAAGTCGCTGGGCTGCTGCTGCTGCTAAGTCACTTCAGTCGTGTCCGACTCTGTGCGACCCCATAGACAGCAGCCCACCAGGCTCCACCGTCCCTGGGCTTCTCCAGGCAAGAACACTGGAGTGGGGTGCCATTTCCTTCCCCAATGCATGAAAGTGAAAAGTGAAAGTGAAGTGGCTCAGTCGTGTCCAACTCATAGCAACCTCATAGACTGCAGCCTACCAGGCTCCTCTGTCCATGGGGTTTTCCAGACAAGAGTACTGGAGTGGGGTGCCATTGCCTTCTCCTTGCTGGGCTGCAGCAAAGATCAAATCGTACCAGGCAAGGTCTGGAAAGACTTTTCGTCTCTGTCAGTAAACTGCTTGGTGGGTCCATCCGGCCACCCTGGCTCTGCCCTCCAGGGGAACCACCCTTGGCTGACACACTCTGTGGCTTCTGACTTTTCCCTTTGAAGGGTTCTGCCTGGTTCATCTCAAATAGCTTTCAAGGTCATATCCCTCTGGAGACACAGTTCTCTCCTGCAGGTCTAGGCTCAAGGACCCCTTCTGTGTCATGGGCTTTAAAAGGGCAGAATGGTAGTTCCTCTAGGCAATAAAATTCTCCAGGAAACCACAAGTAGGCTTTTGTCTATTTCCTTCCAATTCATTTCATGTGCAAAGAACTACAGCCACAATCTGGTCTGGCATAGGTTTAGCCTACAAACTTTACTTATTGACGGCACCCCACCCTCGGCCCCACCCCCAGCGATCGCTCTGCCTAGCCCTTGTGTCTCAAACCTCAGTGTGGCTGTCTGCAGCCCAGCCAGATAAACAGGCTAAGTCGAAAGGCAACATCCTTAGTTCTGGCAGAGAACTCTATAAACAGTGGTGCCTGAGACAGGCTTGGGACAAAGTCTGAGTTTTTTGCTAAAGCTCCTTAGGGTCCCCAATAGGGACTCATACATGTTGTTGTCAAATCCCTCTCCCTCAGTCTCTCTCCATCAGTTGGCTCTACAGTCCTCTGGGTTTATTCTAACCCAGGCAAATTTCACCAGCATTCCTACTATCACAGAGTCCTGGCAGCTTTTGGAGGTGAGGGAACTGGTCAAGTAGGTTGGGAACCTGCTGTTCCTTGAGGTGCCTGGACCCAGAAGCCCTGTTTGTAGCCACCAGTTGGGGGAGTCTGAGCCCTGCGGGTCATCATCTACCAACTTACTGTGACTGATCGTGGTTTTCAAAGTTGGCCACATGGCATCTCACATTCTGCACACTCTTCTGTGCCACCATCATGCCACCCACCCCCATCAAGAGCTGGGGCGTGTTTCACCACCCATCCCTTTGAAGCCAGGAGGCTTGGGGACTGCTTTGACTACTAGAACACAGCAGAAGCAATGCTGTGCCATGCTCAGACACAGTCCTTAACTGGCCTGGGGGCCTTGCTTGCTGCCTCTTGGATGCCAGCCACTTTGTAAGAAGCTCATCTACACCCTGAGACCACTCTGCTGTGAGCAGCCCAAAACCCACTTTGGAGGATGAACTGCCCAGTGGGGAGAGAGAGGCCAAGGACCACTGAGCCACCAGACATAGCAACATGGAAGATTATAGAATTTGGGGCTCCCCTGGTAGTCCAGTGGATAAGACTGCCCTGTTCCCGGTGCAGGAAGTCTGGGATCCTTTCCTGATCAGAGAACTAGATCCCACGTGCCGTATTCCACTTGGCACAAGTAACACGCAAAATTAAATATATATTTTTTAAGAATACAGGGTTTTAACTTAATATCTTTGATTTTGTACTTGTATCTCTTTTATGCTCAAAATCTTGAATCCTAATGACAAATGACATAATCAGTTATGCGCTTTATAGGTGCTGGAGTGGATTGCCATTTCCTTCTCCAGGGGATCTTCCTGACCCAGGAATCGAATCCAGGTCTCCCCCACTGCAGGCAGACGCTTTACCATCTGAGCCACCAGGGAAGCCCCTACAGGTACCTTTAGAAGGTACCTATAATCATTTCAATGCCTATATTGTCAGTAGAACATTGATAGTGTGATCTTGAAAAGGTAACTTTTGGTTCTTCTTGCCTTTATGATATGTTCTTTATTTAGGAATATCCCTGTGCATTGTAGCTTCTACCTTCTAACCCCCTCAAGAGGCCAGTAGCAATCTTCCAGTTCTGACAACAAATGCCCCCAGATGTAGCCAAATATCCACTGGGGAAGGGGGGAATTACCCCAGGCTAAAGACTGCTGTTCATGGGATATACAATCAAAGCACATCTTTTCAAGTTAGATTCTCTTCTCTGTGTGACTACGTCACCAACTTGGTATATAGTTAGGATTGTTTATTTCAGTGGTTTTCAGTTTTCAGAGCCTGCTTTTTACTGGTTTAATAGTTTTTAGACTTGTGTAAATTGGAAAAGACCCTGATGCTGGGAAAGACGGCAGGTAAAAGGAGAAGAGGGTAGGAGAGGATGAGGTGGTTAGATAGCATCACCGACTCAAAAGACATGAGTTTGAGCAAACTCCAAAGTTTAATTTCGTTTCTTAATCATGTAATAAAACATAATACTGAATAGCTGGTACTGCCAAAGAAGTTTCAATTTCATCCCTCCATTCTGTTTCCCCCCTCCCTCTGCGATAATCATTTTCATTAGTTTGGGGGTTATCCTTTCATTCTTTTTGAAAATATATTTGTGTTTATACATATTTATATATATATTTACTAATATTTATTACCCCGTTTATTATACAAAAGCTGCCATACTATAAACACTGTTGTGTATATTTAAAATCAAGGACTTCATCTGTAGTAAGTAACTGGAGCGTCTGAGTGACTACTGCATGCTTCTGTCGAAGGCACCAAGAATGTCTGCCCTCGATGAAGAAGGAAGGCCACTGCAAGACATGGCTCAGTGCTAAGTTTTCAAGGTCTCCAGTCCTATGGCTGACTCCTCCCCTGTGACTGAACGCTATCCTAGATTTGATTTCTGATGAAGGTGTTATCTCAGGGGATAATGTATCTGCCAAGAAGCCTTCATGTCACACTGAATGAAGATGTACTTGATAAGGAAATAATGGGTGGGGCAGTTTGCTTAAGACAAAGTTCCTTTAGAGAATGCTCCCTGACCTGCCTGGGATGTGTTCATAAAATGCCTCAAGTAAGATTTAAGCAAGTATAGACCCCATTCCAGTACTCTTGCCTGGAAAATCCCATGGACGGAGGAGCCTGGTAGGCTGCAGTCCATGAGGTCGCTAAGAGTCGGGCATGACTGAGCGACTTCACTTTCACTTTTCACTTTCATGCACTGGAGAAGGAAATGGCAACCCACTCCAGTATTCTTGCCTGGAGAATCCCAGAGACAGAGGAGCTTAGTGGGCTGCTGTCTTTGGGGTCGCACAGAGTCGGACACTCAGCAGAAATGAGTGTAGGAGTGACCTGGACCCAAACCTCTGCCTTTTACCTTTGTTGGTAACTGCAGTCTATTAAATGAAGCATTGACTGCAGTCTATTAAATGAAGCATTAAGAAATCTCAGCATCAAATTTAGCCACTTGATCCATCTTCCTTAACTGTCAAAATATCTATGGGTAAAAATTACACATGAATACAGTTGTTCCTTTTTATTATAAAAAGCTTCCAAGTGAAGATATATAGACTACAGGACACTGAGTCATCACCCAGTTTCAACCATCAACCCTTTGCCACACTTGTTTCACCCAGCCAACCTAATTTTTCAGAAGTATTTTAAAGCAAACTCGACGTAGTAAGTTATCTCAATTTTTTTTAAAGTACACCTTTATTTTCTTAAAAAAAAAAGTAGGTGGGGTTGGACAGAGCATTTTCTCACATAACTGCAATGTTATTATCACACATATTAAACAATAAGATGAATTTGTTATTACCCAATATCATTCCTAAGTTTATATTTTTCTGGTTATCTAAAACAAAAACAGAAAAAAGATCCCAATGACTGTGTTTACTGTTAGTTCAAAATCAGGGACTAAACAAAGTCTGCCCATTGTATCTGGGGAGCCTGCTATGGGACATGAACTGTTCAAGCATGACCCAAAGCACCCTGGGTGGCTGAGAATAAACCGGCAAGTATCAGGAGGGCCTGACGCCTGGTTGGTTTGACCCCAGGTCAACACAGTTGTTGAAAACATCTGTGTTCCCTTCAGATTTCTCCAAGGTGAACATTCTCAATTCCTTCCATTATTCCTCTGTGACTTGGATTCTCCCCTTAATATGCTACAGATGGCTAATGTCTCTGGTAGACATATTACAAGGAGTTGCTAAGCTCAATTACTAAGCCTCAGATCAGCACTGATGTCCCTATTTTGTGTCAAATCGCTTTGTCTCCGACTCTGTGACCCCATGGACTGTATCCTGCCAGGCTCCTCTGTCCATAGAATCCTTCAGAGGATCTTTCCAACCAACCCAGGGATCGAGCCAGGTCTCCCATATTACAGGCAGATTCTTTACCATCTGAGCCACCAGAGAAGCCCTCGCAAAGGTTAGCTTCGAGTTTTTTCCTAGGCAGGCATTTTTAACAGGTTCCTCTGTCCATGGGATTCTCCAGGCAAGAGTACTGGAGTGGGTTACCATTTCTTTCTCCAGGGGATCTTCCCGACCCAGGGGTCGAACCCAAATCTCCCGCATTGCAGGCAGATTCTTTACCATCTGGGCTACCAGGAAAGCCCGTTTTAACAAGCTAGCTGTTTTTAATTGCATATGTAAAAAGAACTGGTTTTGCAGTTTCAAGGGAAAACAAAATAAATTTCATTTTAACTAATTTTCTCCAGAGTCTAAAGAATATCATGGCCATTCTGTATAAAGACAGCTAATGACTTGATGATTGGGAGCCATGATCTCCAGTTCAGTATTATTTGAAAATTCCAGAGCTCAGCCAATAACTCCAAGCTTCGCTTGATTCTTCTCGTTGGAACATAAGACATATTGGTTCTAACCACCCTCTGGTTCCTCCCAAAAAGCCTGTTTAAACACTTGATCATTTGTGAATATCCAGGTGCCCACCCAGCAGAGTACAGTTAAGGGCTTGCGTTCTTCCAGGAGTTTCAGAAGCACTACATTAGGATTGGACACACAACTTTGCAGCCAGACTTTCCAAGTTCAGATTCAAAGTCTGCCAAATATGAGCTGGGAGACGTGGGCAAGTTAATCTCTTATTTCTCCATTTGTTTCTCTATAAAATGGGAGTGGTGGTAATACCTACCTCACTAGGTTGTTGAAAAGATTAAGTAAATCATCTCATGTAAAGCTCATGATATGGTGCCTGACACAATAAGTGTTACATGTGTTTGCTATTGTTACAACATATTCTGCCTCCACCAAGTAGAGCTAAACCTTGGAGCAAGTTGTCCAGCTAGACTATATCACCAATGCCTCATCCCTCAGCTGGTGATTACAGTGGAACCTACTAATAGGAATACTGTGAAAATTAAAAGAGGACGCATGCATGCATGCTAGGTTGCTCAGGCGTGTCCAACTCTTTGGGACCCCATGCACTGTAGCCTGCCAGGCTCCTCTGTCCATGGAATTCTCCAGGCAAGAATACTGGAATGGGTTGCCATGCCTTCCTCCAGGGGATCCTCCAGATGCAGGGATTGAATCCACGTCTCTGTCTTCTGCATTGGCAGGCAGGTTCTTTACTCCTAGAACCATCTGGAATGCCCCGAAAATTAAAAAGAGACAATTCACCAAAACCTGAAAGAACCGTGTCTGGTACATATTAAGCACTCAATAAATATTAGCTATTATTATTTTGTCCCTTCACATTTAGTACAAAAACCAAGCCAGAAGGTCCGGTGTGTCAGAAATAGTGGCATCTTTTTGTTTTCAATAAATCAACGTAATTTCATCTCCAGTTTCACACCACCTCAGTCATTCTCAGAGTTTCTGTTCCCTGAGTCCTCCAGAGTTTGTGGCAGGGATATGAGATCTTACACAATGCTCAGGTTTCCAGAGGGTCCCACCGGTCACCAGGACCACCAGCTTCCCCTCAGATGTCCCTTATCTCAGGCCAGGTGGGCTCTGCCACTTCTGTGCCCACACTTGAAACCCAAAGTCATGGCTGAGCCCATGGGTCCCTGCCTAGGATCACATCTCTTGGTTCCTGATTTCCAGCCACAGCCTTGGGACTCATAGACTTTTCTCTTACCTCCTGTCCAAGCCTCTGGAAATCTCTTCTAAATCCAGAGGAAAGGGACCTCCCTGGTGGTCCAGTGCATAAGGATCTGCCTTGCCATGCCAGGGATGTGGGTTCTGCCTCTGATGGGGGAACTAACAGGCCAAGGAACAACTAAGCCCACAGGCTGCAACTACCTGAGTCTCACAACTAGAAAGTCCATGAAAAGCCCAATGGAAAGAGCCCACAGGAGGCACCAAAGATCCCACCTGCCACAACCAAGACCCACTGCAGCCAAATAATTTAAAAAAAGGAAATCCAGGGGAAAATCATTTTATTCTCAAACCCTGTTCACCTTCACGGACTTTTGGAAACAAGAGTTTGGGCACAAGTCTTTGCAGAGAAGCCCGGGGCCTGCTACCCACTTGGGTGGGAGGAAGAAAGACAAGTAGAGGGAGGCATTGTACATCCCCATCTCTCGAAGCTCTCCGTCCCCTGAATCTACAAACATGAATCATCACACAGTAAGTTCATCTCAAGTCACCAAGTAAACACTGATCAGGTGCCAGGCACTGCACAAGGCACTGGAAGAGATAAGAAGCCACACTAGATATGAACCCTGCCCTCAAAGACTCACAAGCAGTGGAGACTGCCCCGGGGACCTTAGGCAATGGCAGGAGTTCTGTTTGGTTGTCACAAGTGGAGGGGGCAGTACCACTGCCATCTACTGGGTAGAGGCCGAAATGCTGCTAAATAGCCTATAATGCACAGGTCAGTCCCGACAGCAAAGAAAGACCTGACCCAAAATGTCCATAGAGACAGGGGAGAGCAGGAAAACTACCAGCAAGGTAGAAGGAAGTGCTAGAGGCTCATTCGACAAAGTCCACCAGAGGGAAACTATAGTCAGAAGGAATGTTGCTGAGAGGTTTCCATCATAGCAGGATATGATCTAGGATAAGGAGGAGCTGAGACTTGAGCTCATAGCTCTTTTCCACACAATTTCAGACAGCAGTGGTCTAGAAAACACGCAGAGACCTAACAAGAGCCAGCTCCATCCGGCCTGGCAAATGGAGCTACAGCCGGCCACTGAGGGCCCGCCATGGGGCCGGAGACGGAGTTGCCCTTCACCACCAGGCTCTGTGGTGCTGTTACCGCCCCAGGGATCAGTGACCAGGACAGTTAGGTTGAGGTCCCTGGTGACTCTCTACCCTGGCCTCACAGCATGTCTCCCCAGGAATGCTGACAGCTCCAGGGAAGGGCCCAGACAGGGGTTTTGTTTTTTAACTCCAAAAGTTAAAAAATAACAACAAAAAGATACTCACATTATCCCCATTTCACAGATGTGGAAACTGAGGCATGAAGAGGTTAAATATCTTATCTGGAGTCACATGTCATTGAAAGGGAAAGCCTGCTCCAATGTTACTGTCTGGTTCAGAACCCTAAAATAACTCCCTGAATCTTGACCTTTCGGGCAGAGTGCACACTTTCATACCAGCCACGGGGTCCTCTGTGACTCAGGCTCTGCCTCCCTCTGCATTCACTACTACCCGTGCTCTACTCTGACCCACCCCAGAGGCTCCCATAGCTACTCAAAGGTGCCGGTGGGTCTTGCGGCTCTTTGTTCAAGCTTTCTTCCTTCCCCAAGACCCTTCCCCATCCGGTCTGTCTGGCAGACACATCTCCCAAGGTTCAACTTAAAGGACACCTCTGCCACGAAGCCTTTCCAGAGTGATCTCACCCCCAACCCTAGTAGAACTGACTTCCATCTCATGCTTTGCTGACGCCAGGTCCTGTTTGTCACCAGGGGTGAGGGCAGGGACAGAATGTGCTCTATGGAGATCATCACTATGGGGGCTGTGGCTTGACCGATACATGCGGCCTGGAAAGGAGGTTTCTGTGTCTTGGAGGTGTGGGCCATCATGGTTAGGGTGAAGTTAATGTCCCTTAGTGTAAAGAAGAGTTCATGGATGGTCAACTGATATCCTTGGGCTGTTCAAGGTCGGGGGTGGGGATGGGAGGGGAGCCTCAGAGCCTGGGGAGTGGCTGCCCTGAGGCCATGGGGAGCTCAGGGGAGGTGGGAGGAACTAGCTGCAGTCCTCTGGGTTCTAAATTCCTTGTGGGGACTTCCCTCATGGTCCAGTGGCTAAGACTGAACTTCCAATGCAAGGGGACTGGGTTCAATGCCTGGTCAGGGAACTAAGATTCCACATGCTACAAGTAAAGACTAAAGGTCCCATGTGCCACAACTAAGACTGGAGAAGCTAAATGAAGAAATATCCAAAATAAATACGTAGATAAACTTCTCAAATCCTCAGGAGTCTGTGGAACTAGAATCTGTCCATGATGCAGTGGGACGTGCCATATGGGACACCCGTGCTAAGTCCCTTCAGTCATGTCTGACTCTTTCCAACCTTAGTCTTTTCAACCCAGGACTGTAGCCTGCCAGGCTTCTCTGTGGAATTCTCCAGGCAAGAATACTGGAGTGGGCTGCCATGCCCTACTCCAGGGAATCTTCCTGACCTAAGGATCGAACCTAGGTCTCTTAAGTCTCCTGCATTAGCAGGAGTGTTCTATACCACTACTGCCACCTGGGAAACACAGGTGGGGATGTCCAGACCCCCACACAACTCCCCTGCCACACACTACAGCTCCAGCCCATCTTTCCCCTGAACCCCTCGGGGGTGGGGGGTGATGAAGGCAAGCAGGAAAGGTGTTGCAAGAGACTGAATCAGTCTGGAAAAAAAAAGGTATCTTTCCTGACCACGGGATCAGGTTGGTCTCAGATTTTCTCAGTGGGTTCTTCCTCCAAATGTCTATAATATCAACCCCTTTTAGCCCTCCAAGTCCTTGCCACATGCCTCTAGGAATTTATACTACTCTGAAACAATCATAATACAAACTATTGTACTTTCAAAGGCACATGCCTTTGCCCTATCCTTTCACGTTCTTAGTTGCTCACGAACCAGAGCCATCCATATTATTAGTCTTTGCATTCCCTGCACTTAGCACAGAGCCTGCTCCCTGGGTGGTGCTTCACACGTGTTGACTAGAAGTGCACACACAATGCTGTGTATTATTACTACAGGCAAGGGCACTAAATGAAAGTCTGATGGATATGAAAGGGGAATAAGCATGCCTCTGCTGATGTATCTGTTTTCACCCTCCTCCTGCCTCCCTTTCTTTCTTTGGCCTTTCCTTTCATTTCTCCCCTGCATTCTTCAATTCATGCTTCAGAACTCTGCCCACGCCACCCACTCCAGGAACTCTTCCTCATCTCAGCCTGCAGCAGACTAAGACACCTTCCTGGAGTTTTTAGACCATCTCCCTCTGCGGAACACAGAGTCATACAGGTCTCTTTATGTATCTTATCTCCTCCACGAGGAGGCCAGCTCCTTGAAGGCAGGGTCTGAGTTCCTTGTGATGCTTAGCACTGCAACACACAGGGTCCTTTAGATTCAACTCATGCTTTGTGAATGCTGACCACGTATCCAGGCGCGGGTGTAACATTGACAACCTATCCCTGTGGTAGCCAGCCTCCAGATGGCTCCAATGGCCCTTCCTTCCCGGTATTCACACCTTCATATGGTTTCCTCCCAAGTGAATTGAGACCGGACTGTGTGACCAACAGAGCGTGGCGAGATGACGTGGGACTCTAATGTGCTGGAGTATAGATTTGATCACAGAGGCATTTTCAGCTTCCTTCATGGTCTCTTGGATTGCATGGGAAGCCAGCTGCCATGTCAGGAAGGCAGTCAACGCTGGCCTGACAAATGTTCACGGGGAGAGGAAACAGCAGCAGCCACCGTCAGCCACGTGAACAGGCCACCTTGGAGATGGGTCCTCCAGGCTCTGTTAGGCCCTGAGATGACCATAACCCCGCTGGCATCTGAGGTTCAACCTTATGAGAGACCCTGAGTTGACCTGCCCTCCCATACTGAGCTTAGTTGCTCAGTCGTATCCAACTCTTTGTGAGCCCGTCTCAAATTCCCAATCCACAGATACCATGATTCGTGTTGTTTTAAACCACTAAGTCTTGGGGCAATTTATTTTAACACAATAAATAACTGATAGAATCCTACTGTCATGAAGTTTACATTCTATTTGTTGTTTAGTCACTGAGTCATGTCCAACATTTTTTGCTACCCCATGGACTGTAGCCCACCAGGCTCCTCTGCCCATGGGATTTCCCAGACAAGAATACTGGAGTGGGTTGCCATTTCCTTCACCAGGGAATCTTCCCCACCCAGGGATCGAAGCTGTGTCTCCTGCGTTGGCAGGTGGGATCTTCACCACTGAGTCACCTGGGAAGCCCCCTTACATTCTCGTGTAGGAGATTAAATGAATAGAATTCATTTGTTCATTTATTCAATCCATACATTGCTGGGTGCTGGGATTACAGTGGCAAAAAAGACGCTGAACAAAGTCCTTGCTTTCCTGAAGTTCATGTTCTCTTGTAGACAGAAATGAGAATAAACAGGTAAATTCTACAAAATACTAGGTCAGGGTGCTAAGACTAAACGAAAACTGAGCAAGCTGGTTGAGAGGGAGGGAATTACGGCTTAGACTATTTTGCACTAAACATTTTTCCATCTTTATCTCAACTCTTAAATCTTTCAAAGTAGGTAGTTTATCCCCATTTTACAGATGAGCAAACTGAAGATCAGGAAAGTTGAATGAGGAGTCTGATGTTACACAGCTGATAATGGGTTCACTCAGAGTGTACCCAGGCTGAATCCAGGGCTCTTTACAGGCCCCAGACTGACCTCCGTGGACTTCCTTTTTCAGCACTCACCCTTCTGCACAGCAGGGCTGAGCATATCACTCAGGTGCTTGTAACGCCTTGGTGGAAGGAGGGCAGGGAAACGGCCTTCAGATAGGATGGCCACAAGTTGGAGATGAGCCTAACTCTCCCTCTGCTTTTTCTAACTCTGGAAAATACCACAGTGCTCTCAGCTCCACTGGCAGACTAGGAATATCCATCCAGTCCCCTCAATCTCAGCTGCTCTAGCCGTTCATAAAAGGTGGCCTCCACCCCCTCAAGCTGCTTCCTGCCCACTTCCCTTTCTGCTCTTCAGACCAAGACCTCACTGTGTCCACTCTCTCATTCATCCTTACTCCCCTGGTGCCTCTTGATTTTCTTTTTTTTCCCTCCTTTTCTTGTGCCAAGAACACTAGAGGGAGCTATACTAATATACTATACCAGCTGCTTACTATGTGCCAAGCTTCGTATTCTCTGTGCTTCTCATGCTTGATTTCACTGAATGCTCGTGACAACGCTTTGTAGAAGTCCCATTATTTTCCTCGTTGGTTAAGGTTAAGGCTTAAGGTCATTCGGCTAGTAGGTGGCAGGGTTGGGATTCAATCCCACGACTCTTTGAATCCAGACTTCATTCTTTGGCCAAGAACACCCACTGGTTGGAAGAGCTCTGAAAATGGGTGATTTTTTGCATTTAATATTAATTGCATGTAATATTCTTTATAATTCTTATTAACTAATGATTCATTTGAAAAACATTATTAATGCTGTGTGTTAAGCCCTGTGCTGTGATCGAGTCAGGTGTGGGTTATCATGGAAGTAGAGAGGGATGCTGAGCAGACTGGCAAGTCAGGGCTGCCACTAGGTGATGCTAAGCGGAGGCTCTGACAGTCTAGGAAGTACCAGGCAGCAGAGAGAAGGAATAACATGAGCAAAGTCAGGCAGAGGGGCCTGAGAAGGGCTTGTTTCAGCATATGATTGGAGCTTACAGGGAAGGGCAATGAGATTAAGAGATGAGCAGTGCTAGATCAATGCTAAGGTAAAGGATCTGCTGTCCATCAGAAAGTGATGGAGCATGATTTAAGGGTTTTAGATAAGGAACTGATACAATCGGATTTGCAAAACAGATTTGCTATTTCATCAGTGGTATGGGTGATAAGAGGAAGACCAATTAGGGAGGATACTGCAATGGTTTGGGCAAGAGATGATGACTAGAGAATAGACAGCAGTGCAAGAATGGTGGGAGAGGTTTACGAGAAGACTAGTTAAGACCTGGCAACTGCTTGGGTGTGGGGGCAGTGAAAAAGGCAGGCACGGAGACTGAGTCATCCAGGTTCCTGGCTTGGGCAAGTGGGTGGACGGTGGTATCGTGTGCTGAGAAGGGAACCAGGAGGAGGTGCGGGTTTAGGAGAGAGATACTGCCATCTTATTATCCCCAGGCTCCTTAGGGCCATCCTCATTTCAGATGCAGTAAGGAGACACAAAAGGCTGATGTGATTTGCTCAGATCCACATGGCCACCCTCATGGCAGAGTGAGACTCAAATCTAGCTCTATTTATGGAAAAATTATCCCCCAGGCCTCAGCAGATTTGCTTTGCAAGGAATGTAAGGAGAGCTCAGTACAGAGTAATGTGTGGCAAAGCAAACATTTACCTACATCAATTCTCCATTTTATATTCATTCATTCACTTGACGGATTTACTGAGCAGCTCCCATGTGCCATGCCTGTAGGGTTGCAGTGGGAAATATAACAGGCAAGAACCCAACCCTAACCTACCACATCGAGCCTGAAGTCTAGTTGGGGAGACAGGAAACATGCAAACAAGTAAATCCATACATAATAAATTGTCAAGGGAAAAATGAGAAAGAGACTATGGGTGCTATTTTGGGCAGAGTAGTTGATATAGGCTTTTCTAAGGCATGGTATTTGATCAGATCTGATCAAGATTTGAGTGATGATGGGAAACCATGCAAATATGGGGAAAGTGGGCTCCCAGCAGAGGAAACGTCAAGTGTAAAGGCCCCGAGGCAGGAACAAGCTTGGACACTCAAAGGATCATATGCCTGTGTTCCAAGAAAAGAGTAAGGAAGAGAGTAAGGTGGGAAGTAAAATTGGAGGCAGGGAGCCAAACCCTGTAGGGCTTGTTAGACATGATCAATAGTCTGGATTTATTCTAGGTATGACAGGAAACTCTTTGAGGTCTGGACCTGGGCTGTGACATCATCTATCCACTTTTTTTTTAAGTAAATAATTTACTTTTTCCATTCCTGGGTCACATTATTCTCTTTTTTTTTAATTTATTTTTTAAGTGAAGGATAATTTCTTTTGCTGAATTTTGCTGTTTTCTGTTAAACCTCAACATGAGTCAGCCATAGGTATACATATATCCCCTCCCTCTTGAACTTCCCTCCCATCTCCCTCCCCATCCCACCCCTATATTTCAAGATACTTGTGGATTTACATGCAGCTGCAAGAAAATACCAGAGGCATGATGCCCAGCCGGTCTCCCTCCCGCGCCGGGCTGTGCTGCCTCCTTCGGGGCTTGGAGCGCCCACTGCTGGGTGGGCAGAAGCCAGCATGCAAGGAGGCGGGATGCAGGTTGAGGGAGCTCACTGATTTAAAACGACCGAGGCTGCCTAAGCTCCCCCTGCCCTCTCTACTCTCAGTCACCTAACCCGCTGCTCCGCGTTCTCCTCTTCTTCGATCAACCGGATCTCTTTGTTGACGGCATCCGGCTGCTCCTGCAGCATCACAGTCAGAGTCTCGGCATCACCCTGCCCGCTGGGCGACAGCTGAGTGGCCGAGCTGAAGAGGGTGACCCTGTCGCCCTCGCCGTCAGACACGCCCTCGTCACTCTGGAAAGCTTGGGCCACGTTGGCCAGCACGCTGGCTTGCTGCACGCCCTCTCAGTCCTGCTCCTTCAGGGTCTGCACCTTGGACGGCTCATAGCGCAGCACGGCCACCCGGCCTTTCTGAGGGCGACGCAGCACCGCCCCATTGCCGGAGGAGTCTGCCGGCTGGTCCGCCACAGGGAACCTGAGGTCCGGGGCGCTGCCCAAGTGGGGTCGGCCGTGGTGGAGGGGAGCCCCTCGCAGTCTCGTCTGGTCCAGTTTGGCTCTCAGGGTTTCCAGGTTTAGAATCAGGTGGTCCTGCTGCAGCTCGTTGTTCTTCTCCTCCAGTTGGGCCTCCATCTGGCGCAGCCTCTCCTCGATGCTGCCGTGTCTGTCTCCCGCGTCGCAGACGTCCCGCTGCAGTTTTGTGTTCACGTCGTCCTGGGACTTGAGGAGGTCCTTCCTGGCCGTCTCCAGGTCCGCCTCCAGCTCTGTCACGTGGGCAGAGAGGGATGACAGGTGCTCCTTCATCTCACTTTGCTCCCGCGACTGCTTGTCTGTGACTTCCTGGGCACAATCACCTTAGCCAGGTCTTCCTCGTGGCTTAGAGTGCTGTAGGAGGGTCTCTTTCCATTGGCGCTTGGCATGTTTTCTGGCTCGTGATTTACATCAAGCACCCTGTCCCTTAGTATCTTTTCCTGGTTATTCTCCTCTTTAAGAGTCATCTTCTCGTCCACGGCCTGTGGTGCTCACACAGAAATTTCAGTGCCTTAAGCACCTCCATCTTGCTGGTCATGCCGGCTGGGGACTGCGCCTGCTGCCTGCCCGCTGTCATCCGGAGGGACAGCATGTACCGGGAAACCAGGTTTTCCAGGTGTTGCAGCAGCAGCCTGGTGGTGTTTCTTTCCGCTTTCAGCTCAGCAATTTCTTCTTCTAAGAAGCTGCTCCCTGCATATTTTTAGTTCTTCCGTAGGAGTTGGAAACTCCGGCAGACGGCTTCCCTGCGGAAGGGCGACCGGCTGGGCATCATGACTCTGGTGTGTGTCTGCCTCCTCCCTGCCGCATCCCTTCTCCATCACACTGGTTTTCTTTTTTTGTTTGTTTTTTCTCTTTTTACCCAGAAGAAAATCAGGTACATTTGCTACGCTCAGAGGTCTAAAATTTTTTAAACTGCCTAGTCTTTAATCATTCCATAATGGCACAGGGACAAATTAGTCTTGATATTTGGACCACCGGCTTAGCTTGTCATCATGAACTCAGCCAGAGCCTGCCTCTGTAACGCTGGGCCTGGCCTGTGCTGGGCACAGCAGCTGCAGGGAAGTTTCTGTTCTCAGGGAGCAGACAGCTTCGTGAAAGTAACCATAGGCAGCTCTCATGGCGTGTGAAAGCCGTGCAGCACATTTTCCATTGGGGATGCCTGGCTGCAGGGTGCAGGGCACACGGTGGGAACAAAATAAAAAATCTAAACTGCTCTGCTTGCTGATGGACCTGGCCGCACGCTCAGGCCAGCTCTGCGTGTGAAACCAGGTTAAAAGCCCAGTGCCCCAGGGCCCCAGGGAAGACGTCCGGCTGCCTCACTTTTCCGAGCCTAAAAACGGGATGACAACCTAGGGCTTTTGGTGACAGAGTGGGCGGC
Organism: Oryx dammah; assembly: GCF_014754425.2. Taxonomy (NCBI): domain Eukaryota; kingdom Metazoa; phylum Chordata; class Mammalia; order Artiodactyla; family Bovidae; genus Oryx; species Oryx dammah. The sequence goes on from NW_024070203.1 coordinate 27,394,610, forward strand.
TCTAAAGCACATGTTCCAGGTTTCTTGCTTGTTTAGCTTAGGTTTTGGGAGTGCATTGCTATTTACCCCATGAAATCACGTGTACAACATGCTTTGTAACTGCACTTGTATTATCACTTTTTTCTGTTACCACCCATTTCATGTTAGCTCCATTGTTAGTCAGCGTATGAGTAAATTAACCATGAATCATTTTAGCGGCCTGTGAAGTGGTAACTAGTCCATTTTGTGGTCTTTTGACACACTGTTTTTATAATTTGCATCATTGGCTAATTAGTTGATATTTTAAATTCTTTGACGAGTTCTCTGTGGTTTCATGCTTGATTTTGTTCTGAGTATTTGTAAAAGAACAGTTCTATATATGTTTTCCTTGCTGTTGGAGTTCTCTGACGGTGTGTCTGCTTTCATCATTGGTTTTGATTTCCTGTCTCATCCTGTTGTCTGTTTAGTCATCGTCAATCCAGACCCCAGCCTCCCACCCTGTCCCTGCCCCCGAGGCTGTAGTTTACCCATCCATCTCCCCTCCCCCGTCCCCCCACTTGCTCTGGTCATAGCCATGCTGTGGTCCACAGCGTGTGTCCCCTTCATCGGGTTTGTGCTTTGGCTTCATGTCTCATTAAATGGTGATTTTCCCCCATAGCAGTAAGTTTGAATTAGTGTATCACTATGCAGTTACAGGAGAAAGCAATGGCAACCCACTCCAGTACTCTTGCCTGGAAAATCCCATGGACGGAGGAGCCTGGTAGGCCTAGTCCATGGGGTCGCGCAGAGTCAGACACGACTGAAGAGACTTAGCAGCAAGAAAATAATACAGAGAGATCCTGTTTACCCATTTCCCCTCAATTGTAACATCTTGCCAAACTATAAAATGTCACAACCAAGATATCTCATCATGGTCTTAATTTGTGTTTTCCTACTGGTAATGATGTGTACTAAGTCGCTTCAGTCATGTCCGACTCTGCAAAGCTATGGACTGTAGCCCACCAGCAGTCCACCAGGCTCCTCTGTCCATGGGATTCTCCAGGCAAGACTACTGGAGTGGGTTGCTATTTCCTCCTCTAGGGGATCTTCCCGACCCAGGGATGGAACCTGCATTTCTTACATCTCCTGCACTGGCAGGAGGGTTCTTTACCACTAGCCCCACCTGGGAGTGATGATGAACATCTTTTCATATTCCTGCTTGTCATCTATATATCCTCTTCCGTGAAATGTTTAGTGATTTTTGCTCATTTTCTGTTCTATTTTCTAACTATTTTTAGTGTTCATTTATTTATATATTTCCTCCCAGGGTGCAGCTTGTCTTTTCATCTGAATAGGGGCTTTCACAGAGCAAACTCTTTTAACTTCAATGAGGTCTGATTGATCAGTTTTTCTTCTTAAGGATTGTGCTTTCTAGTGTCAAGTCCAAGAATTCTTTGCTTAGCTCTGGAGCCCGTAATGTTTCTCCTGTAGTTGTCTTGGACTGTGGAAGAGCAAACTGATGAAATAAATGTAGGGTTGCTGGGTAGACCTGAGGGCCCACTTGAGATTCGAGGGTTGTGGGCTGGGGGGTGGCAAAGGAGTAGGAAAGGGGAGAGGCTTCAAGGTCCTTTCCACTCCCTGCAGGGTACACTATGGGTAGAAGTTCCTTCCCCTTCTAGCTTGACTGACGTGGGCATAGTAGAGTCGTCTTGGCAACATGACTCATGGCCTGGCTTCTCCCTTCCCTAAGGATGCTCAGAGACTCCGAAAGAACCTAGTTCTTTTTCTTTCCCAGAACTTTATCCACAAAAATGCACTTTCACTGCATCATCATGGTTGACTTCTCACAACAACTCTGTAGGGAAGACATTATTATCCCCTTTTATGAAGATACAACTGAGACCCAGAGAAGGGCTGGGACTAGACACAGATCACCTGGGATCAAGAGGAATGATTATTTTTCTCTACCAGCTGACTCTGGATTTCTACTGCTAATTGTTGCTTGAGGGCAGTGGTTCTCAACCATCAAAGGATATTTCATGGGCTCCCAGGACCCCCAAGACATTTTTCAGAGGGTCTTCAAGGTCAAAGCTATTTCCTTAAGAAAAGCACAATGTTAATTGCCTTTTTGCTGTGTTGACATTTGAGCTAATGGTACGAAAGCAAAGGGGGGCAAAACTGCTGGTACCTTAGCACAAATCAAAGCGGTGGCACCAACTATACTGGCTGTCATTGTTTCCTTCATCCCCATGCACTCACAGAGGAAAAAATAGCCAGTTTCACACTAATGTGTGATTGAATGGGAACTACACAGAAAGCATTTCTGCTGTGTACCAAAGTAAGATGGTTATCTTATGCAAAAGACAATCCTCCACAAATATTTGAGTTGCAAGATAAACTGCTCTCTCTTTTTCTCCTTCCATGGAATGCAATTTTGTACTTGAGAGAATGCCTAACAAGGTATAGTTAATTCAGATGTAGGTATCCGGCAGGCAATTTCTTAACAAATAAACAAACTAACCCTGTCACACAAAAGAAAGCAACTGACAATTTTTGTTGCTGATAAAACTTGAGCTTTTGAGTGAAGATTAGAATTAGGCGGGGTGGGAGGGGGGATACACTTGCCACTATGAGCAGCATGACAGCTTTCCAATACTTAAAGACTTTACTGATGATATCAGCAGTGACCCCATGAACTGTAGCCTGCCAAGCTCCCCTGCCCATGGGATTTTGCAGGCAGAGTACTGGAGTGGGTTGCCATTTTCTTTCTCCAGGTAATATTAATAGATGTGATTTTTCAATATTTTACAAAGAAATGTGCTTTCATGTAGAGGAGCAGTATAAATCAATACTGCTAGTTTTGATAATCAATATTAATAGTTTCCCAGAGACCAGTGCACAATGGTACATATCAGCACTGGTCAAAGATCAATGAGTTTTAATACAACAGAGTATAAACATTTCATTGATACAACTTCAGATTCCACATTGCAACTAATCTTTAGGAAACTTCCTCTTGTCAAGTTTTGTGGGTCTCAAAGAAGAACAGCCACAGTTATTTGAAGAGGCTGTTAAAATGCTCCTCCCTTTTCTTACTACCAACCTTGCACATCCACATGTACTGCAACTAAAAAAATAAATAAAATTGGAAGAGACTAAATGCTGAGGTTGTCCAGCAGTCCCATTAAGCCAGAGAATGTAATGGACAGTTGAATCCCAATCAGCCCTGGGCCCTCACCTGCAGCTCTTGTCTGGGGGTCTCAGACAGTCTCTTCAATCTCTTAACCACTCCCTCCCCAGGCTGGGGGTCCAACCCTGCTGACCTCAGCAAACCTCTAACATTTCTCAGGGATGAGGATCAGCCTTCTTTAATCTCTACCGGCTTCCAGAGGACGTCTCCAAACTTCTGTCTCGGGAGAGGGGTCCCAGGGCCCCCATGCTTCCTCCTGCTGCCATGGTCCTGTGGCCAAGCAGACCTACCTACCCTCCAATATATCTCACACCCAGTGGGGAAGTCTGAGCTTGAGGACTTCCCAAATCTCTACCTAAAACTCCCAAAGTGGGTTCTGAGCCCCGTTTCATCTGGGACTCACCTCCCATCAGGCATGAGAAGATGAAGTTTGTTGGAGACAATTTAAAAAACAAACAACAAGAACGTCTTTTACATTAAAGATGTAAAAGTGTAAAATGAACTTTATGCTAAATTTTAATCTTCAACAAATATTTTTTAAATTACTCAGCTTCAATTCTTCAATTGCTGAAAATATCAATAGGTACAACCCATATAAACAAAAGCTCTTTTAGGTATTCAACAATTTTAAAGAATGTTGAATAAGGGGACTAAAGAGAAGGAGAACTGCTTAAGGCCAAGGTAGCAAAGGCACTTATTAGTCGCTCTGACCAAGGGGCGTGTTATTCAGCCTGAGCATCCTTTTCTAGATTATTCTCTGACCCCAGGCTTCAACCTGACCCTGAGGTAAGGGACTTTATTTCACAGGACAGCTGAGCAGGCTACCAGGGGTCCCAGGGTTCCAATAACGGCCCACACCCTTTCTGTCTCCCTTTTCCTGTTTTTATCCTACGGAGAGAGAAAATGGGCCTTGAAGCAAGCAGAACTTGGTCTCAGTCTCAGCCCTGCTTTTAGCCAACAAGGGAACCCTAGGCCAAGTCTCTTAATTCTCTGGTCTCCATAAGGTAAGGAATAATAGTGTCCACTTTTCCTTACTAAGATTGTCTTAAGGATAAGACAAAGTAATGAAGACATCTGCAGAGTGTTTACAAATAGAAGTGATGACCACTTTCCAACAAAGAACTGTCATATAGATTTAAGACTATTCACTAAATATTTACCAAAAAGGTGCCCTAACACAGGCCTCGAATGTGCAAACAATAATGCACGGTTCCGGCCTGCATCCTGCATCTTCCACTCTAGCGAGGAAGATGAGCACAAACAATAGCGAGACAGCTGGAGGAGGCAGACGACCTCTGACATCTTAACCTGTATTTGCCCCCAAGCACCCACTCCTGCTTCTTGCTGCCTTGTGACCCCTTTTCCTTCAGACAAATGAACAGGGCTTCATCTCTGCCTCAACACAGGGATGATATAGACCAAGAGAGAAAGGTTTTGAGTGTTTGGTCAAAAGCCTGTGCTTGTGGAGACTGGAGGCTTAGAAATCCAGAGTGAGACAGGGTAAGGCTTCTTCCTCCTCCTCAGAGCCTGGGAGTGAGTCTTTGGGGTACGCTGAAGGGGGACATCAGTGGAGCTTATGGAGTCCATGGAGCCCAAAGTGAAAGCTCTCAACCTAGAGGAACCATGTAGAAGAGCCAGGGTTCTAGAATCAGCTCTCTTATCCCAGCACACAGTATCTAGCATCAGAACCAGGGGGTTCCTAGAAACCTGAGCAGTCTCTTCAGCCTGTTCCCCCTCTGTTCCTCTGAGCATCGTGGATGGCCAGTGCTGGGGACCAATACTCTTTGTCCTTCTCCTTGGCCTCTGAACTTACTAGCAACCAGCATATTCTGTTAATCAGCAAAAAATGTGCCCTTAAGACTTTACTCAACTGCAATCTGACTAATCATGAAGACAACTCTCTTTAAAATTTATTTTTGGCTGCACTAGGTCTTCATTACTGCACGCGTGAGCAGGGGCTACTCTCTAGTTGTAGTGGCTTCTCGTGCTGTGGAGCATGAAGTCTAGGGCACACAGGCTCAGTTGTTGCAGCTCACAGGCTTAGCTGCCCTGCGGCACGTGGGATCCTCCTAGCCCAGGGATCGAACACATGCCCCCTGCACTGACAGGCAGATTCCCAACCACTGGATTGCCAGGGAAGTCCAAGAGATGACCCTCCTCTGACGGTGGAGGACTCCCAGGAGTTGAGGGAACAAGGACAAGCCTCACAGGCTAATGCCTAGGTGACACCAAATGGAACCAGCCCAAGCTCTCCTCCTGTTTCCAGTGGGATAAAAGCTCAAACAGAAATGGGCAGGGAGCAGCAAGAGTACAGAGGAAGTGATTCATTCTTCCAGGCCTTCCTGGGCAGGAAGCAAGTGGGAGGAAGAGGGTCAGGGAGGCTTCACAGAAGAGGTGACATTTGAACTGGGTGTGGGTGCTGGACTTTTGAAAAGCAGCCACCAGTAGCCTCACAGGCCTCAGCCTGTCCACTCCAGGAAGATGAGACCGTTTTCTGGGAAAGAGGAGCCCGCAGAGTGGGAACCAGAAGTCGGAAGGAGAACTAGCAGACACCAGTTCTTTGGAAAATGCTCTGCGGCTTTTTTTGGAAAATGACCGCAGCCCGCCTGGCTCCTCTGTCCATGGGATTCTCCAGGCAAGAATACTGGAGTGGGCTGCCTTGCCCTCCTCCAGGGGATCTTCCCAACCCACAGATCAAATCTGAGTCTCTTGTCTCCTGCATTGCCAGGCAGGTTCTTCACCACTAGCACCACCTGGGAAGATGCTCTCATGATGTCGTCTAAACCTAATGACATCCCAAAGGCTCCACCCCCAAATAGCACTACCTTGTGGGTTAGGGCTTCAAGATATGAATTTGGGGAGTGGGGGACACAAATATTCATTCATAGCAGCTGCTCTGGGAAATGGATTTTGCTGAGACCAGTGGCATGGTTAGGGTGTGGTCAGGGAAGAAGAGCAAGGAGAGAGCATCTGTGAAGATTGTAAGCCACAGAGAACTGGGCACGTGAGCAGAGGCCCTCGGTGCCGACCCTTCAGTCCTTTTCCCCATCTCACAGTCCTGTTCCCACCCGTGGGTGGATGTGCCTGGGCCCCTCAGAACTCAGGAGGTAGCACAGCTGATTCTGGCCCAGACACCTCTTGAAAGAATGGCTGAGGTGCCTCTAGGGAGATCTGAAGGGCAAATACAAACCTTCCAGGAGGGAGCCCCAAGTCCAGCCAAGAAGCTGAACCTGCAGCTGGGGCCCAGGAGCAGGCATGAGCCTGGGAGGAAAACGAAGCTGGGGGGCTCGCAGTGGGAGAGACCCAAGAATGGGTCAGGAGGTGAGGAGACAGACACGTGTGCAAACTGAGGCTCTGAGGCTGACCTCAGACGTGACCTGGCTAGACATGATGCTGGTTTGTACCAGACTGGTTTGTATCAATGTGTGGACGTAGCTCGTGGGCTCACTGCCCCTTCTAAGTGTGTGCCAGACACAAAGGCAAATACTCTTAGTACAGAGTCTCACCTCATCCTCACACACTGAACTTATAAGGTGGGCCTTGCCTCCATTTTACAAATGAAGAGACTGAGGTTCAGAGACAAGGGAATTGTCCAAAGTCACTGACTGGGTTGTGGGCCCTGTGGTAGGGGTCTGACCTCCCTCCCCAGCCCAACCCCAACCCAAGGCCATGCAGGGGAACCAACCTGGCCAGGAGAGGACCTGGGTGGAGTATGGCAAACTCTTGGCCTAGTAACCAAAGATGGGCTGCAGCTGTGTTGGATTTCTCTGGGCAATGATTTAAGCAAACACCTCAGGGACTTGCCTGGTGGTCGAGTGGTTAAGAATCTGCCTTGCAATACAAGGGACATGGGTTTGATCCCTGATCATAGAACTAAGAATCCACGTGCAACTAAACCTGCGTACAATGAAAGATCCCATGTGCCACAACTAAGAACCGACACAGTCAAATAAATATTAAAAAATAAACAAATACTGAAAGCAAAGTCTGTGGACAACAAACGGACTGCATTTGTCATAATCTTCCTCACTTATCCTCTCGTGCATTGGCTGCCTGGTCCCAAAGTCAGTGGAGTGTTACTGTGGCTTCCCTTCTAGGAAAACCTTTGTTTAGCACCAGAAGCCAGCTGAGCAAGCTTTCTTGAGCCCTTCTCCAGTCACTCTGGGATGCATCAGAGACTGGGAGCCTGAGTACTGATCTAAACTACTAGATTAGTAATTTAGTGCCACCTAAAATGCACAGACCTTCCTCCTATCCAAGATGGTAACACGTGTAGGCAAGGACCCTGTTTGTAAACTAGCCATGACGTGCACCCTGCAAACAAGAATGACCAAAAGGGCCGAGTTTTTCCTGGCGTTCTTCAGTAACAGGAGGCGATTACATTTTCTAGAGCTAGAAAGCAGAAGGCGGGCAACCGGGATGTGTTGAGATAGAAGGTTCAAGAAAGTGAGTGGAGAATTCCTCTCTGTGTCTTCTTCTTGTCCTTTGCCAAGCTTGCTAGCTCCCTGGTGGCCAGGCACTTGGGTTTCCCACTGTAGACCCAATCTGTTTGTACTGAAGTTCAGCTAGATACCACCAGCAGGTCCACAGTTTCCTTTGCAAAGCTTTGGCCTCTGAACCCCTGGGGTGTTTGGAGGCACAATCTGCAGACCCCATCTTGTGATTCAGGGGTAGCAACCAGCTAGCTCACATGACAGCTGAAGAACTCTTGAGTTCTTCTGGTTGCAAGAGTCCATGGGCAAGGGGAGTAATTTTCCTGAACTCAAAATAGCTGTGTGTTAACTAGATGAACACAATTACTAGATGAAAGCAATTACTTTAAAAATAAATATAAGTAAATAAATTTTAAGTTGTCCATGGTACGCCTACTGAAAAGCTATAATTGAAGGTTTTATGTACCATAAATGCCTTTAAAATTAAAGTTTAGCCAAAAAAAGAAAAAGATGGGATGGGGGACTGGGGTCACTGAGAAGAAAGAACTTGCCTCTGTTAATTTGGGTTTATGATGAAGGAGCATTTACCCTTAACCCAAGACTCACCCCTTGAAAACTACTAGTTCATGCTCCAACGAAATAGGCAGGAAGGGCTGGGGCTTCTGGGCTTATGAAATTTCATCTCACTTGAACAATAACAGTAAAGTGAAGCATGATTTGCCCTGGGTCATAGTCTAATTGCCTCTGAGTAAGCAGGTCCTGACCGTGCTATTTTTCAAAATCTCGAACCTGTTTCCCTGTGTCTCTCTTGAATTTCCTCTTCTATAACATGTATTTATATCCTGCCTGTTCTAAGCTGACAAGAACAATCACTAGCATTATCTGCTTCCTCTCGTATCCTGGTGTAACTCACTTACCTTCTTCCCACGTTTTTTTTTTTTTTTTTTTCTCTCTCCTTGCCATCAAACTATCGTATGATGATGAAGGGAGGGCAGGGATCACACCTTTGGACTCTATTAAACAGACAAAAACAAAACTAGTCCTGAGTACCTGGAAGGATGTTAGTAAATTCATTCATTCATATGTTCATCCCATTAAGAACTCACTCAGAGGTGACTGTATGCCAGGTAATAGGAATGAAATGGAAAACAATCTATAGTCACTTTCCCTGAAGTAACTCACACACTAGTGGAACATAAAAACACAAATACTCCAGATATTTATGAAAGAGGGTGGTGTGAGTACGTTTGACTGTTAGTGCTGGTTTTAGTTAAAGAAGAGGGCTGATTTATGTTGATCTGATTGAAGCTGTCAAGACATTCTCACTACTAACAGCAACATATTAAGGACCCCCTAAAGGCAAAGCAACACTTTGATATACAGTCATGATTTGCCCAAAGATCACCAGAGCCTTCAGTTTTACCTCTAGGGATGTGATCTTTGTTTGATTACTAACACTAGAACTAACACCCCCAAAAGATGTTCTCTTCTTTATAGGGGACTGGAATGCAAAATTAGGAAGTCAAGAGCTGCCTGGAGTAACAGGCAAATTTGGCCTTGGAGTACAAAATGAAGCAGGTCAAAGGTTAACAGAGTTTTGCCAAGAGAATGCATTGGTTATAGCAAACACTCTCTTCCAACAACACAAGAGAAGACTCTACACATGGACATTACCAGGTGGTCAATACCAAACTCAGACTGATTATATTCTTTGCAGCCAAAGATGGAGAAGCTCTATACAGTCAGCAAAAACAAGACCGGGAGCTGAGTGTGGCTCAGATCATGAACTCGTTATTGCCAAATTCAGACTTAAATTGAAGAAAGTAGGGAAAACCACTAGACCATTCAGGTATGACCTAAATCAAATTCCTTACAATTTTACAGTGTAAGTAACAAATAGATTCAAGGGATTAGATCTGATAGAGTGCCTGAAGAACTATGGACGGAGGTTCATGATGTTGTACAGGAAGCAGTGATCAAGACCATCACCACCACACCCGCAAATGCAAAAAAGCAAAATGGTTGTCTGACAAGGCCTTACAAATAGCTGAGAAAAGAGAAGCTAGAGGCAAAGGAGAAAAGGAAAGATATAGCCATTTGAATGCAGAGTTCTAAAGAACAGCAAGGAGAGGTAAGAAAGCCTTCCTCAGTGATCAATGCAAAGAAACAGAGGAAATAATAGAATAGGAAAGACTAGAGATCTCTTCAAGAAAATCAGAGATACCAAGGGAACTTTTCATGCAAAGATGAGCATAATAAAGGACAGAAATGGTATGTACCTAACAGAAGCAGAAGACATTAAGAAAAGGTGGCAAGAATACACAGAAGTGATGTCACTCAGTTGTGTCCAACTCTTTGCGACACCTTGGACTATAGCCTACCACACTCCTCCATCCATGGGATTTTCCAGGCAAGAGTACTGGAGTGGGTTGCCATTTCCTTCGCCAGAGGATATTCCTGACCCAGGGATTGAACGTGGGTCCTCCACATTGTAGGCAGACACTTTACCGTCTGAACTACCAGGGAAATCCAAAAAAGATCTTCATGACCCAGATAACCACAATGGTGTGATCACTCACCTAGTGCCAGACATCCTGGAATGTGAAGTCAAGTGGGCCTTAGGAAGCATCACTATGAACAAAGCTAGTGGAGGTGATGGAATTCCAGTTGATCTATTTCAAATCCTAAAAGATGATGCTGTGAAAGTGCTGCACTCAATATGCCAGCAAACTTGGAAAACTCAGCAGTGGCCACAGGACTGGAAAAGATCAGTGTTCATTCCATCCCTAAGAAAGGCAATGCCAAAGAATGCTCAAATTCAGTTCAGTTCAGTTCAGTCACTCAGTTGTGTCTGACTCTTTGCAACCCCATGAATCACAGCACACCAGGCCTCCCTGTCCATCACCAATTCCTGGAGTTCACTCAAACTCATGTCCATCAAGTCGGTGATGCCATCCAGCCATCTCATCCTCTGTCATCCCCTTCTCCTGCCCCCAATCCCTCCCAGCATCAGGATCTTTTCCAATGAGTCAACTCTTTGCATGAAGTGGCCAAAGCATTGGAGTTTCAGCTTTAGCATCAGTCCTTCCAATGAACACCCAAGACTGATCTCCTTTAGGATAGACTGGTTGGACCTCCTTGCAGTCCAAGGGACTCTCAAGAGTCTTCTCCAACACCACGGTTCCAAAGCATCAATTCTTCAGCGCTCAGCTTTCTTCACAGTTCAACTCTTACATCCATACATGACCACTGGAGAAACCATAGCCTTGACTAGATGACCTTTGTTGGCAAAGTAATGTCTCTGCTTTTTAATATGCTATCTAGGTACCACACAACTGCACTCATCTCACACCCTAGTAAAGTAATGCTCAAAATTCTCCAAGCCAGGCTTCAACAGTACATGAACCGTGAACTTCCAGATGTTCAAGCTGGATTTAGAAAAGGCAGAGGAACCAGAGATCAAATGGCCAACATCCTCTGGATCATCAAAAAAGCAAGAGAGTTCCAGAAAAAAAAAACATCTAGTTTTGCTTTATTAACTACACCAAAGCCTTTGACTGTGTGGATCACAACAAACTGTGGAAAATTCAAGAGATGGGAATACCAGACCACCTGACCTGCCTCCTGAGAAATCTGTATGCAGGTCAAGGAGCAACAGTTAGAACCAGACATGGAACAACAGACTGGTTCCAAATTGGGAAAGGAGTAACTCAAGGCTGTATATTGTCATCCTGCTGATTTAACTTATATGCAGAGTACATCATGAGAAATGCCAGTCTGGGTGAAGCACAAGCTGGAATCAAGATTGCCAGGAGAAATATCAATAACATCAGATACGCAGATGACACCACACTTATGGCAGAAAGTGAAGAAGAACTAATGAGCCTCTTGATGAATGTGAAAGGACAGTGAAAAATCTGGCTTAAAGCTCAACATTCAGAAAACAAAGATTATGGCATCTGGTCCCATCACTTCATGGCAAATAGATGGGGAAAGAATGGAAACAGTGACAGACTTTATTTTCTGGGGCTCCAAAATCACTGCAGATGGTGACTGCAGCCATGAAATTAAAATATGCTTGCTCCTTGGAAGTAAAGCTATGGCCAACCTAGACAGAATATTAAAAAGTAGAGACATTACTTTACCAACAAAGGCCCATCTAGTCTCTATGGTTTATCCAGTAGTCACGTATAGATGTGAGCTGGACTATAAAGAAAGCTGAGCATCGAAGAATTGATGCTTTTGAACTGTGGTGTTGGAGAAGGCTCTTGAGAGTCTCTTGGACTGCAAGGAGATCCAACCAGTTAATCCTAAAGGAAATCAGTCCTGAATATTCATTGGAAGGACTGATGCTGAAGCTGAAACTCTTAACTTTGGTCACTGAAGTACTGAGTCATTGGAAAAGATCCTGATGCTGGGAAAGACTGAAGGAGGGAGGAGAAGGGGACAACAGAGGATGAGATAGTTGGATGGCATCACTGACACAATGAACATGAGTTTTGAATAGGCTCTGGGAGTTGGTGATGGACAGGAAGCCTGGCGTGCTGCAGTCCATGGGGTCTCAAAGAGTCAGACACGACTGAATTAACTCTAGGAGGAAGAGTTTGTTGTTGTTTAGTCACTAAGTTGTGTCTGACTCTTTTGTGACCCCCATGGACTGTAGCCCACCAGGCTCCTCTCTCCATGGGATTTCCCAAAGAAGAATACTGGAGTGGGTCACCATTTCTTCCTCCAGGGGGTTTTTCCAACCCAGTGATCAAACTCAAGTCTCCTGCATTGGCAGGCTGATTCTTTACCACTGAAACACCAGGGAAGCCCTAGAAGGAAATGAGAGGAATAAAACTATAGTAAAGTTAGAAATAGGAAATAGGAAAAGGAGTACATCAAGGCTGTATAGTGTCACCCTGCTTATTTAACTTCTATGCAGAGTACATCATGAGAAACGCTGGGCTGGAGGAAGCACAAGCTGGAATCAAGATTGCCTGGAGAAATATCAATAACCTCAGATATGCAGATGACACCACCCTTATGGCAGAAAGCGAAGAAGAACTAAAGAGCCTCTTGATGAAAGTAAAAGAGGAGAGTGAAAAAGTTGGTTTAAAGCTCAACATTCAGAAAACTAAGATCATGGCATCCAGTCCCATCACTTCATGGCAAACAGATGGGGAAACAGTGGAAACAGTGGCTGACTTTATTTTTGGGGGACTCCAAAATCACTGCAGATGGTGATTGCAGCCATAAAATTAAAAGACGCTTACTCCTTGGAAGGAAAGTTATGACCAACCTAGACAGCATATTAAAAAGCAGAGACATTAACTGCCAACAAAGGTCCATCTAGTCAAGGCTATGGTTTTTCCAGTGGTCATGTATGGATGTGAGAGTTGGACTGTAAAGGGTTTTTCCAGTGGTCATATATGGATGTGAGAGTTGGACTGTAAAGGGTTTTTCCAGTGGTCATATATGGCTGTGAGAGTTGGACTATAAAGAAAGCTGAGTGCCGAAGAATTGATGCTTTTGAACTGTGGTGTTGGAAAAGACTCTTGAGAGTCCCTTGGACTGCAAGGAGATCCAACAAGTCATCCTAAAGGAAATCAGTCCTGGGTGTTCACTGAAAGGACTGATGCTAAAGCTGAAACTCCAATACTTTGGCCACCTGATGCAAACAGCTGACTCATTTGAAAAGACCCTGCTGCTGGGAAAGATTGAAGGCAGAAGGAGAAGGGGACGACAGAGGATGAGACGATTGGATGGCATCACTGACTCAATGGACATAAGTTTGCATAAACTGCAGGAGTTGGTGATGGACAGAGAGGCCTGGCATGGGGTCGCAAAGAGTCAGACACAACTGAGCGACTGAACTGAACTGAAAGTTAGAAAGTGAGTGCAAGGTGTATGTGGGGGTGGGCAGGGGCAAGGAGATGCTTCTTAGGTCATCTGTTATTAGAAGGACCCTCTCTCTAATGCACTGCATTGACGGTCTCAGAATCAACCACCTGGGAGATATTGAAGGAGAGGGCTGACCTGCAATGGTGATGCACCAAATCTTGCAGGCAGGAAAGCAGTGATGGCAAATTCGGGGCACCCACGCTATTATTCCCCTCACCAGCACCCATGGCAGCCACCAGCAACTGATCAGGCCACCTGATCTCAACCACAGCTGCCCATCAGAACCAACTTTTCTCTGATTCTGATGAGGATTCTCATTATTCTAGTAAGCATGGTACACAACTGGTCCCACCCTAGATGCACAAGAGAAAAGTGAATCCGTTACAACCAGTGAGTCAGGGCATTTGGGCTTAATTCTCTGAGGAACCCCTGGCTGCCAACACTTGGATTTGTTTTGTGAGATTTTGAATTGAGAAACCCAGGTGAGTCGACAGGAACTGTGAGGGGATAGATAAATGGGCATTGTTTTAAACTGCTATATTGTGGTCCACAGTGATAGAAAACTAAGAGATTGTATCTACTGTAAAACACGCCATTGATTCTAAGACATGCCAATGGCTTCATAACATCTGAGGTAACAACAAAAACTACAGCATTAAATGTTGGCATCAATTCTGAGGCGTAAATGGAAAGATATTCTGATTTAAAAGTAGTAAAATGGCAAAAGCCACTACAATATTGTAAAGTAATTAACCTCCAATTAAATAATTTTTTTTAAAAATCAGAAAAAAGTAGTAAAATTTTTAAAAGCATATCTTGTAATGTATTAAAGAAACATATCAGTATTATTATATTTGTGAGGCACCAAAATTTTTTCCAATCCTTATCACATATGATTTGACTTAGTTCTCCTAAAAGCTCTGTGATTGTTGAGAGGGGAGGTATCATGATAAGAAAACTGAGGTACAGAGAAGTGAATGAAATTCAAAGTGATAACACTAGACAGAGCCTGGACCAGAATCAGACTTGCACTTTCCATTATACCAGGACCAGACCATCACTTCTCATTTTGCCAACATAATAACATCCCTTCAAGGAGAAACTGTGCCACCAACAGCCTTGCTCAGGGGAGAGCCACAGAGACTGTATTTTCTTCTAAGTGAGGCTGTCACTTCTTTTTTTTTTTTTAATTTATCTTTTACAATTTATTTTTGGCTGTTCTGGGTCTTTGTCGCTATGCACAGGCTTTCTCTAATTGCAGTGAGCGGGGGCTCCTCTGTAGTTGCAGTGTCTGCCTGGGCTTCTCATTGTGGTGGTTTCTCTTGTTGCAGAGCATGGGCTTTAGGGTGAGCAGGCTTCAGCAGTTATGGCTCCCAGGCTCTAGGGTGCAAGCTTAACAGTTGTGGCACATGGGCTTAGTTGCGCCACGGCATGTGGGATCTTCCCAAACCAGTGAGGGGTCAAACCTGTGTCTCCCGCACTGGCAGGCAGATTCTTTACCACTGAACCACCAGGGAAGCCCAAGGCTGTCACTTCTGAAAGAACCTGATTAGTAGTATATACCCAAGGCCGCCAATCCATAGACTACTCAGTTATCACATATGGAATGGGCCAACTCACAAAGATGAGCTGGGGCTCATCAGATTCCCCCGTGTAGGGCATTAATTCGGTATTAGAGCAGGACCATCACATGAGCCATGGACAAACAGAGGCTATGTGGGAGCACACGCCAGGTGCAATGAGAGGAGGCTATCCAATGGCGTGAGGAAAATGGAACAACGGAGGAAGCAGAGGAGCCCTGTGAACGAGACCGTGGAGCCCGTCAGACGATTGTCCCTGGAGCTGCTCTGTGGCAGACACGCCCCATTCCAATTACAGCCCTTCGGTGTCCTTAAAATCCTCTCCCAGCTTTACTGAGAAACTGGCATAAATCTCTGTTCATTGCAACTGTATCATTTATAGAGTCATGATCCATGTTGTCCAGTTTAGAAGTCCAGTTAAAGAAACACTGTTCAAAAAGTGAATGTCACAATAACCTGTATTTATCAGACACAGCTACCTTTTCTCCCCTAAAGCCCACTGTCTTCACACACCACAGTTGCACATGTTCTCAACAATCCCCCATGAATGACTCCTAGCTCTCTCCCATGTGCATCTTACTACCTTCCTGTCTTTTCCATCATCTTAAAATTACCCATCACAAAAGCCCAAGAACTGGTCTAGCAAGACAGGTCCATCCTTGAAGGATGGAGGAAGATAAGGGCCTAGGTACTCCAAGTTAGAATCCTCTTTAATGAGCAGAGGGTGGGAAAACAAATGAGAATACTCATCATATTTCAATCATTATTTACCCTGTCATCACACAGTCAAGGAAAAAAGCCATAACTAAAATAACCTAATTTTGAAATTATGGTCACTGTAAGCTTATGCCGTGAATATCTAGGGACTGTGTTTATGGATTGCACACAGACTTATTCTGAATTTTCTAGGGGTAACACTTGTCAAATGATCTGGTGAAAAGAAGTAGATGGACTAAATGACCATGTTATCCAACTCACACAGCTAGTGAATATGCAACAGGATTGGGGTGGGTGGGAGAAGGTGTGTCTGAGTGTGAGTTCCTGTTTACCTTAGGAGGCTCAGAATATCAATTCAAATGCTACTACCAAAAATATGGTCACTAGAAGCAGCTAAAGCAGTTTTTGTAGTTATTTTTGCCCTTCGAGTATATCTCACACATGATGTATAGTCAAATCAGTGAGTTTTAAAGAACTAGTTCCTGTCTGATTACACCACCAACTAGACGCACATTTAGGTTCACCTATTTCACTGCACTTTTGACATTTATGAATTGCTTTTTAAATTTAGTTTTATATCAAATGAAATATCAAAATTTAATTTCCTAATAATATAAAATGTTTACAAGGTCCCAAAGTCAAATGTGCAAAACTTATTTTTCATTTATTTTATACTTGGTTTCATGTGACCCCACATTGGTGCTTTTAACAGCTTCCTTCCACCCAGCAGTGTGGTTACTGATGTCTTATAAAAAGCCTCTTTAGCAACTCACACATCAGTGCTTCTGTTATGTTCTCCAGCTGCCAGCCCCCTACATCTGGTTCAAACACTTCTCGTAGGAGGGAGAAGGGGAGGAGTGATGATGAGAGTAATGGTAATAATAATAATAATAGCAAAACCTTAAGGAAGTGGTTCCTATTTGCTAGCTACTGTGCTAAGCTTTTCCTTGGGTTAATCTATTTTATCTTCCTATTTGCTGGATAGTGTTATTGTCCCTATTTTACAGAGAACAACACTGAGGAACTGGAGATAGTAAGTGGCAGTATCAGGATGAAGCCCAGGTCTCCAAGGACTTCCATATTTCTTAGAAAAGATCTGATGTGTTATTTCTCAAATTATAAAAGCAATATATTAAAGTTTGCATACTTCTTGTAATCAGTAAAACAAAACAGATGTTGGCATTCTGACAGGTGTGAGGTGGTATCTCATTGTGGTTTTGCTTTGCATTTCTCTGACAATTTCGCAATGTTGAGCACCTTTCCATGTGCCTGTTGGCCATCTGCATTCACTCTTTGGAAAAATGTCTTCTCAGGTCTTCTGTCCATTTTTTAATCAGTTTTTTTTTTTTTAGTTATATGAGCTATTTATATATGTTGGTATTAATTCCTTCTGTGTCATATCATTTGCAAATTCTTTTTTCCATTCAGTAGGCTGTCTTTTCATTTTATGGATGGCTTCCTTGGCTATGCAAAAGCTTTTAAGTTTAACTGAGTCTCAAGTGTTTATTTTTGCTTTTATTTCCTTTGCTTTGAGACAGATCCCCCAAAATACTGCTGCTATTTATATCAAAGAGTGTTCTGCCTATGTTTTCCGCTAAGAGTTTTGGAGTATCTGGTCTTACATTTAGATCTATAATCCATTTTGAGGTGTTTTTTTTTTTTTTTAGTTTTGTTTTGGCCATACCCTGTGGCATGTGGGATCTTAGTTCCCCGGCCAGGGATCTAACCTGTGTCCCACCTCAATAAAAGCACAGAGTCTTAACCAGTGGACCACCAGAGAAGTCCCATTTTGAGTTTATTTTTGTATATGGTGTTAGAGAATGCTCTAATTTTATTCTTTTACATGTTGCTGTCCAGTTTTCCCAGCACCATTTATTGAAGAGACTGTATTTTCTCTATTGTGTGTTCTTGCCTCCTTTGTCATAGATTAATTGGCCATAAGTGGGTGGGTTTATTTCTGGGCACTTTATCCTCTTCCACTGATGAAATAACAAATGTTGGCAATGTTGGCAAGAATACAAAGAAAAGGGAACCCGTGTACACCGTCAGTGGGAATGTATTAATAAATTGGTTCTGTCACTGTAGAAAACATTATGGCATTGTCACAAAAAACTAAAAATAGAACTACCATATGACTCAGAAATTCCACTCTGGGGTCTATATCTGAAAAAAAACCAAAAACACTAATTCAAAAAGACACATGTACCCTAATGTTCATAGCACCATTATTTATAATTTACAAGATATGGAAGCAACGTAGGTGTCCATCAACAGATGAATGGATAAATTAGTTGTTTCATATGTATATATATATATAATAGAATACTACTTAGTAATAAAAAAGAATGAAACTTTGCCATTTGCAGCAAAATGGATAGACTTGGAGGGCGTTATGCTAAATTAAATAAGAGAAAGACAAATACTCTATGATATCATTTATCTATGGAATCTGAAAAAATACAACAAACCAGTGAATATTAAAAAAAAGCAGACTAAGATATAGAGAACAAACTAGTGGTTACCAGTGGGAAGAGGGAAGGGACAAGATAAAGGATTAAGAGGTTCAAAGTATTAGGTATAATATGAGCTATACTGTAAAGGTGAGGAATATAACCAATATTTTATAATCACTATAAGTGGAGTATAACCTTTAAAAATTATGAGTCACTATATTTTACATCTGTAACATTATACAGCAACTAAAATAAACAAACAAAAAGTGAAGTGAAAGTCGCTCAGTCGTGTCCAACTCTTTGCAACCCCATGGACTATACAGTCCATGGAATTCTCCAGGCCAGAATACTGGAGTGGGTAGCCTTTCCCTTCTCCAGGGGATCTTCAAAACCCAGGGATCAAACTCAGGTCTCCCACATTGCAGGTGGATTCTTTACGAGCTGAGACACAAGGGAAGCCCAAGAATACTGGAGTGGGTAGCCTTTCCCTTCTCCAGGGGATCTTCCTAACCCAGGAATCGAAGCAGGGTCTCCTGCATTGCAGGTGGGTTCTTAACCAGCTGAGCCACAAGGAAAGCCCAAGTTGCTCAGTTGTGTCCGACTCTTTGTGACCCCATGGACTGTATAGTCTGGCCTGAATGTGCCAGGCCAGAATACTGGAGTGGGTAGCCTTATCCCTTCTCCAGGGGATCTTCCTAACCCAGGGATCGAACTGGGGTCTCCTGCACTGCAGGTGGATTCTTTACCAGCTGTGCCGGTAAAGAAAAAACTCCCTTTTTTCTGCTCTGTCCTTTAGTCTAGTCCCTGGTACAAGTACCATGGCCTGGCACATGTCTTTCCACATCTTTCTCCTTGTTCATCCATCTAAAAGCATAGATACGTGTAGACAGGGTTTTTACTTTATTTGCTGTGAATGAAATAGAAGGATATCACAGAATTTTCTGAAGAATTACATATCTATTATACCTACATATCAGTAAATATGGATGTAAAATTTCCCCTGATGTCCTGTCTTCCATACAAACACATACAGAAAATTGAAAAATGGAGATCAAATCAAGCATGGAGCATTTTCTCAGCCAGATTTTACTTTTTCTTTTCATGAAAGTGAAAGTGAAGCTGTGAGCCTCTCAGTCATGTCCGACTGTTTGTGACTGTATAGTCCATGGGAATCCTCCAGATTCTGGAGTGGGTAGCCTTTCCCTTCTCCAGAGGATCTTCTCAATCCAGGAATCAAACCCAGGTCTCCCATATTTCAGACATATTCTTTACCAACTGAGCTATCAAGGAAGTCCATATCTGCATCCATTTCACACCTGCATCACCACCCCCTCCCACACATGTATAAAAAATCCAGGTTAACTATTAATGTGATTCCTTCTATACTGTTCTCAATTAAAACTAAACCATATATAAATATGTAAAAATATACACACATGCATAGCTTTTTGTCATTGTCTATTTTATAGAAATAAGAGAATTATACACATTTCTTTACATATGGCTTTCCCTGGGAATATCTCACGGAAATCCCTCCAAGTCAACTAGTATGACTCATTTATTTCTTTAAGTGGCTATATTACGTGTTTAGCTATGCCAAAATCTATTCAACCATTCCCATAGTGATGGGCCCATTTGTTTCTATTTTTGTCACTGTAAACCACTACCTGCAATATACTATTGCTGGACAGAATATTCTTGTACATAAAACTTTGTGCTTCTCTAAGGTGAAATTAATTTCTGTATAAAAATTAACTTTATATAAGGAAGATTTTTTAAAATGCAATCTGCCCTTATTGTCAATAGAACACACATTATGTGAGACTTAATTATAACAGACAAAAAACCCCAGTGCTTTTATTTTTTAACCCCAGTGCTTTTGCAGAAATGAAGGCAAGAAAAATAAATGGTACAGACCAGCTGTATAAGAATTTATGAGTTATCTATATGCCTTTTATTTTATTATCTCAACACCATCAGCCCCTCAACATAATACCTGAACATTTGCAATATTAATTATAGTTAGACATCTTTGATATTTTGCCTTCTTTTAGTCACACCAAATGCACAACTTTTCATGTATATTGACTTTTCATTGTAAAGATGTATTTGCCAATGGAAGAAGACACAGCATTTTATTTAACAGTTTGTTAGCTAGCTTGTTTTGTGACTTGAATTATTTAGACATATGGTAAGTGGGCCTCAACTTGTCCTCCTGCCCAGGCCCTGCAAATGTTCCTGAGAGGTGGATCTGCTTTCAGCCCAGACTATGTTCATTTATTAATTTGTTCCTTCTTCATTCATTCAACATGTGTTTGCTTAACCTTTTTAATGAGCCAAGCAGTGTACTAACTTCATATATTCCACAAAACTCTACTGAGTGTCATTAGAGTTCTGAGGACTTAGGACTCAGCTGGTACTAAGGGTAATCTGACTGAAACGATACAATTGTAATTGGAAAGAGTTTGGTCCAGTGATAAAAAGATGGAAAAATAAGGAAATGATTCAAAGACTGTGATAAGTGTTCAGGAAGGTGCACACACAGTGCACTGAGCACAGAGAGGAGAGGATACCTCAACCTGGGGACCTTGGGGACAACTTCAGGGAGGAGGAAGTGCATTTTGGGTGGGACTTAGTGCATGAGTTCAGCTGCATGCAGTCACTGGGTCAAAAATAAATACGATATAGGATACATAGATATTTATAACATGCTCTTTATAATAATAACATCATTTATTTATAACAATGTGTATCTGTTGTTTGGAGAAGGCTCTGGCAACCCACTCCAGTACGCTGGCCTGGAGAATCCCATGGCTGGAGGAGCCTGGTGGGCTGCAGTCCATGGAATCGCTAAGAGTTGGACATGACTGAACAACTTCACTTTCACTTTTCACTTTCATGCATTGGAGAAGGAAACGGCAAGCCACTCCAGTGTTCTTGCCTGGAGAATCCCAGGGACAAGGGAGCCTGGTGGCTGCCATCTATGGGGTCGCACAGAGTCGGACACGACTGAAGCAATTTGGAAGCAGCAGCAGCATATCTGTTGTTTAGTTGCTAAGCTGTGTCTGATTCTTTTGAGACCCCATGGACTGTGTAGCTTGCCAGGCTTCTCTGTCCACGGGATTTTCCAGACAAGAATACTAGAGTGGGCTGCCATTTCCTACTCCAAGGGATCTTCCCCACCCAAGAATCCAACCTGCATCTCCTACACTGGCAGGAGGTTTCTTTACTACTGAGCCACAACTTATGTGTATTTAAAACTATGACCTGCTGCTGCTGCTGCTAAGTCGCTTCAGTCGTGTCCGACTCTGTGTGACCCCAGAGATGGCAGCCCACCAGGCTCCCCCCGTCCCTGGGATTCTCCAGGCAAGAACACTGGAGTGGGTTGCCATTTCCTTCTCTAATGCATGAAAGTGAAAAGTGAAAGTGAAGTCGCTCAGTCGTGTCTGACTCTTAGCCACCCCATGGACTTCAGCCTTCCAGGCTCCTCCATCCATGGGATTTTCCAGGCAAGAGTACTGGAGTGGGGTGCCATTGCCTTCTACAAAACTATGACCTAATATTATATAAATATGTTTACTATAAGACAGTATACAAATACATAGCAAATGTGTGTAACATATATTCTATATAAATGTGTGGGAAAAATATCAGCAGAAAATTAAGCCTAACATGGGGAAGCATTTCCTCTTTAGAGTCTTGTCACTCTATATCGCTGAGACCTGTGGAGAAGGGCAGGGATCCGTGAGGATGAAGGAAGGACACAGATGAAGAAATCAACAGCTTGAGGAAAGGGACAGTAGCTGGTGGGATTGACTGATTGCAGTAGGGGCTGAATCTCTTGGGTGTGAAGCAAAGTTCTGTCCACATCAGCAAAATGATAAAGATGGAGAAACTGGCGGGTGAACGAGGCTCTTACTTGTTTGTTTCAGCCACTGAGATGATTCACCCCAAAGCCCACATCAAGAGCAGGCTGATGGGACCCACATGTCACATAGCAGCGCTGGCCTGCTGCGCTAGCCAAGGCTCTCTAAGCTCCACCCTACCCCCCAGATGATTCCAGACGCTGCAGCACACGCACGACAGGGTGTTTGCCTGTGGGTGTTTTTCTGACCCCATTACCTCAATCCAGGATATTCTCCAAAGTTATTATTGCCCAGAGCACCTATGTCTCATGCCCCCATGGTTCAGTGATCTCACCTCCCCAAGATGGCCACCAAGGTGGACGAGGGAAACCCCTGCACTGGGAAATCCAAATGGAGTCAATGCTGAGAACCCATGGAATCCTTCCCATTCTGGCTTTATTTTCCACATCTACATTTACAAATGAGACTGACCTTAAACAATTTCCAAGCAAATTAACAGGGACAATGTTGGGCAGGGGCAATGAAGGTGTAGTTTTTTCACTTTTACATCCATGGTGACCAAATAAACATTAGTGCAAGTAGATGAACCTGGAAGCCCCATCCAGTTGAGAACCCATCCACTTCCACATTTCATAGATTTCCTCAACATGCCACCCAATCTTCAGCAAATTTGGTAAACAGGAGGCCACGATGCTCCATCCCAATCTCCCTTATGGACAGAGACCCTTACTCCCAGAGATATGGCGAGTGCTGAGAGTCCCTCCTGCATAGAAAGGGTCGCCATTCTGGTGGCAGCTTGCATCCTGTGACTGGTCAATTCATGGAGATGAATCATGTCTGTTGCTCTTGTCCCAGTGCCGAGACCCTTTGGTCCTGAGAGCCCCATGGGATTCACTGAGGCTTGTGTAGTGACTGCATGTACACAGACCAGCAACGCCCTTTGCCCGATGCCACTTTTTTCTCTTCCTTTTGGAAGCCCTTGACTCCCAGGGCTCTTTTCAATTTGTTTCCATTTTAGAGTCTGCTTCCCAAGGAACCCAACCTGGGACAACCTGTGCCAGGACAGTCTGAGGAATGGTCTTAGGA
The DNA here is from genome assembly GCF_014754425.2 of Oryx dammah. Taxonomy (NCBI): domain Eukaryota; kingdom Metazoa; phylum Chordata; class Mammalia; order Artiodactyla; family Bovidae; genus Oryx; species Oryx dammah. Next base: position 27,417,779 of record NW_024070203.1, read on the forward strand.
AATAGCCTCTGCGAGCCCCATCCTGGGAAAAGGTGGAGCATGACCCCCTGGCACATGTGCACCAATGCAATTGTTAACACAGTCCCAGCTGCGAAGTGGGATGGTTCACCACATGGGGACAACATATCAGGCTGAGAAATATGTGGAAATAGTAATATAAACACAATAAGGTAGCACTATATGGCTGTTGATAGAGAAAATGAATGCTTTAGAAAAAAAAGATAAAATATGAAAGGTCGTTTATTAGCAATTAAAGGCTAAGTGTGGAAGCCAGAGGGGCTCTTGCCAGCAAATAAGAAACTCTCATCTCTTGCAGCCAAGAGGAAGATGGAGATGAGGATAAGGACCAGGGCTTAATCATAAGAGAAGTCAAGCTCCCAAGAAGGTTAAACTCCCAAATAAGGTAGGTCTACTATGGCAAAATCAGGCTCTGATATGAAAGAATGGGACCCAGAAATGAGAACATTGATGTTAATGTATTTGAAAACATGGAATCCTCAGATACCCCGGAACTTTCTGGCCTGCTCAGAAGTTACCCACTCCTCCCTATTCAAGACAATCCCCTCAACCCAGGAGATGACTCAGAGGCCTCCCCGTTGTGTAACCTTCCCTCCTCTGGGTCTACCTCCACCTCCCTCCTGGCACGAGACCAGCAGCTGTCAGGGTAAGGTCACAATCACAACATAAACCAGACAGGGGCGTCCTGTATCAACTAAGGGAGAAACGGAATTATCCACTCAATGAACTGACTGTATAATGCAAGCCAGTGGGGACTGGATTCTGATGCTGCTGGATACAGGGGGTCAGAATATCAGGTTGGGTAAGATGGAGTTTATCAATGTGAACACATCCTATCATGATATATGATTTAACAATCCATCAAGGACTACAAAAGATGGTACTAGCATACCATTAGAATGGCCCTTGGAAGCTTGGGAAAAGCCACAGCCAACACAAGTCACACAGAAATGCCAGATTTCCATGGCAGATATGAAAGAATCAAAATCTCACAGAAGTGATCATGCTAGAAGGGATCCACTTTTAGGGTCTGAAGACTTGCTGCATACAGGAAGCTCCGGCAAAGTGATAGGAAATGCTCTGGTGTAAGGATCACCGGCATTTCTGAGAAGCTCAGTGGTGACCCTCATCTAAAGACCCAACCTTACCATAGGAGATGCTGTAACAGAACCAGGCTCCTGGGGGATGAGAGATTCTAAAATAATAAAGGTCAGGTAAGGCTGAGCGCCGAAGAATTGATGCTTTTGAACTGTGGTGTGGGAGAAGACTCTTGAGAGTCCCTTGGACTGCAAGGAGATCCAACCAGTCCATTCTGAAGGAGATCAACCCTGGGATTTCTTTGGAAGGAATGATGCTAATGCTAAAGCTGAAACTCCAGTACTTTGGCCACCTCATGAGAAGAGTTGACTCATTGGAAAAGACTCTGATGCTGGGAGGGATTGGGGGCAGGAGGAGAAGGGGACGACCGAGGATGAGATGGCTGGATGGCATCACGGACTCGATGGACGTGAGTCTGAGTGAACTCCAGGAGATGGTGATGAACAGGGAGGCCTGGCGTGCTGCGATTCATGGGGTTCCAAAGAGTTGGACACGACTGAGCGACTGAACTGAACAGAACTGAATGCTTAGCCAACAAAAAATGGATGCAATTATTATAATTAGTGGTAAAGTAGCAGTGCCTCTAGGGAGTTGGGGGAGTCTAGGGTGACTTACTCAAGGGATGTCCAGGAGTGCAGGGTGCTCGGTGTTTAAACAGAGACAGCCCTGTGTTGACCACACTAAGGGTGACCATATAGAGCTACAGACACCTATGGCCATTTACTCAAGTAATCCTACCCTGAAGAAAGGCAAACATCCAAATACTTCAACGACTGTTGGACACAGGGTCTAAGTTACTGGTATCTGAGACCTGAACTATCAGCTGATCCCTCATGGGATTCGGGGCTTATGGGGACCAGGTAATAAACTGAGTCCAGCTCACTGTGCATCCAACAGATTCATAGACAAACCTAGTGGTCAGCTCCCAGATATGTAATTTTAATAGCTATACTTGGGAACTTCCCTGGTGGTCCAGTTGTTAAGAATCTGCCTGCCAATACAGGGGACACCGGTTTGATTCCTGTTCTGAGAACACTCCGCATGCTGTGGGGCAATGAAACCCATGAATCACAATTACTGAACCAGAGTGCCCTAGAGCCCGTGCTCAGCAACAAGAGGAGCCACTGCAATGAGAAGCCAATGCACTGCAACTAGAGAGCAGCCCCCACTCCCCCAAACCAGAGAAACCCCACACGCAGCAACGAAGACCCAGAGCAGCCAAAAATAAACATAAATCTTAAAAATAAGGAATGAAAGAAATTGCTGTACTTGGCAGTTCACTGAGCATCCGCAGTGATTCCTTGGTTTGTGGAGTGAGAGCTATTATAGTGGGAAAGATCCAGGGGAAGCTTTTGAAATTGACCCTCCCCCACAGCCAACATGGTTAATCCAAAATAACATTGTGTCCTTGGGAGAAGAGCAGAGATTACTGCCTGCTTAAAGACCCAAACGCTGAGAGGCAGTGACCCTCACCATGACACCTCCCAAGCCAGATATGTCCCAGAGGACACCAATGGCCTCCTGCAAAATAGTAACCTCAACTGCAACTGCCACATCAGAAGCAGGAGCTTAATTAGATTAGACTACATGCTCTCAGGCGCACAGTATGTTGCCACTGATCTAGCGAACGAGTTCGTTTTGATCCTTACTAGAAAGGAGAATGAAAAGTAGTTTGTATTCACTTGAAATGGACACCAGTCTCCATTTACAATCTGGTCTCACAGGAAGGAATGAAACTCCACGCCAAACGAGCATGAGGACAGAGCTAATATATGCCGAAGTGACCGGGGCTGTCCAGACGTTTCAGCGTGTCACCCTGGTTCACGGTATTGACGACATCATGTAAATCAAACCAGATGAGGGAGAAGTGGCAGAAAATGTGGGAGATGCTCACAGGTGCTCAAAAAGGCAGGAAATAAGTTCTGTCACGATGAAGGGGCCTACCGCATCAGTGAAGGCTTCCCAGTTTGGAAGGCATGTGGACAGATACAACTGTCACAGCCTGAGAAGGGCAGGGTGTCCAGGGGCTCAGGCCATTTGCATGAGGGTCTGCCTCTCTGCCAGGTAAGCCAACCAGATCAGCAGAGTTGTTAGTGAAGGGCAAGGGTGGTCTGGGATGGAGGAAGAGGAGTAGTGGAGGACTGGCTAGGGGTGTGAGGATTAGGTGCTATCTTGGGACAGGCGACAGTGGCAGGGGCTGCAATTCACCCCATTCACTATTCCTTTATATTAAATAGACTCTAAGTGGCACAGGGTGGACTGTGGGGCCCTCTGAGGTGTACCAGTTGATAAGAGCTTGGCTGGGCTCCCCACTCCCCACCCCTACCGCCACAATGGTCCTTAGGTGGGGAGGGTTCCTCACCTGTGGACACAGCTCCTTCCCCGAGCAGCCTGCACACCACGACTGCTTAACACAGGGCTATCACTGTCCGGCCTCTCTGGCTGGGCTGAGGTCATGCCATGGGCCACAGCTCCCCTTCTCCCTTCACCCAGTTCGGCTCCTTTCACTCCCCCACAGGCACTGATCCTCAAACACCCCACGTGCAAATGTCCATCTCAGACTCTGCTTCCCATGGAACATAACCTCCAACACAGCCTCGCTCATCTAATTTTTTGTAAGAAAAGGTACACTTAAAAAATATCTGAAACTTCAGCTTTTTCAATCCCCAAACACCCCATATGAAAGAGAAGACTCTAATGCCATCATACAGTAATACAGCACACCGTTACTGGCACTTAAAGAACAAAGAAAAACTAGGGGTGGGGTGAGTGCTTCGAGTTATGTCATTGCCAGTCTGTTACCAGGCAAGGGAAACCTTCCTGTTACCCATGAAATAAGGGAAAGTAATGCATGATTGATAGGATCCTGAAATGATAAACATGCTTCAAAGGAAAATTACAGCAACACAGGCTTCATATCAACCAATCCCTCTTTTCCAAATCATCTCACTTAGTCTGCAATTACCCTTGGAAGTGGGTAAGACAATCACTGTCGTTTTGCAGATGAGAAAACTGAGGCTTAGCCATTTGTCCAAGATTATACAATCAATCAATCAATGGTGGAGCCGGTGAACCCAAGACATCGATTTCTGATCCTGAGGGCTCCAAGAGTCTCTCCTGTCTCCACACAGGTAAACGCCAGGACACCTGGATGCTAAGCATTGCACTAATTCCGAGCAAAACTCTATTGAAGTATTTATACCCTAGGAACACATACCTTATTTTTATTAGATGCTACTAATGGGAAAAGAAAAGGAATTCATTACAGAAATTACTATGCATTCTTGTTTACTGGAACACATCAATTCTGTGTTTAAAAAAAAAAGCTATTTCTATGAATCTGGCTCAACTACTCAAACTCTGCCTTGACAGAGACATGACAACCATGATGGGCTTTTATATTATCACACTCAGTAATCTCCATATGGTGAAGATCTGGTGTTCAGGAGCTACTGGCTTACAGTGTTTTATTACATTTAAAGAAGGTGTTTTATTGCATTTAAAAAAAATAGCTTGTAGTGATTTACACTCTTATCAGAAGTATGTGTTTATAGGGACTGTAATTAGTGAAGGACAAAAAGTTGATGCAGATAATAGCAATACCCAGGGGCTCAAGAGATTTGTCATTGTCTTATTGCTTTCTAAGCAAAAGTTTTCTACCAAATTATTTTCCCCTTAAAACATATACTTTATTTTTTTGTAATGGAAGCTGATCTTAAAAAAAAAGATTTACTTAGCAGAAATATACTTTGTACAAATATATGTAGAACATATAAATTTTCATGATAAATGATATTTCTATAAATATAAAAGTAAGTAAGTAAAAGTAAGTGTTAGTCGCTCAGTCGTGTCCAACTCTTTGTGACCCCATGGATTATAGCCCACTGGGCTCCTCTGTCCATGGAACTCTCCAGGCCAGAATACTGTAACTTCTCTTCTCCAGGGGATCTTCCTGACCCAGGGATTGAACCCAAGTCTCCTGCACTGCAGGAAGATTCTTTACCATCTGAGCCAACAGGGAAACCTTAAAATTAATATGTAATTTACATATAAACATATAAATACTATGGAAGGTGAAGGTGAAGTCGTTCAGTCGTGTCTGACTCTTTGCGACCCCGTGGACTGTAACCTACTAGGCTTCTCTGTCCATGGGATTCTCCAGGCAAAAATACTGGAGTGGATTGCCATTTCCTTCTCCAGGGGATCTTCCTGACCCAGGGATTGAACCCAGGTCTCCAGCATCGAAGGCAGACGCTTTAACCTCTGAGCCACCAGGGAAGCCTCCTATAAATACTATATAATACATATATATACTTTAATATTTATAAAGTGTTTACTATGTGCGAGGCAGTGTTTTAAAGTGTTAATTCATTTAATCTTCATTCATGAATAACTCATAAATAAATAAAACCCATGAATAACTCAACAGACAGTAACTCAAATTCTGAAATGAGAATGTATTACATTTCATAGACAAAGAGAATATAGTGCTTTGTACAACAAGGAAACTGAGGCACAGCCAACTTAATGAATTTGACCAAGAGCAAACAATGACTGGTAAAGCTGGGCTTCAAGGTCAGACACTGTGACTCCATTCTGTTCTTTGGGTATAGAGTTAGAATTAAATGACTGAAGGAAAACAGGGCACCATTTCCCTAGTTCTTCTTCTCAAGCCCTTCACTTTTGCTTGCAACTCAAAGATGTTTATTAGTGTGTGTGTTACAGGATGAACCCTCCAGGATTTTGAACTTGTCTCTTCATAGCCCCAGTGAATTGTTTTATCAACAATAGTGAAATTAACCCAGAAGCAAGTGTTCAGCCAAATCTAAGGCTCAGGGAGAATTTGAGATATTTCCAATGAATCAATATGCTTACAGGTGTCAGGCAGGTGACCTAAGTGAACACAGCAGCAGGGTGGAGCCTGTGGCAAACAGGGGCCCTCCCAGTGATTGAACGGGGCAATTGCTCCCCCAGCCAGCCTAGAGCTGCCAGCGGCAAAATGGGTCCGGTGTGGAGAGCCTTTCCCACTTTTTTCGAGAGAATCCAGAAATGTAAAGTCTCTTGACTTTTAAACACTAGTAAATTTTTCTTTTTTTTTTTTTTCCTGCAGTATTTTGTAAGCCAAACAATGCATCTGTATGCCAGCTATGGATCACGGGCCACTATTTCGTAACTTCTGACCTGAATGAAAATTGAGAGGGAGGGTCTCCCAAGTGCTATGAATTGAGAAGCACTGGGAGAGTGACCTCATTCTCTAACTATCTCCCCCCAGTGGCTTGAATTTCCAGTTATTAATTTATTCCCATGTTAACACTGAGTTTTCCATGTTCATTAAAAGAATATGGCAGTGAAAGATAACCTACTAAAGTCCATCACAATACTATGAAAAAAGCAACTAGATACTTCAAGCACTCCTTTTAGAAGGTGACATAAACTGTTTTCTAAACTATCTAGGGACTTCCTTGGCAGTTCTGTGGTTATGACCCCACCCTTCCAATGAAGGTAGTGTGGGTTGATCCTTGGTTCCCTAGTTAGGGAACTAAGATCCCACAAACTCTGCAACCAAAGGGAGCTATCTAGATACCCAAGACTGAGGGGCCGAATGAACCAGATTCTGCATTTGGCTATGGTGCCTCAGACATCTGTCTCCTGGGCTCAGCCAGTCTTTAGGATTCCCTCCTTCACTCACCTGACTCCCTTTTTTGTGTTAGAGATAATTCTATGAATTCAGATTTTTTTAGTTGCAAGTAACAACACCACCAAAAACAAAAAAAAAACCTCCAAGTGGCCTCATTGAGAGAGAAATGAGAGAAAGATAGAAGGAGAAGGAGCTAGAAAGAATGTGTTGGTTCCAGAAACTGGAAACTGATCTCTGGGGACTCTAGGTCAGATATGTCTGGATCCAGAATTCTAGCAATCTCTCCATCCCAGCCCCATGTCCTCTGTATTGGCCTCAATATTTGGCAGAGTCTCCCAGTGAGGCGGGCCTGGCGGCCAGCTGCAGCTCCACTGTAACTTATACCCACTTAGCAACTCTACAGAAAGAGGTCCTCTTTTCCAACGCATGCCAAGTGACTGCAGCTGACACTGTGGACTTGGGCCACGTGTCTGCGTCTAAGCCAATCACATGGTGGGATGGGAGTAGGATACCCTGACTGGCTAAACCTGGGTTTCATGCCCCTCCAGCCCATCCCCAGAGGCCAGAATGCAGGGCCAACTACTACAAATTCATGAATCTGGAGTCTGATGGGTGGGGGATTCCACTGGCTGCGATGCTTCATTTTCTTCCCTCAAAGTTCTCCTGCGGTTTTTGCTGCTACTGTTACAGTGCAGTCAGCACAATGCAAGCAGGTAGAGAACGCAGATTAGAAACACAGCCTCAATCTAATCTTCTCTTCCAGGCATGTCTGCCTATTTTCTCAAAAGACGTCTTCCCCCGAACCTGGCCTTAGCATAAGGTTCAACTTTTTATTGTGGCTTTTATGAGACTTTCTGTGATTTGAGCTCAAGCTATCTACCTCTGTCGTCAATTGAACTCTTAACAGCATGGCACCCCACGCAGCCTGATGGCACTGAAGCGCCTCCCAGTCCCTCCACAGCCCTGAACTTTTCTCCTGCCTTCCCTCTTCGGACTCTGTTCTGTTTCTGGCCTGCCTCTCCTTCCCTGCCGCTTCCTGTTGCAATCCAACCTCCTATAAAGGACCTTTGTCTTTGTCTGCTATCTGTTTCCCAGCTTCACTTACTGTCATAATGCTGATCTCCCCAGGGGAATTCTCCACGTGGATGGCTTGATGGAAAGGAATGACCAACTCCGGCTTCAGTCAAAGGTACTAGAACTTTCTCTACCGCCATCTCGGCTTGGCCAGCGGCTGACCGTGTGACTCTGCTGGCCTGTCATACATGCTGTCCTGGGCCTTTGATCTTGAAAGAGTGACCAAAGGACCTTCTCCGCAGCATCAAAACCAGAGGAGCCCATTCCTTCTGAGTGATCTCTGCTGGCAGTCATATTCTTCATCTCCACAGCTCCTTTGATTCTATTTTCCAAATCTGGTCATGTCAGCCTCCTGACATTTCTGGGAGTCCCTGATCTCCTTCCCACACTTTCCTCTTTTTTGTTTGAGATAGCTAGAGAAACTTTCTATTGCTTGCAACCAAGAACTCTGACATACTCCCCATAAGGCCCAATTTAAACCTGAATTTCCCACATAAAGCTTTTCTTCAAGATAGCCCGTCTTCTACATTCCCATAAATCCTCTAAACATTTTCTAAAAGAAATTTTATAAAAGAAAATCCTTGGAATTGGCTCTGATTTTGAGCTATTCACTTACATGTCAGACCCCACACCAGACCAAGAAGGAGTTCCTTGGGGACAGGGTCTATACCTCAGGTGGCTCTGTAACTTCAAACCTAGCTCAGTACCTGGCACATAGTGGATACATTGTGTATTAAATGAGTAAATACGGTCTTAACTGAATTTATGCAACTGTTTCTTTCAGGAACACTGCACTGCTGCAGATATTTTTCTCCCATTTCTATTTATTTAAGAAGGAACTGAAGACAGCAAGGGGAAAGAAAAGTCTTTATTATGGCCGCTCTCATTTTGACCAACCATCTTCACTTTATACTCCTTCACCCTTTTTCCAGAGCGTTAAGAACCGTATCAGAGACTTCGGCTTCTTTTCCTTTCTCCTGGTGCTGCTAGCCAAGCCATGGAGTTAACGATGACAACAGTCAACATTTATGAAGTTTTTACTCTCAACCAAGCGCTGGGCCAGCTGCTTTACATGCAGTATCAGGCCACTAGGTATGATTATGACCTAAATAAGATTCAGGAAGCTCAAGTGATGTCTATGGCCATACCACCCTGAAAGTGCCCGATCTCATCTGATCTCAGAAGCTAAGTAGGGTCAGGCCTGGTTAGTACTTGGATGGGAGGAACCTCAAGTGACTTTTTCAAAGTCACAGAACTGGCAAGAATGGAGCTGCTATGACTTGAAGTGTTTTCATCTCTCTCTGTCTCCTTATGGGTGATTCTCTCATAGCATGACATGTCTAGAAGACTGGAAGAAACGGAAGGAAAAGCAAGATGATGAATAATCCTTAAAAGAAAATAATCAGCTCTTGAATGGATGAGAATTATGCAATTTTTTTGTGCTTAAGTTAAACTTTTTATGGACACATCTTACCAAGACTTTTCTTCAAGGATTTAGTCCTTATGGGACCTTCCAACTCACTAAATTTCATTTCATTTTAGCTCACATGAACAGCACATCTCTGATGTTTAAAAAACACCTAGAAAGGATCTTGAAGTAAGAATGTCATAGATACCAAGATTGACGCACCAAATTCCAGTCCTAACAAAGCTCTCTGCTGGTAGGGCACCAAGGCTACCAAAAACCCTGTCCAAAGACCAAGGAATCCTTGAGGGACCAGCAAAGTGCTCTGGAAGCACCGAGCAGGATGAGGGCAATTCCCAAAACATGCATCAGGGCAACTTCACAGGGCAGGAGGCTGAGAGCATCTGTAGGAGAGGAGCAAAGCAGGGTGGTTAAGAGAGTGGACTCTGGAGCCAGCTGCCTGGATTCAGATTCTGTCTCCAGCACTTGCTAGCTCTGGATCATGAGCAAGTTTCTGGGCCTCTGTTTCTTCACCTGTAAAATGGGATAATAATAATGGTACCGGCATCATTAAGTTTCTGTGAGGAGTCAACATTTGTCAAGCCTTAGAACAGCAACGTGACACCGAGTGAACACTCTGTAACTGAGAAGCTAAAGTGTAGGATGACCAGGTAGAGAAGAGCCCAGGACAGTGTCCCTGGCATGGAATCACCACTTGGCATTAGGAAGTGTGCCTGGCAAGGGGCTGGAGCATCGTTCACAGAGAGCAGGGGATGAGCGACGGCAGGGGGTTGAGATGGGGATGGGGATGCCTAGGATGGAGATGAGCTAAACCATCAGGGAAAGGCTTGCCACTCCCCCAAAATGTGAACGCTCCTCCATGTGTGCAATGTAGCAACTTTTCCAGGCAGCAATCCCAAGTTGGAGCCAGAGACATTTGCAGGCACATGAGAATCTAGCTTTCTTAGTTAGGGCATAGACAGGAATAGACTCTAAGAGAGAATGTGAGTGCTCCTAAAAGGAAAACCCAGAGAAAACTATTTTGACATGATTTTTTAAAATACACTCACAGGAGGCGAGGGAGGGAGATCTGTCCTGTCTGAGGCAGCCTGCACATGTCTGAAGCATCCCGTAAAGAAAAAGATTGGCATGCAGACAGGGCACAGAATCAAGAACACTAAATCACAATTCAGTTCTTGCTGTGCACCCCTCAATGAGTCACGTGAGATTTCTGGATCCTGAGCATCTCCACCATCAACGTGTGAGCAAAACCATCTTTCCCTGCTAGGAAATTGATGGCATACAAGATTTAGCAGTGAAGAGGCCGCAGAGCACCTGTGGATAATAATACTACATGTAAATATCCCCAAAGCCCCTCCCACCACTACACTCAACTCACAAAGCACGATTAATTCCTTTTGAAAGCTCTGTACCTATATCCCTCTGTTCGCCCCTTTCCCGAGAGGACACAGTTGATTAATTAGGAATTTCTCAACTTCCCTGAGACCATTTAAACTTGTAAATGGTGTTTCTGTGACTCTAATTGGTTCAAGGTTATAAGGCCTGGCACACCCAGGAGCGACAAACCCACAGAACAGGTTTACCTAGGCCCAGACACCCTGAAGGATCCTGAGAGAGGCCTCTAGGACAGGCAGAGTTTAATGCTTTGATTACAGGTGTGGCAAGAAAGGGCTGTTTTTTTGCCTCCTTTGGGAAACTTCCTTCTAACAAATTGACAAATAATCTATGTACACTGTTAAAACATTATATAATATAGGGAAAAAAAGAGAAAATAAAAATTACCTACAGCCCCACCATCCATAGTTAAGCTACATAGCATATGTAACTGTTAACACAAATCTTTTGCTAACCTATTGTCACAGAGCCTCCAGACTTCTATATAGTTATGTAAACATTTACAAGATGGAATCTAATTGACTCTCATTGATATCTTATTATTCTCTAAGTTGGCTTTTTTCAATTAAAAGTATTTCATAAGCATCTCTCTGTGTCCCAGTGTGGCTTAATGTCATCATTTTGATGGAGACTATAGTAATGTTCACTATAAAATCTAATAGTCAGAACTCAGGGAGACAGAAGCCCAGTTCACATTGGCTTAGGCACCATCAAGGGAATTTATTGCTCCATGTAACAAAGTCCAGAGGCAGATTCTAAACATGGCTGGACTAAGATCTCAGCTTCCCTCAGTCCCTCTCTTCCATGTCTCTCTATTAATAGGCCCCTCTCAGGTGGGCTTTGCTTAGGTCTTCCCAGCCCCATGTCCAGTGGAGAGCCTCTCTGTCCCAACTGTTCTAACAAAAAGTCTCTGAAGATTCTCTAACTTGTCTAAGCTTAGTCACGTGGCCATCCCTGAATTCATCACTATGCACTATGGTCAGGGGCCAGAAGGCTCCCACTGGCCAGGACTGTGTTCACATGGCTTCCTGTGGAGCTGGGTTAGGGATTAGCCCCTTCCAGTGCCAAGGAAACAGCTGATTCTCAAGTAAAGTTGGGTTGTTATTCCTGTAGGGAAAAGAACAATTGCGAGACTGACCAAAACAGGTAATGTTTACTATAAAATCACTCGTTTATTGGGAATTTCATATAGGTCTAGCACTATGCTAGACTGTTGCTGCTGCTGCTAGGTCACTTCAGTCATGTCCGACTCTGTCTGACCCCAGAGACAGCAGCCCACCAGGTTCCCCCATCCCTGGGATTCTCCAGGCAAGAACACTGGAGTGGGTTGCCATTTCCTTCTCCAATGCATGAAAGTGAAAAGTGAAAGTGAAGTCGCTCAGTGGTATCCGACTCGTAGCGACCCCATGAACTGTAGCCTGCCAGGCTCCTCCATCCATGGGATTTTCCAGGCAAGAGTACTGGAGTGGGGTGCCATTGCCTTCTCCACTATGCTAGACACTTTACAGTATTTAATATAATCTTCAAAAAATCTTATGAAGTCTGGGGTCATTGTTGTCATCACTGTTTTATAGGAATCAGATGCTCAGCAAGGTTAAATAGTTATCCCAAGGTCACAGAGTGAGCAGGAGTAGGCTAAGGTCCTAGGCTGTCTGACCCTGGAGTCAGTCTTTGCAAATGCTCTCTTTTCAGCAGACTACGGTTTATTTGACCAGTCCCTATCTGAACAGGGCTTCCCTGGTAGCTCAGATGGTAAAGTATCTGCCTGTAATGCAGGAGACCCAGGTTCAATCTCTGGGTCAGGAAGATCCTCTGGAGAAGGGAATGGCTACCCACTCTAGTATTCTGGTCTGGAGAATTCCATGGACAGAGGAGCCTGGCAGGCTACAGTCCACGGGGTCGCAAAAAGTCAGACATGACTGAGTTACTAATAGTACCCTGACAATGCTGAAAAGCTGTTGACATTGAATACCAGAGTGCGCTGGAAAGATCAGAGAGGTGATCAGGGAGAGGGATGGATAAAATTAAGGTTGTAGTTGAGCTGCAAATACTGACAATTAAGTTCTAGGGTATGACTACGGCAGTGGATAACTGAGATATAAGGTCCTTGGAGCAGAGGTGATCAAGAAACTGAGAAGCTAGGGCACTGAAAGCATTATTTATCAACCGGGACACTGAACTCACCACAAGTTAGGCTAGGAGCAGTGACGGAGGGAATGACAGTAGGCTAAGAATTTGAATCCTCAGGAAATTATGGGAAGTCACTTGGGTCTGGTGAAGACTACCACCAGGATGGTGGTGAATGACATTATCTCTTCACATGACCTTCAGATGGTTGGTCCCCAGGGAACCACCAGGTCATGGTTAGAGTAAGAGGATAAGAAAAAGAGAAAAGGTTTGATGATACAAAAGATTTTGCTGATGATGATTCTGCTGGATTTCAGAAGATGCACTGAGAAGTGGGAAGATGGGAGATGGGGCAAAATCAAGGGCTATACCGAGTGTGGGTGATACCTGGGAATTTGGATCTTTGTGGAGGGCATCTTATAAGTAGGGCTAAGAACAAGATACATGATGGGTGAGTCCTAATGATCTTCAGGTCATGGGCCTGAGGCTGAAAGTGCTGCTGAGAAGGAGATGGTAAGAGCTCTGAATCTCCTTTTGACTCCTTCCAACAGAGGTGCCTTATTTTTCTTACTTATGGAGTACTAAACAGCCCTTCATTACAGCTGTCTCCCCACATTTCTCTAGACCTAACACATCCTCAATGCAGCAAGATTGCATTAGAAAGCCTTGACCAAACGTCAAAATCCTAGCATCAAGCTTTGGTCAAAATAGGTAATGATATGAGAGTCTATATAGAATATAAAAATATAAAGTATAAGACTTTTTGCACTTAAGAACTTTTAATTCACATATAATAAAATTCAGCCTTTAAAGCATGTGATTAAGTGGGTTTTAGTATACTTGTCAGAGAAGGCAATGGCATCCCACTCTAGTACTCTTGCCTGGAAAATCCCATGGACGGAGGAGCCTGGTAGGCTGCAGTTCATGGGGTTTCTAAGAGTTGGACACGCCTAAGCAACTTTACTTTCATGCATTGGAGAAGGAAATGGTGTGATGGCAACCCACTCCAGTGTTCTTGCCTGGAGAATCCCAGGGACAGGGGAGCCTAGTGGGCTGCCGTCTATGGGGCCACACAGAGTCGGACACGACTGAAGCGACTTAGCAGCAGCAGCAGCAGCAGTATACTTGTAAGGTTGTGCAAGCATCACCACTATCTAATTCCAGAACCTTTTCATCATGCCAAAGAGAAACCCCATACTCACGGTCACTCCTCATCTCTGCTCCTCTTAGCCCCTGGCAACCGCTAATCTACTTTCTGTCTCTATGGATTTGTCTATTCTGGACAGTTTCTAAAAATAGGATCACGTAACTCATGCGACTGGCTTCTCTGACCTACCGTCGTGTTTTCAAGGTTCATCCGCGTTGTGGCAGGTGTCAGTACTTCATTCCCCTCGTGGCTGAATAATACTACACAGTACAGGTATACCACACTCTGCTTACCCACTCATCAGCTCGTGGCCATTGGGCTGTTTCCACTTTAGGGCTGATGGGCATAACGGTGCTTGAACATTCACGTGCAGCTTTTCACGTGGGCATGTATTTCCGGTTCACTCGGGCATAAACCTACCCTGAGAACTTGGTGCCTAGCTGGAGAAGGATTCTAAGGAACTAAACTCAAGTCTCACAAATAACGTGAGATTCCCTTCCCTCAAGAATTATATTTTCTAGAGAATGACTGACCATTATGGAGGGAAGTGCAAGGTTCAAGTCCACTACCAGAAAGAAAGTCTTACCTTGAGCTGATCACTTGATTACACAGAGTACAGAAGAGGATGAGGCACATCCTTCTTTTATTACTAAATCATGCACCTGTCAATGCAAAGTCCAGCTTGGATGTGCCTCTTGGAGCCCACCTGGTAGGTTGTAATACCCTTCTACCCTTCCTCCACAGACCTCCCCTTCAATTAATAAATATTAATTTACGTGCTGGAGAGACAGTGAAGAACACAATAAATATAGTTCTGCACTCATGGAGCCTAAAGTCTAGTAGAGAAGAGAAAAGATTAACTACATGCTTACATTTGATGAAGGCTCATGCACTAGAAAGGAGAATTAAGCAAGGAAGCCTGGCATCAGCTGGAAACCTGAGCCAGAGAGTCTAGGGCTGTGTAAAGGACTTGCTCCCAGTATCTTGTTTCTACTTGTCTCTTTTGAGTTGTTATCTTTACTTTCACAGGGTGTAACATGGGCAGCTCTGAGCTCTAAACCTTGCATTCAACTTCACTTTGAAAATCTCAAGAAAGGCTCTCACTGGACTGTGTCCTGGGGAAGACAGTAAAGTCCTCTAACTGTCTGTAGTTCACATGCCACCTATATTCTTAGAAGGGTAGGAAATGTTACCCAAAGAAGGAAAGGAGGAATGAGCAGACAAAACAATAAATGCCCGCCACATGGCTGGTCCTATTTTTTCTAAGTAGGGTTGGGAAGGAATGCATGACCAGAAAAAGTATAGATCCTGAAAGACATCAAAAGCAGAGAAATGGGTGAAGCTAGATTATGTAGAACTCTTTTTGCCATGAACTTTATCTCATTGACCTTGGGAAGTTACTGAAAAGTTTTAAGTTCTAGGGAGGGATATGTATTTCAGAATTACCAGCATTGAAGACAGGAAGAAGTAAGTGTTTAGGGGGCTTTTGTAACTGCCCATGTGAGAGATGATAGGGTTGGAGCCAAGGGAGAAGAAATTATGAAGAGAGAACAAATGCGGAATATGTTGGGGGAGGTGCTTAAAGAGCCCCTAGACATGATGGATGAAGGAGAGGGAGGAGCCAGGCAAACACTTGCTCCCATTTGATAAGTAGTCAAGTCCACCTGTGATGAACTTCCATCTCAAGACAATTCAAACCTGTGCCAGAAGGAGTTGGGGCTGCAAATAAAAAAACAAAGACACGCTCTCTGTCCCCCAAGGAGCTCCCTAACTATTAGGAAGCTAAAGTAAGTTATGAGAAATGCACAATGTAAGGCTGATTAAGTCAAATGTAGTCAGTGAGATTGGGAAGAAAGGATTCTCTCATTTTGTTGGCTGATGGGATCAGACATAAAGACAGCTGAGATGAGTTTTAAAGCATGGAAGCATTCCTACAGGTGGGGAGTTGGTGGAGGGCCTTTCTAACAGGAAATAGCATGAGCAAAGACATGGTGATGGAAAAACACATGGCATATTTGGAGAGCATGCAATGACTCATTTGACTGGATGTCAAGAAATTGTGAAACAGAAACCAATAGGGTGAGGATACAGGGTGGGGTGGTTATTAGGTTTTCTTTCAATCGTCCACACGTGGTTAAGCTATTAATGGAAAGAGGAATTTAAGTACTGTAAAGGAGACCATATAGGGGAAAGATAAATTTTGTTTGGAACATATTGCATTTGAGGTACCTGTAGGACATCCAGTGGAGATACCCAGTGACCAATTACTATGGTCTCTTCTGAGGGATGAAGGCTGAACTACTGGATCTGTGGGATGTGTGGTATGGGGCATGTGTGGTATGCTGTATGCATATGTAGTAGGTGCGTGTGCATTCATCTGTTTTTACCCTGATTCATTCAAATAATGATTTGAGTGGCATATGCACATTTGCACAACAAAATTGTTAAAAATTCTATAGCAGACAAAGGGAAAAAAGAACACAAATTAAAATTAAAGCCACAAGGTTAACATATAACTTTATGTCAAAGTTCCTGTAACATTACTAGAGGGAAAGAGCAAATTCGGCTTTGAACTTCCTAGCAGCCAAAGCAAAGCAGGAAGCATAATTAGTTGTAAGATTTCTAATGGACAAGAAATACATATTTGTAAATCTTCTAGGCAAGAAGCAGAGTCGAGGACTCTGATGCATTTATAACACAACTCCAAAAGAGATACCTGATGCTCTCTTCTCCTGGGGCTCCTCTCATTCTAGGGCACATCTATCTTGAAGTTATATGAGGACCAGTGCTTTTCTCTGTCCAGTGAAAAATGAGCACAAGCAGTGTGTCATTTAAATGGAAAATTAAAGGGCCAGTGTGCAAGTCTCTCTTTGCTCTTTCCCATACCACAGTGACTGAGACTGTGAAAGATGGGGGAATACAGACAAAAAGGGAAGAAAAGAGGAAGGAAAATGGACCGACAACATCCAATGTATGAGAGGAGAAGCCAACAAAAAAGAACAGAAAGAACGAGATATCCAGAAGGAAGACTGTGAGAATCACAGTATCCCAAGAACTAAGATGAAGATTTTTTCCAAAGGGAAAGCCATAGAGAGATTAAAAGCTTGCTGACAGCCACACAATCCAAAAGTGGTAGAACTAGAATTTGATTCCCGTTCTTAACAGCATGAAGATCCTACTTGCTACGTTTGGTTTCCTTCTGAGGAGACGGGAACTACAGGCTCTACCATGTCCCAGCTGTACCATCTCAGGCACAGCAAACCCACAGCTAAGTCACCTGTAGGTACCCCTCATGCAATATTCTGAGGACAAGATCAGATAATGCCCACAATGTACAGAGTTTCTGTTTCTGTGCTGTGAAGATCCGGGATTTGCAAATGTGATTTGAATACTCTTTTCTCTTTTTTAACCTCTGAGCCCTAGGAAAGGGAAAGTGAGGTTCAAATGCCCCTTCCCAGAAACCACATCACCAGACTCTGCAATCCCCAGAAGGCCTGGGACCGTGGCCTCTGGCAATGCTCACTTAACCTACATGAGGAAGATGGAATGAAATCACAGCACTTGCCAAGATCCACCCCTGCAAGAGCCAAAGGACAATCTCCTGGCAGGAGAGGAAAATAATCTTTAATTCCTCAATCCCTTAGATACCAGTTTGACCAAATGCCCTGCTTTATGAAATAAAAGCGATGATCTGGTAAAAAGCAATTTTAAAAGACTGAGTGCCAAATACGAAATAAAATCGATCACCTACTGAATGCCCTGTCCCAGGAACTCCCAGGCACTTCTGTCTAGGGCTGTGATTTGAAAGACACCTGATATTCAGGTGAGAGCTGTCTTTCATCATGTCTGTCACACTGTCTGATTTCCTCCAGTGGCTGCAAAACTCACCCTCCTACCCGTGTTCAACTTAGGTTTCCACTTAGGCAAGAGGCTTTGGGAACTGGTGCAGTTGAGGTGCAGAATACTACTTACGTTAGATCAGCCTGAGAATGGAAATATATATGAAAGATAATCTAGATCTACTATATTTTCAGAGGTAGTCAAAGTGCTCTTCCAGTCTGTACTTGAATACTTCTAACAACCAAAGAGCTCACTACCTATCAAAGAAGAGAAGTCCTTCAGGCAGCGTCCCCACTCGAGCCGTATCGCCACCTGCAGGCTCTGCCATTGAAATTCCTTCCTCCTGAAACCTCAGCCCTCGGCCAGCATACTGTCCAGTCATGCTTCTCCCCTACACAGGAGTCCTTCTTTCCCCTCAATATAATGCTACTCAGTTTAGCATTTATATGACAGCATTTGTTGACATCTACTACATGCCAGGCAAAGTTCTAGGCTTTAGATACAAAGACGATTCTGCCCTCAACATTAAAAGCCCAAGCACTGCAGTTAAAATTGAATTTAAATCCTGCTTGTAAGATGTGTGACTTTGCCATCGGTTACTGGAACCCTCTGAGTCCTACTTCCCACTTCGGTAAGGTGGGTGGGACAACGGTTTCTATTTCAAAGGGCTGATGCAATGTCTAGATGAAATAACAACATAAAGCTCCTATCAGAGCACCCGATCCAAGGTCAGTGTTTCGTCTGCTCAGTCACTTGGTCATAGCATTTTGTTAGTGACGGTTAATTGATGCTAGGACACTGCTTGGAACCTTCCTAACTTTCCAGCTAACACACATGTGTTTGAGACTTGGCTCAGGCATCACCTGCTCAGGGAAGCTCTGCCCCAGGTCAGGGTGTTGCCTGATTTCACAGGTTTACAGTGCTGTCTGCCTTTCCTAAAGCATCTGCAAGTGTGGGTTCACCTGCATCCATCTAACTATTATAACTTGTGTCTGTCCCACACCTGCTCCCACCGCCCCCATCACAATCAGACTGTCAACTCTGTGAGGACAAGGATCTAGCCTGTTTTTACTGACAATTCTATCCCTCAGACATTGATTTCTAAGTGCTAAATAGGTGCCCAGTAAGTATTTAAAGAACGAAAAATAAATGAACAAATAATCTGTAATATTAAACACATTCTAATGACACTGAAGTATTATACTAGGGAAAAAAAACCTTTCAGCCTCCAAGAAAAACATTAACAGCTATTAAGGAGATGGAATAGATGGGATGGGATCAGTAACTTCATCCTGACCTCCTGGAAGAGACAGTTCACAGCAACACATAGAGCAGAAAGAAGCTTATAGCTCATTAGAGTAGGCCTTTTAAGAGAAGGTAATAATGGCTTGTATCTATGTAGCACTGTACTAAAGGCTTTATAGATATTAATTTGTTTAATACTTACAATTCAATAAGATGGTAACTATGCAGAGGGGTTAAGTAATCTGTCCAAGGTTAGTGTGACATGATTATGCTCCCTCCAGGGTCTCTCCATGTACTTGGGTCTTCTCCATGACCTTCCGAATTCTAACCATTAATAACCAGAGACTCAGCCACTTTAGTAAAAAGTGGTTTCATTTCCTATGCTCATGAGGGCATCAGTGCTCAGATGGCCCTGGAATATTTCTATCTCATTGCTTCTCACATCCTAGTAGGGAAGACCTCAAATATCCTCTTTTCACTCAAAGACCCTTTTCTAACTTCAACAGAGTTGCTTCCATCACTCCACTGTCATTCCTTACAGATACTCATGGAATTAGATGATGTCTTCAAGATCATTTAAGGTAACCACCTCCCCCCCTTCCCCCACTGAATCCAGTGGTCTACTGAATGGTAAGAGTGGTTATCAACCTCTATTTGTATACTGCCAGTGATGGATAATTCATCAAACCCAAGATAATATATTCCGTTACTGCCTGTTGGAAAGATCTTTCTTTACCAGAGTTGAAACTTGACTCTCTATAATTTCTCCTGATTGCCAGTCATGAATCAAGCAGTAGAGAATATTTTATCACTAAAATTGCTTAGAATTTCTCTTGTGCAATGCTAATAAAAACATATCAACTTTTCATGAGTTTTTATTGTTAAGTTCTCTGCAGACAACCCCCCACCTTGTTGCCTGTGCTTAGAGGCCCTGTCCCACCAGGGCTCACCAGTCCTAGTCCCACCTCCAGGGGCCACACCGTAAGTCTCTCTACCTTCCTCATGACAGTTCTTTACATGTTGAAGGTAGCTGTGTGGCCTCCTAATCTTTCTTTTACTTGGTTCCTCCTGATAAGTGGTGATCTGGGCTTCACTGCTTATGAGCTGGGCAAACTCAGCAAGTTGCTTAATCTTTCTGGGCCTCGGTTTCCTCATTTAAAAAGAAGGCACAGGTCAAATCAGCCACGCGCTGCTTGGAAAATGAGAAAGTGCTATGCGCACGCTTGTGACTGTTCTCGTGCTGACCATCTGGGGCTCCAAAAGGAAGTGGCCTTGGGAGTGCCAGCAATGAGGGTGGATGCCCAACCCAGAAGGCGACATAGCAGGGGATGATCAGGAAATTATGAACCCAAGATCATCAGGGCAATAAACAAAGGCAGGATCTGACCCACGGGGACTTTCTCGTGCCCACAGTCACACAAGCCAACAGGCGTTCAGCACTGTGCTGTAAGCACTTCACGTGCATTAGTTCACCAATGCCTCGCAACAGCTAAGAGGGAGGGTGACTGTTACCCCATGAGGCAGATAGGGAAACGGAGGTGCAGACAGGCTAAGTGCTTTGCCAAGGCTGCACACACTAAGGACTGGAGCCCAGGCTGTCTGGGTCCGGAACTTGGGCTCTTTAAGTACTCTCCTCTGATGCTTCAGGGGAGCAGAGACAAGGTGAGGCAGCAACTAGGCGGTGGGTGGGATCAGGTCCTGAGACTTCACCTGACCAGGGTTTGGAGAGGCTGTGAAGCCGGTGGGTTTCCTAGAAGGGAAAGGAGGACGTTCCCAGAGAGGGAGGAAAAAGGTCAAGAGAAGAAACACAGGCACTGGAGCTCAGGTTGACTGGTGGCAGAATTTCCAAGGTCAAACCCTCCCAGAAGGGTGCCTGCTGCATTTAGACATTGTAATTCTGAACACACGCCGGGCCTTGTGCTAAGCACTGTGTTCACATGGTCTTGTACACCCTGCACAACGTTCCAGTGAAAGAGGTATGAGTGGCCCCACATTACAGTTGAGAAAACTGTCAAATAATTTGCCCTTGGTCACAAAGGTAGAAACAGGGCTGGGGCAGGAATATAATTTAGTCCGATGCCCTGTCCCAGATCCTTCTGACTCTGTGTTACAGCCTCTGGAAGTCTTCCAGCTTCCATCCCCTTTTTCTGTTGATTGTCTGGACCAAGACTCTTGTCCAGGCCTACCCTTGGGCTACTGGGGCTACTTTGCCCACAGGAAGTGCTTGGGCATTCATATTCCGAGGCAGCCTTTAGCCAAGGCCTAAGTGTGGATGTGTGAGGGCCCTGCTCTCCTGTGGCACAGGCGCTGGAGACACAACTTATATTCCAGAGCTCCCTTTCTGGGAGCAAGAGGAGCCTGGGACTTCACGGGAAATCACTCCATCCTTCCAAATGATACAGGTCCTTTGGGTTCAAGGTCAGCCTCTCCTTGTTTAGCTTCTTCCTCTTCCCTGTCCCACATCTTCCATTTTCATTGTGGTTTTTCCTGGGAGCACTTTCTTAATGAGTCTCCTGCACTTGAACCCTCTTCTCAAGATTTGCTTCAGAGACCCTCGCACAGGATACCTCTTAACCTCTTAACCACCAGCGGGCCACGTATTTGCTCAGCACTCTCACTTTCTAAGAGCTGCTCACACTCCCTCAAGGAGCGAAGACAAACTTTCTTTTCTCACCTCTCTCCCGCTGCCAGTACGCACCACGCACCACGGGCTGAGGCTCGTGCCCAATTTCTGAGGGTCTGAGCTGAGCAGGCTCTGTCCGCCCAGATTCTGCAGTTCCCAGACTCGAGCGAGCCCCGACGCAGCCCACCTCCCAGGGCGTGGGACACCAGGCTGTGAGGTCAGAGGCGGTTTGCCGGGCCCTGTTGAGACTTGTGGGTGGTGCTGAGCCAGATGATGTGTGAGGGATCAACCCTGGTGTGTCTGGAGTGAAAGAACCAGACAGACCACTCCCCGGGGAAGGAAGCCAAACCAGTAAATAAAGGCCCTGCATGAAAGAATAGGTCTTGGATTGACGATTTCCTGAGGAATGTATAACATGAAATTAGGCATGGCCATCTAAGACTGAGTCGAAATTTCTCCCATCATCTGGCGGCAGTTCATGGGAGAAAAATGCTAGGATCCTAGTGGTCCCTTTAAGACAGCTGACTCAGTGGTTCCTGTATCTTGGTCCAAATGGAATCAGGATTCAAGACTTTTAAATTACCAGACATTCTTTGCAACCACCATGTCTGACTTCCCAACTAGTCTACTTTCTTTCTTTCCTTTTGTTAAAAAATATTTTTAAAAATTTTATTTATTTTTAATTTGTCCTTCCAGTTTTTATTGAGAATATAAGGTGGGCTTCCCTGGTGATTCAGTAGTAAAGACTGCCTGCCAATGCAGGACATGTGGTTTAGATCCCTGGGTCGGGAAGATCCCCTGAAGAAGGAAATGGTAACCCACTCCAGTATTCTCACCTGGGAAATCTCATGGACCGAGGAGCCTGGCAGGCTACAGTCCATGGACTCAAAAACGAGTCAGACATGATTTAGCGACTAAACATCAACAACAATGTATGTTAGTTCCTGTTACACAGCTCAATGATTTGATGTTTTTTTTTAAATCCATTTTTCTCCTATGCTCCCTTTCTTTCTCCCTATGTCTTCCTCCAAGAGCATAAAGACTTATTTTCACTGTCCAAGGTGAACTAGCTCCCCGATTTTGCCTGATTATGTCCTATGCACCTTTTTAGTCTCAATTCAGACTACATTTTGCTTGGAAATCTCTTCTGATCTTTTCCCAACCATTTGGTTTGGTTGGGTGCCCGTTCTCAGGGCTCCCACATCATCTCGTATATTTCATTAATTGCACACCTGCTTGTGTGTTGCTCTCTGTGATTAGAGGAGACCTTTTGACATGACCATGGCCATGTCATTTTATCTCTGAAATATCAGGACTTAGCACAGCACCTTGGACAAGACGGGTGCTCAGTGACTGATGAATAAATACCTACCTTATGGGGTGTCTGAAGATCAAATGAGATAAAGGATGTGAAAACAAACAAAATTACTACTACTACGTCTGTTATTACTTTCTATAGATATACAGTATTCATGAATTTTTTGCAAACTCATATCCTATGTATTAATGATATTATTACAATAGTAATATGTGCCCAAGCATGGGCATAAAGATGTGTACAAGGTCAAATGCTGAAAGAACGATTAAAAATATACATCCATACATACAACTTTGTATTCAGGTCCAAATTCATACCATCAATGATAAGAAATTATTATAATGCCTAGACAACAGTCAAATCTCTATTCATCCAAGAGAGCAGAGGGGTGCTGACTTGGGGAATGGATATTACCATCTCTGCCTGTCCCACGTTTAAGACTTTCTGATTTCTGGAAAATGCTGTACATTGGCTCTTACATTTGCCATGTTAATTAATTTAAGAAATCAGACAATGAGAGGGAACACGTGGCAGCAGGTTCCTCCCTGCCTGCCTGCGCTCTTTTCTCAGGAAAGAGGGAGTGCCAACAGGCTAGGCCTGTGTTTTCTTCTCCAGGAGCGTGGGCCATGAGAGTGTAGGCGCCTGCCGAAAACAAGGGTGAGCCACAGCACTGCTGTTGAGAGACAGCCTGCCTGTAGGGCCACGGGACTTCTCCCAGCACCAGGTTCTACCTGGTAAGTCAATGGCCCCTTCTTATCATAATCGTCACTTAAGCTCAGCCAGCCCCAGGGAGCAGTAATCTGCAGCACGTCAGGCCTGTCCTCGGCTGGGCCGGGCCTGCTCTTCCCTAGTCCTACTTGATGACTCTACTCTGCCCAAGATCCGGGCGACAGCTTCCTCTCCCCCCTTCCCTCTTCCTCATCCCCTCCTTTCCTCCCTCCTTTCCTATCTTCTTTCCTTAATAAAATTTCACTCTGCTTAATTTTTTGAATAGTTAACACATTCTCAAGGTTACAAAAATCATTATAAAAAGACATGGTGAAAATTCACCCTCTTCTTATCTCTCTGGAATTTAGTGCCTACTGTGTAGCTTTCCACAGATTTTTTTTTTTTTTAACATTCATTCAAGCATTTACTCATTGGAAGGACTTATGCTGAAGCTGAAGCTCCAATACTTTGACCACCTGATGTGAAGAACCAACTCACTGGAAAAGACCCTGATGCTGGGAAAGATTGAAGGCAAAAGGAGAAGAGGGCAGCAGAGGATGAGATGGCTGGATGGTATCACCATTTCAATGGACATGAACTTGAGCAAACTCAGGGAGATGGTGAGGGACAGGGAGGCCTGACGTGCTGAAGTTCATGGGGTCACAGAGTCAGGCATGACTTAGCAACTGAACAACAACAACAGCATAAGCATTTATGGGCTTGTACGATTACATACCTCCCCTCACTCCTTTCCATACAAGAGGTAGCCTTGCATGGGGATGCATAGTGTTCTGCTCCTTAAGTTTCTCAACTAACAACCTCAGAGATCTTTTCATATTCAAACAAGAAGAACTGCGTCTATCATTTTCATGATTGTAGATAATTTTCCAACCCATAACATTTTAACTTAATTTCCAGCCCTAAACTGATGGACATTTATAGCCAGTGCTGCAATGGATAACCTTGGATATATATAATTTCATGACTATTTTATGCAATTAGAAGTGGTGTTGCTGGGTCAAGAGGCAGATAGACTTGTAGTTTTGAAAGCTGCTGCTCAACTGTCCTTCATAGGTGTTACATCTATTTACATGCCTCCCAACAATCTATGAGAGGAAACAAGTTTCTAAACCTTTAAAATAGGAATAATTCTACCACCAATATCCATTGATTAATCCCTCACTATGCACATGGACAGAGAAGCCTGGTGGGCTACAGTCCATAGAAGAAACTAACAGCCAGCATTTCGTGAGCATTTAATTATGCCAGGCACACGATCTCACCTAATCCTCACTGCAGCCGATGATGCAAGCTCTGTTAGTATACTCCATTCTCAGTAGTGAGAAAACCAGAGTCTGGAGAGGTAACAAGCCCCAGGTTCAAGGTCATGCAGCCAGCAGGCAGCAGTCTCAGGGTTTGAGCCCAGACATTCTGACCGCTCCACCCAAAGCCTTCACAACATCACACTGAGGTCACAGCTTAGATGTGTCCAAGACCCACTGACCACGTAGATCAAAGTAAAACCCTTGATCTACAGGTGAAGAAACAAAGGGCCAGAGGAGAGGGGAAGAGGTCTGTTTAGTGGCTGCGCTAGGTTAGGAACCCCTTCTCCTGACTCCCGAACTTCCCTGGTGGTTCATCAGGTAAAGAATCCGCCTGCAATGCAGGAGTTGCCTGAGGCGCGGGTTTGACCCCTGGATTGGGAAGATCCCCCGGCGGAGGACATGGCAACCCACTTCAGGATTCTTGTCTGGAGAATCCCATGGACAGAGGAGCCTGGCGGGTTACAGTCCATAGCATCGAACAGAGTGCGACTGAGCATGCACACACTCTTGACTCCCAGACACTTCTCTTTTTGCACCTTGCTGTCATACAAACGCCATGACATCCCCAGCCCTGGGCTGGTACAGTGTGCAGGTGGCAGGTCCAGGATGCAGCCCTGGCTTGTCCCAGGTAGGAGGTAACAAAAGTGGTCAAGGCACGACACACAACTAGGCTGGCAAGAGCCGGCACCTGGCCAGGAGACCCACAGCCCTCTTGGCAGGTTCCAGCCAAGGGATCCAAGGGCGCGGGTTTGCACTGGCTCTTCTGCATACTTGCTACATGTTGTAATAACAAAACACAATATTTATTCAGTGCCTACTATGTGACAAGCACTGTAACTAGAAAATCATTTCACATCATCCTTACAACAGCATCCTTACAACTGATCTCAGAGAGGCTAAGTGACTTGCTCAATGTCATATCAGTCAATGTCAAATCATGGAATTTGAACTCAGATTATTTTTAAAAAAATAATTTTATTTACTTATTTGGCTGCACTGGGTCTTAGGATTAGGGTTAGGACTTCCCAGGTGGCGTTAGTGATAATGAACCCCCCTGCCAATGTGCAGACTTAAGAGACTCAGGTTTACTCTCTGGGTCAGGACAAGGGCATGGCAACCCACTCCAGTATTCTTGCCTGGAGAATCCCATGGACAGAGGAGCCTGGCGGGCTACAGTCCATGCGGTCGCAAACAACTGGACACAACTAAGCGACTTTCAGACACGACTGAGCGACTTCACTTTCACTTTTCACTTTCATACATTGGAGAAGGAAATGGCAACCCACTCCAGTGTTCTTGCCTGGAGAATCCCAGGGACGGGGAAGCCTGGTGGGCTGCCATCTCTGGGGTCGCACAGAGTCGGACACGACTGAAGCGACTTAGCAGCAGCAGCAGCAAGCGACTTTCACTTTCACTTAAAAAGGAAAGTAATTCAGACTCACACTACAACATAAGTGGACCTTGAGGATATTATGCTAAATGAAATAAGCTGGTCACAAAAAGATAAAAACTGGGAGGTGAGAGGGATGAGAGCTATTGAATGGACACAGAAGTTCAGTTTTGCAAAATAAAGAGTGCTGTGGACAGATGTGGTAATGGTAGCACAACAATGCGGATGTTCTTAATGCCACTTATAAGATGGTTAAAATGGTGAATTTTACCATAGGAGTATTTTATTGCAATTAAAAAAAAAAAAAGAAAGAAACGAGACTTGTTTTACACAATTGTGAGAATTAAGAGAGATCAGGTTTTTCAAGGGCTCAGCACAGACCTGGCACCAGGGGTAGGGGCTGGGGCGTGGGAGGGGGTACTTAATCGATGGAAGGGATGCTTATCATGTGACTATTAGTAACCCTGTGCATCTCCTGTAGGAACAGGAGGAACACACCTGGTGAGACTTTAGCCTCCCCCTGTAACAGGAGGAGAAAGCAACTGCTGTCTGTCTGCTTCCCTGAAGGCTTGTGAGGAACAAATGAGCTCTTATGTGTGGGAAAAAACTTCATAAACTGCCAAAAAAGAAAAAAGAGTTGAGAAATGATCGATAAAGGCATTATGGGCACACTTTTTAGCTGAGCCTCTCGCATGCCTTCTCTTAGCACTTTGTCTTTATCCGATTGTGTCCTGTCGCCTTCTGTGGGGTGGATTCTTCTGCCTCCCCCAATGTGAACTTTCAGGAAGGAACTCTGTCTTCCTTTTGCCACGACCCAGCACCTGCACGTAGAGTTAACTTTTCATTTTCTCCAACCTCAGTTGAGTTTGGGAGGCTTGCAACAGCCCTTTGGAGAGTTCCAGCCAGGAGACCTGCTCCTGATGTCCAAGGCCAGGGGTTCCGTCCTGCTTTATGAACAGGGTCCTCTCCCCAGTGCGGTTTCACACAAAGGGCTGACCTCAATCCCCATGCCAACGCGGGCTCTGCAGAGCAGGGGGCGTGGCCCTGTGGGCAAGGCAGGAGGCAGAGTTCAGGGAAAGTAGAAGGGATGCTCCTGGACCTCCCAGGAAGAGGTGACTTCAGGACACAGGCTGCCTGGTTGTTTTTGATGGTTTTCATTACTTGGTGTGAGCTCCTGTGGAGTAAATGTTTCTCAGGCGTATTTGGGGATCTAATTCTAGAGTCCTTAAGCACAAAAGAATGCAATAAAATACCTGCTCTGAGAAGTGGAGACAGCTGCCCAACAGGCTGCCTGAGCTGTCCGTACTCAGCCTTCGCAGACAGGGAGGCCCCCAAGTGGGTAAGTGACTGGCCCAGGGTCTCACAGGAAGATGTCAGGACAGATAGTTTGGTTCCTGGCCAGGATGGGTCCTATAACCCCCTTGCAGACTGAAGAGGCTGAGGGCTGAGGGAAATTGAGGAACAGAGGCAGTTTCTCCTCAGCAGGCAGGCAATTTTCATACTTAAAGACTAAGTGTTTCCAGCTAAGAGCCTCTTCACCTTTCTTTTCGTTTTAAAGTTTACCTACTTTCTCTTCATCTTTCAAGGGTTGGATTAGCTCACTTTGGGGTTGTATTTTCTCTCTAAATACCAGACCAGAAAAATCACTGATTTGTCATTCTTCCTTTTGACTCATAATCATTTCTCAGCACGTCTGACAGAAGGGAGTGTTGGTAAGCCACAGAGAAGAGGAAGAAAATGTGATGAAAGAGCACGAGGGGCTTTCTCAGTCATCAGATGCCAAGGCACATGCTGGCTCAAGACTGTCTCCATGACTAACGGGATTGTCTCCTCAAGGAAGGAGAGAAAATGGCGGCCACAGGGCTTCCCACCCACATAGTGAGTTCCAAGTGTTTCCATAGAAACATCATCCTCTTTCTTCTGGTAGGGTTTACTGGGGGTCAAGGGGGATGGGAACTCCTGTTAGGTGGACACACTGAAGTGAGGCCTGGAGAGGTTACCCAAGTTGTTCAAGAGCATGTGGCAAACCCGTGAAGTCAAACTCAAGCAGCCTCACACTGAGCTCAGGCTCCTTCCTGCTTCTAGAAGATTTCACAAGGCCAGGAAGCCAGCAGTCCTGGGGTCAAGGGAAGGGGAGGGAGCTCAAGGACACACCCGAGAGCAACTTCTGGTCAGGCATTCCTGGCAGCATGGGTGACCGTGCCCTGCCTGGGGTGAAAGCTGATAGGCCGGGCCTGCTGAACGCTGGGGCAGGGCAGTGCCTCCCATGAGTTTTAGGGGCACTGAGAGGTCTCCTTACTAAAAATACCTCCCTCCCCTTTCCTGTGGTGCAAGCTGAAATGGTCACATAAAGTCTTACTCCCTTGGTTTGAGGCACCACAAAATTCCTGGTAGATCTGATGTTAAAATTAAATACCATTATGTGTAGAACAAACTGAGGTCTGACCACACTGTGACACTCTGCTTGGCATTTATATATCCCTGCATAAATCCAGAGAAGGATTTGAGAGCATCACAAATTTACTTCTCAGATTAGTCAGTGGAGGGAATCACATTTTGTTCCAGTGAATCCGTAGAGCAGCTGGAGAGAACTTTAGCTCTGCCTTGGACATTTTGTTTTTTGGTTCAAAACACTTCCAAGAGCACCCCATTGCACTTTAAGGACCACCCTCAGCCCATAACATTCATGCATCCACCTCACTCAACTGCACTGAGCTTTTTCATGTCCAAGACTTCCTACCAGCAGCCCCTTCTGCTGGTCCATCTTTCCCTCCTCTCTTGGCTCCCCTTGACCTTCAGGCCTCAGCTTAAAAAGTCATCACTTATCTGACTATGCCAGCTAAGCACAACCACTCAAACACTCTCTTCTTTTCCTTTCCAGTGTTTCTTATAATTTAAGTGTGCATGTGTGTGTGTGTGTGTGTAGCTTCCCTGGTAGCTCAGTTGTAAAGAATCCTCCTGCAATGCAGGAGGCCCCAGTTCGATTCCTGGGTCAGGAAGATCCACTGCAGAAGGGACAGGCTACCCACTCCAGTATTCTTGGGCTTCCCTCGTGGCTTGGCTGGTAAGAATCTGACTACAATGCAGGAGACCTGGGTTCGATCCCTGGGTTGGGAAGGTCCCCTGGAGAAGGGATGGCTCCCCACTATGGTTTTCTGGCCTGGATAATTCCAGGGACTGTGTAGTCCATGGACAGCCTTCCCAGGTGGCTTAGTGGTAAAGAATCCGCCTGCTAATGCAGGAGACGCAGGAGACTCGGGTTCGACCCCTGGGTCAGGAGGACCCCCTGGAGGAGGAAACGGCAACCCACTCCAGTGTTCTTGCCTGGGAAATCCCATGGACAGAGGAGCCTAGAAGGCTACAGTCCATGGGCTTGCAAAGAGTCAGACACAACTGAGCACACATGCACATGTGTGCCTGTGTGTGTTCACAGTCCATCCTCACTACTTGCAGATTCTGTATTTGTAAATTTGCCTTCTTCCTAAAATATATTTGCAACCCTCAGCTCAAAAATCCCAGTGCTTTTGATACCATTTGTAGGCATGTGCAGAGCAGCAAAAAATGTGAGTCCCCCAATGCATATCTTCCCAGCTGAAGTCCAACCAGGTGGCACTCTGCTTCTTGTTTCAGACTCTAAACACAGGTCCTTTCTGCAGTCAGTTTTGTGCCATGTTTTTGGCGCTTGAGGGCTTTCAGCTAGGGGTTTCCCTGTTGAAAACGGGCCCCCAAGCACAATACCAAAGTGCTGTCTAGTGTCCCAAGCACAGAAAGCCATGAAGTGCCTTATAAAAAAAGATGCCTGTTAGGTAAGATTCATTCAGTTAAGAGTTGTATTGTTATTGGTGTGAGTTCAATGTCAATGACTCAATGTGTGTGCATGAGAGCTAAGTCACTTCAGTAGTGTCCGACTCTTTGTGACCCCAGGGATGGTAGCCCACCAGGCTCCTCTGCCCATGGAATTCTCCAGGCGCAAATACTGGAGCAAGTTGCCATTTCCTCCTCCGGAGTATCTTCCAGACCCAGGGACTGAACCCACATTTCTTATGTCTCCTGAACTGGAAGGCAAGTTCTCTAGCGCTAGCACCTCCTGGGAAGCCCAAATGACTCAACAGTACTTATTAAATAAGATGTCTTTGAACGGAAGCACACACAAAAACAAGGTTATGTATTGATTGGCTGAGAAAATGTTGTGACCCAGAGACTCACAGGAGCCTACCCCTACAACACCTGCAAGAGCAGTGGTTCAGGATTAACCAATTTGGTGCCTATGGTGACTTTATAAAACATAGCTACCTCACAGAATACGAATCAACTGTATTTGTATTAGTTTCTTTAGGGCTGTTATAACAAATTCCACAAACTAGGTGGCTTAAAACAACAGAATTTTATTCTCTTACAGTTACAGTAGCCAGAGGTCCAAAATCAAGGAGTCAGCAGCTCCTCCAAGGCTCTAGGGAAGAGTCCTTCTTGCCTCTTCGGAGTTCCCTGATTGCCAACAATCCTTGGCTTGCAGCTACATCTCTGCTTCGGTCATCACAGGTCATTATCCTGTGTGTCCTCCCCTCTTATTGTAAGGAGGACACTGATCATATTGGATTCAGGGCTCAAACTACTTCAGTACAATCTCCTCTTAACCAATTCTATCTGCGAAGAGTCTATTTCCAAATGATATCACATTCAGAGGTTCTGGGAACAACATCAATTTTGAGAAGAGGACACCACTAAACCTGAATATATATCTATTTTGTATATTACATGTACATGTATATACATATAACTTAAATATATACATACATATATATATACATATATATTTAATCAATATCAATATTGACTGAATTATTTTATTAACCAATATCTAAATTCCCTGACTAGATTGCAAGCTTCATGAGGGAGAACATGGCTTTCTTTTTTTTTCAATTTTTTAAAACATACTTATTTACTTGCCTGTGCTGGGTCTTAAGGAGAAGGCAATGGCACCCTACTCTAGTACTCCTGCCTGGAAAATCCCATGGAGGGAGGAGCCTGGTAGGCTGTAGTCCATGGGGTCGCTGAGGGTCGGACACGACTGAGTGACTTCACTTTCACTTTTCACTTTCATGCATTGGAGAAGGAAATGGCAACCCACTCCAGTGTTCTTGCTTGGAGAATCCCAGGGACAGGGGAGCCTGGTGGGCTGCCGTCTATGGGGTCGCACAGAGTCGGACACGACTGAAGTGACTTAGCGGTAGCTTAGTGGTAGCTGGGTCTTAGCTACGGCAGGCAGCGTCTCTTAGTTGCAGCATGCAAGTTCTGAGTTGTGGCATATGTGATCTAGTTGCCTGACCAGTGATGGAACCCAGCCCACCTGCATCAGGAGTGTAGAGTCTTAGCCACTGGATCGCCAGGGAAGTCCCATAGCTTTCTTATTCATCTTTTTATCCCCAACACCAAGTCCAGCCTGATATGTTGTAGGAGCTCAGGAAGTATTTGTGCAGAATGAATGAATGAGTGAGTTTCAAAGCTTACAATGTAAGAGACCACCAATTGAGCAATGGTCACACTCATTTGGAACTCTAAGCTCCTGACATTCTTCATCCATCACGTCAGACTGAGAAGGAGGCTAAGTGAGTGGGCTTCCAGTCTCAACCTCCCCTCCCCCGTCCACTTCAACCAGTTACCCTACTTGTATCTGTCTTACATATTCCACTTCTACACAATACTGCTTTATAAATGACTTTCTTTAAAAGTGTGAAAAACATGGAGCCTAGCCCCCTATTTTATAGATGAGGTAACCAGGGTTCAGAGACACGAAGCACTTTGCCTCAGGTCGCCAGGCAGTCACTTGGAGGTAGGACTAGGACCAGGTCTTTTGAGACCCATTCCCGAACTTTTGCCTCTACACTCACTCTCCTGCCAAGACATACAATGGGAGTGCTTTGGAATTTGCTTTCCCTGGAGAACCTGTTTTTCTATCTGGAGCCAATTCTGGGAGAAGGAAGCAGAGTCCGGGGCATGTACCCCTTCCCCAAAGCTTTGAAAGGCCCTTTGTGCCAAGTTCCATGGACATTCCACAGGCTTGTTCTAGGCAAATCCATCTGCCAGTGGGTCACAATCCTTGCCTTCATCTCTGAGCCAAGGTATTCTGGACTTTTTGCTTTTAAATGCACTCCTTTGCGTTCTTGGAAACTGAAGCCGAGAAAGGGAGGCCGGGCTGAGGAGGCCCAGGGCAGATGGGGTGGGTGGGCTACTGGAGGAGAAACGGGTCTGTTTTGCAGACCTGGCTTGAGAAGAAAACTGTGCTGATTATCTCCCGGGCCCAGCTGCAAAAATGCCTTAGCTCGGCAGCAGATTATAAATAGCCCAAAATGCCCTCCCAGCCGCTTGAAAACAAGGATATTTTTTTTTCCCCCTGGGTTGGAAGAACAGCTCTTCACAGCTATCTTGGGCCCCCTCTTCAACCCCATCCGCAAAGAGTTGTGATTTATGTCTTAGCACCATTAGTGGGACCAAAGCTCACACAGCCCAGATGAACAATGACTTATTCATTGCCAAGTTCTATGAAAAAAAGGAGGCATTCCTTTGGAAGCTCTCTCGTTCATTTAGGAAGAGACACACCGACCCAGGAGACCAGAGGGCCAGTTCTGCTGGGATTTCGTTGCCCTGGGCTTCATCTGGCTCCTTCTGCCTTTGCATGCAGTGGGAGCCAGGGAAAGGCTGGTGGGTCGCTGACCTGAGGGCAGGAAGAGGCAGAGAAAAGCTGCTCTAAAACTATTTGCTGAGCTGCTCCAAAATTAAAGATCCAGAGATGTTGGCCTGGTCCATCCATATTCTAGTACTTGTCTCTAGAGGGAAATCTGTCTCTCTCTGGAGGAAACTGAGTCTCAACACAAATCTCCTGGATATCTTTGCACCCATGGTCACACTCATGGGACTTGAAGACTGAGTAGCAGCTCCCAACATACAAACAATTTTTCAGGTTCTGCTCTTATTTGACCTTTAGGACAACTGTTTCGTTCGCTCATTTGTTTCTCTGGAGTCAAAGATAATGCCTGCCTATTCTAGAAAAGCTTAAAATTTTCTGAAAAGTATAAAAAAGAAAAAAATCCCACCACACAGAGATGACAGTGTTTTTAAGGATCTCCTTCCAGATTTCCTTTATTGGAGTATGAAAGTGAAAGCGTTAGTTGCTCAATCATGTCTGACTCTTTGCAACTCCATGGACTGTAGCCCGGCAGGCTCCTCTGTCCATGGAAGTCCAGGCAAGAATACTAGAGTGGGTAGCCATTGCCTTCACCAAGGCATCTTTCCGACCCAGAGATCGAACCTGGGTGTCCTGCATTGCAAGCAGATTCTTTACCATCTGAGCCACCAGGGATGTTGGAGTATAAATGGATACAATTTTATTTACATGGGATTATATTACTGTGTTGGGCTCTTGGTAGAAATAGATGAAGCATCCACATGAGTAGTTGAAGAGAGTTTTTTAATAAAAGGACAGAGGTTAAGAACACTAGCAAGGAACAGTGTAGTATATCAGGGCCAGCAACAGGAGAGACCTATTATCACCACTAGGTCTGAAGGCCAAGGGAAGGACTAGTTATTGCAAACCAAAGCTGTATGGAGAGGGTTGCCTGTTAGGAAATGTACCCGTCAGTAGTGAAAAAGCTGGCTTAAATCTCAACATTCAAAAACCTAAGATCATTGCATCCAGTCCCATCACTTCATTGAAAATAGATGGGGGAAAAGTGGAAACAGGTGCAGATTTCATTTTCTTGGGCTCCAAAATCACTGCAGAAGGTGACTGCAGCCACAAAATTAAAAGATCCTTGGTCCTTGGAAGAAAAGCTATGACAAATATAGACAGCATATTAAAAAGCAGAGACATCACTTTGCCAGCAAAGGTCTGTATAGTCAAAGCTATGATTTTTCCAGTAGACGTGTACAGACTTGAGAACTGGACCATAAAGAAGGCTGAACACCAAAGAAGTGATGTTTTCAAACTGTTGCGCTGGCAAAGACTCTTGAGAGTGTCTTGGACAGCAAGGATCAAACCAGTCAATCCTAAAAAAAATCAACCCTGAATATTCATTGGAAGGAATGATGCTGAAGCTAAAGCCCCAATACACTGGCCACATTATGCGAAGAGTCAACTCATTGGAAAAGACCCTGATGCTGGGAAAGACTGAGAGCAGGAGAAGGGAGCGACAGAGGATGAGATGGCTAGATCGCATTGCCAACTCAACAGACATGAGTTTAAGCAAACTCCGGAAGATAGTGAAGGTTTGGGAAGCCTGGTGTGCTGCAGTCCATGGGTCTTTGTTGTGTCCAACAAAGTGTGAGACACAACTTATGGACTGAACAACAACAACCTGCCAGTATAGACACGTCAGCCCTGGAAAACCAACAGAGATGGAGCAAGAGGAATAAATACCCTGATCTCTCGCCCCACCCCTCCCCCTCAAGCTGTCAGTGCCTCCCAGTGGCCCACCAAGCCAGAGCTAGAAGGCATGGAAGCACACTGACAGCAGCCCAAAGAGGCCAATAGTCCAGGGCACAGAGCCGGGTGGAGACAGGCGGAGAGTAGATGGAAGAAGCAAGCAGAAAATATCCATTACATGTACTATAATGCTGCTTTTATTCACTCCATGGTAAGCCAAGAATTTTCTAAATCAACAAATATAGACTGACATCATACTTTTTCATGGACCTTGTATGAGTATACCACATTTAACTGATCCCCTATCAACAGACATGCAATTAGTTTCTGATTTCTCAAGAACATAGACAATGCTGCAGTAAGATGTATGTATATGAACTCTGTGCACTCCAGATACATATTTTTTATTCCCCTTTGACACTTTCTAGAAACTGAGGCTCACTGCCAATGTGGCTTACCCCCAGTCACATAATGGGAAGGGGACTTTTCTGAATCTTTTAATTTTTTCAACAATGAAACAGAGCACTTTGAAATAGAAAAAGAAAAAATAAACTTTTTTGGGAAAAAAAGGCTTATTCCCTTGCAAGTCCTATCACTCACGTGGCTCTGAAAGGAAGAGGGCTATTAGGTCCCAGTGACACAGGAAGGAATGGGGCAGGCATAGTCCTAAAAGAATGTCATAACTGTTGAGAAAAGCTGGATATGACAAAAACTGGTTAGAACCAATTAGGCCCAAGATGGCAGGAGATTCAATTTCCAATAGCCCTTGAACCTCATTATATGCTCATTATGATACATTAGTGTATGTTAAATAACACATCCTCAGATGCCATGACAGTTCCAAGGTTGACCGTAAAAGGCCAAAAAGTAGGCAGTGTCCCAGTTCTTGGAAATCTCTCTCCTTCCCCAACATGGTTGGAATAATCTTCCCACTCCTTAGCTTATGAAATCACCCAGCCCATAAAAACTAACCCCAAGTCATATCTAGGGGCTTTCTGCCTTCCGAAACGCACTGCACTCTGCCTATGGAATGTATATCTCTCTCAATCAGCCTTTCACTTTACTATGGCTTGCTCTTATATTCTTTCCTCACTTGGTGGTCGTATCCAGGAACCTGTCTGAGACCTGAGACATGACCATCTTCTGGTGTCCCATTTTCCTGCAACATCTTTACTCAGGAAGAGGAAGAGGAAGAGGTGGTCTTCTCCCCCTCCCCACTTTTCATTATAAAAGTATAGCCCACTCTGTTCTCAGGGCAGAGCACTCTGCCTGTCCACTTTTTTTCCTTCACAAGTGTCCTAATTATATAAATAAATCAATTACTTCTTACCTATCACTTTGCCTCCGGCTAAATTTCTTCTGCTCGGATCATCACCGAGTCCTGTGAGAAACCGTGTGGCTTTACCAAGAGATCAGGGTCTTGGTGGGTCAAGGGGAAGGAGGGGAGGGGACGCAACTGCTCTGGAGGAAAAAGCAATGATGTCACAGGATACCTCTGTGCTGGCTTCACAGTTACCACCTCAAAAGTAAAAGCAGCTCCAAAGGCCTTCCTACCATAAACACGCCGTAAACTGGGTTCGGAAGCTGGAAGGAAGTGAGTGGGAGGCACATCTCTGTACTTCCTGTTTGTGCCTCAGTTTCCTGCTCACCACGCAGGCGTGTCCTGAGGCTTGAGTGACGTGCACTCGTGGAAGGGCGTGGCCCGAGCAAGTGCTCAACAAACGTAGGATTCGTTTTTTCCTCTTTGGTTTCTCTCGCAAAAGCTAGGAGCCAAGCCGGACGGGAAACCTTAATTTTTAAAAATTCAACAGATATTTTTTGCCAAGTGGATAAGCACCAAGGTAACCAAGACCTTAATCTTACCTCCAGGGAGCTTACAGGTGATCTTGTGTATGAAGGTACTTGGTACCTTTAGGCCTGTGTGCGTTTGTCTGGACGGTTGTGTTTCTCTCGAATGTCCTTGTCTCTCGTGAAGTCCCTCACATCCTTCGTCGTCCCCTCATGTGAAAGTCGCTCAGTCATGTCCGACTCTTTGAGACCCCATGGTCCCCATGTACATTCCATGTAATTCTCCAGGCCAGAATACTGGAATGGGTAGCCTATCCCTTCTCCAGCGGATCTTCCCGACCCAGGAATCGAAGAACTGGCGTGTCCTGCATCGCAGGCGGTTAACCAACTGAGCTATCAGGGAAGCCCCATCATGGGGACTTTGCTAAACGTATGAGCCCCTCCTCCGTATCCCCACAGCCCTGCGTTCAGTCCTCTCTTTCTCAGGCCTTATCACTTGGTACAGACCAATGATGAAGAGTTTAGGATGAGTTTGGTTTGTGTCCCAGCTCTGCCGCTCGCTAACCTGGTGCATCCCAGTCCCCCTCATCTGGAAAACGGGGACAAGGACGTTTCCTACCGCAGAGGGTCTTCATGAGAACTGAAAGGGTCTGTACATGCAGAGCACATAGAACAGAGCCTGGCATGGAGAAAACGCTTCTCAGTAAGCAGTGGATTTATTATTATTCATCACTGCCCACCTGGTGCAGGGTGGGGGCTCCAGGGATGTGCTTCAAAAGAATTAATGATGTGTATTCATTACCAAAATAACAACCAAAATATAATTACAAAATGGCCTGGAATCAACAGCACACAAAGGACAAGGTGTGAAGTGGAACACGCTGCTTGGGAAAAAATGGTTTCTAAGTAGCCGAGGAGAGGGTGCAGGTGGGGTCCCCTACCTGATCACCCCATAGGGATCTGTGTGCTGGGAACAAAAGAGAAACAGGAGGAGAAGGGACACTGAGCCCCAGTTCCAGCACTTCTGGCCTGGGTGACTCTGGAGAAGTGCCTTCACCTCTCTGGCCTTCAGGTCCAGTTTTAAAATGAGGATAAGTAGTCTCTTCCTCCCTGGGTTGTTGTGAGGCTGAGGTGGGGTAAGCTAAGTAATGCCCCTGGCAGACAGTGAGGGGCCAGCTGGGGGCTGTGATTTGACTGTTCTTGTTTCTACTTCCGGCTACATGGTTATTGTACCCTCAACTACAGCCTGATGTCTGGGAACCCATGGTGGGGTTCCTTTGAGCTTCCCTAGACAGGATTCCATGGTTCTGGGTGCCTCTGTTACAGGAGAGCAGAAGCCAGGGCAGTTGTCCTACACCGGCAGAGCCTGTTCCATGCTGAGATGCAGGCCCCTGCTGGGAGCCCATCTGCTGGGTCTGCCGAGGCCAGAACAATGAGGCAGAAGGGGAAGGAGTCTCGCTGTCTGAGCTGGATGCCAGCCTGGGCACCGACTTTCTGCTTCTTCTGGGGTCCCCCAGACCATCAGCTCGCCAGCCTCCTCTGGCCTTCCCCCAAGAGCAGCCACTGGCCTGCTTCTGTTGCCATGGAGACAGCCTCCCTCAGAGCCCTTGCCTCCATCTCTGACTCATGCATGTTGACAGGGAGCCTTCCCCATGCAAGTGCTTTGTTCCTCCCCAAGGGAAGTCTCTCTTTTCATTCATTCACTCACTCAGGTAACAAACATATTGGGTGCCTGATATATGCTGGGTTCTGTTTTAGGTGCTGCAAGTACAGAACTGAGTAAGAGATTGAAGCACCTGCCTTCATGGAGATTATATTCTAGTGAGGAAGAGAGATAGTGGACATATGATACAAAGAAAGTAATGTAAGAAAAGCCTCTCCTCGGAGATGATGTTTGAGCAGAGACTTGAATGCAATGAGATAACAACCACATGGAAATCTGAGAAAAGAGCCTTCCAAGTAAAGGAAGAGCCATGTAAAGGCTCTATATCAGTAACACACAGGATGATGTGTGATGAGTTTGAGATGCAGAAAATGAGAGGATCATGGATGTGAGAAGAGATCAGACTGATGTAGCGGTCACATGTCACACAAACTATGAGAAGATACCAAAGATATTGCATTTTATTTGAAGGGATGGGAAGCTGTTGCCACCAGAGGATTTGAGTAAAGGAAAGGGATGCTTTTATTCCATTTTAAAAGTTTCACTCTGGATGCTATGTGGAGAATCAGTGGTGCGGATGGCAGGAAATGGGTGTCATGGGTGGAAGTAGGGCTCTTAGTTAGAAGCTTGTTGCAGTAATGCAGGTGAGAAGAGGTGGCTTAGACTAGCAAGCTGATGGTGACAGTGATGACAGATGGGTGGACTCCAGACTTGTATTAAAGGAATAGTCAATAGGACTCACTGTTAACCTAGAAAGAGTGCGAGAAAGTATACTTTCTCAAGAATGGCTCCTGACTTTTGGCCTGAGCTAAATAGTGGTGTCTTTTCATAAGATGAGGAAGCTAAGAAGGGAGAGGATATCTGGAAAAAATTTAGGGTTGAACTTGGGATATGTTAAGTTTGAGGCACCTTTGAGCCAGGAAAGGAGATGTCAAGCACATATCTTAATGGTCCTCAAATCTGGAGCTCAGGAGAGAAACTAGAATTGGATGTAAGAGGCTGAGGACGTGTGGAAGGCAAGTAGCCTGAGTGAGATCCCTGGAAAGTGAATCTGACAGAGGTCTGAGGACTGAGCCCTGGGCTCCTCAGGCACTGAAGAGTTGAGATGAGAAGGAAGATCCAAAAGATGGCTGAAACCACTTCAACATGGGGAGAAACAAGGAAAGAGTGAAGTTCTAGAAGTTAAGCGAAGATAATTTTTAAGAATCAGGAATTCCCTGGTGGTCCAGTGATTAAGACTCTGCACTTCCACTGCAGAGGGAGTGGGTTTGATCCCTGGTTGGGGAACTGAGATCCCATGAGCTGTGTGGTATGGCCAAAAGAAGGAGGAGGAGAAGGATCAGTGTGGTAGGTAGAATAATGGCTCTGGACAGGCATCCATATCCTAATCTCTGGATTCTGTGAGTATAATTCCTAATCTGGCAGAGAGACATCACAGATGTGATTCAGGTTTGGTCCTTGAGATGGGGAGATAATTCTCTACTGTACAAACGGGCATTTAAAAGCAGAGAACCCTTCCTGGCTGAGGTCAGAGGGAGATACGGCTTCAGAAGAATGGTTGATGAAATTTAGTGGTGCTAGTTTCAGAGATGGAGGAAGGGGGCCACAAATCAAGGAATATGAGAGCCTAGAGAAGCTTCTAGAATCTGAAAAAGTTAAGGAAGTAGATTCTGCATTAAAGCTTCCAGACAAGTGCGCAGCCCTGACTGTATTTTAGCATAATGAGACCCCCCCCCCCCGCCAGATGGTGAAGAATCCGCCTGCAATGCAGGAGACCCAGGTTCAATCCCTAGGTAGGGAAGATGCCCTAAGAAGGGGATGTCTACTCAGTGCAGTATTCTTGTCTGGAGAATTCCATAAACAGAGGAGCCTGGCAGGCTATAGTTCATAGGGTCACGAAGAGTTGGACATGATTGAGCAACTAACACACTTCCAACCTCTAACCTACAGAGCTATCAAATAATACATCGGTATTGTTTTCAGCCACTAAGTCTGTGGTGATTTGCTATGGTAGTCATAGAAAACCAGTACAATAAGGATGT
The DNA here is from genome assembly GCF_014754425.2 of Oryx dammah. Taxonomy (NCBI): domain Eukaryota; kingdom Metazoa; phylum Chordata; class Mammalia; order Artiodactyla; family Bovidae; genus Oryx; species Oryx dammah. Next base: position 27,458,063 of record NW_024070203.1, read on the forward strand.
GATCAGCTGGTCAAATCACAATTCAAGCTTCAGTGAAATGAGAATGCAAATTTTCCAGTGATTTGAGCAAAGTGGAGGTCATGGGGAACTTGATTATGTTAGTTTAGTGGGGATGAAAGGAGTCTGGAGAGGGTTGAAGGGAACGTGGGAGGAGAAGAGGCAGGGTCTGGGGATAGGCCAGTCTTTGGAGGAAACTTTCTAGAAAAGGAAGAGGAGACCATGGGGTACAGATGGCTGTGGCCTCAAGAGAAAGTTTCTGTTCTTGGTTTGTCTATTTCTTCTTAGTCTGCGAATTATACCATTGAAGTATAGTTGATTTACAATGTGTCAGGTATACAGCAGAGTGATTCAGTTTTATATATATATATATA